>NC_143407.1:1317559-1632164 GCF_052110815.1 Crocodylus siamensis
GCACGCGGTGTTGTGGGGGTGTTGCTTTTTGAGCAGACGGACATAAACTGAGCGAAGGAGAGTCTTAAGTTAAAATGCGGGGCCCTTAAAATAGTTGATTATAGCACCCAGAGTAGAAGCATATTTGCATTTAAGAGCAGACCGAATCAAATTTGTAGGCAGATCCTCCGGTTGGAAAGCATTCTTCTAACACGGACTTTTTAAGTGGTTAAAACACTAGTGAAAAGCAAACATACGAGGTGGGAGCACAGCAAAAGCATGTGTGTGTGAATATTTAAGCAAATATTTATGGAAAATATTTTACAGGTCTCATAGTAACAAAGATAGAGCAACTTCACAGTCATTGGTTGAACGAATGGGTTGGGTTTTATTTTTTTGGTGACTCAGATTTTTTTCTCCCCTTTCAAGACGTTAGGCAGTAACCTGCACCTCTTTTAAAAAGGCTGCAGTGTGCACACTACTTGCATGTGATCACTGCAAATCCCTGCTGCCAAACTTACTCTGATACTTGTATCTTGAACTCTGTTAAGCCCATGTTTAAGTGCCCGCTTCTCTTGTTTTGAGAATTGTTCTTCCCCCTTTGGGGCAAGTCTCAGTTTCTGTGACGCTCTCTTCCCTTGACATGTTAGCATAGGTGACTGCGTTCCGGAAACCGTAGATATGGTGCATCTACTGCCTTGGAAAACTTTCTTCCAAAATAATGAGCCCTTGCAGCAGAGATCAAAGTGTCCAGAACCCATCTTTGCAGCTAAAACATGTTTGAAACATGATGAATATCTGCGCCCTCGGTGCTTCGGCTCTGGAAAGGAAACCCAAAGTAGAAAGAATTTTTGTCTGTGAACAATAGTTGGAGTGGCCTCCACGTTTTGCTTTTCAGGGGGGCATTTTCACGTGACAAAAGTTTTGCTTGAGTGTCTTGGTTTTTGTGGCTGAAAGTGCAGTCTGCCCAGCACTGCAGGTGTAGTATTATGGGATGAGCCTTTTCCAGCTTTGAAAGTGTGTGCGTTGGTGCACACGTTTGCGAAGAACCTGGAAGCTGATAATCCTGGGGAATCCACCCATTCTTGTGAATGAAACAGGAGCTGGGATTCATTTTCCAGATACTTAATTGGCAGTTTCGGGACTTTTGTAGCTGGGGTGGGTTTTATTAAAGCAACAGGTCATGCCCCTTCCTCTTAATCTTTTGGACCTGAATTTCAGTGCATCAAAAGGAGCTGCGTTAAGCCAGGCCTGCCGGTTGGTGTGGACTTGTTTTCCCCGGGACCGGTGCTCAGCACCTGGTTGGAAGTGCGCAGTGTTTGCAGCTCAAGGCAGGTAGCAATGTGTCAGAACCGGTAGGAGCAAACTTAAATTTGGTGCGTTTCACATGGCTTCTTGGAGCACTGCCCATCTGCACCAGTCTACGGTTGTCTGGTCTTGTTGGAAATCCCGAAGCCAGACACTTGTGGGTTTACCGAAGCGTTTATTAAGCAGCGACGCCTTCTGCCCTCAGACAGTGAATTCATTGATTTGCTGTACTGAACACACATGCCAGCAGATGTTTCGTGGCTGGTGATCCTATGTTGACATGCCCACAATGCCATGCACCGCCATAGCTGTGCTTTCATCTCAGAAGAATCCCAGGTCGTGCTGGTGGTGAGTCCGTCCAGAAAACCACAGAGGAAGCTGAGCTTCTCTCCAAAGCACTTCTGTTCAATGCTTCAGCTTCAGCTTTGGTGAAGCAGGGATCTCTCTGCATAGCCTGCCAACTGGCTCAGGGGCGAAGAGATAAATCGTTGCACTGGCATACGGGGTCTGGGAGATGTTTAAGCATCTTGCTTTTTTAGGTGAGCAGGGCAGCTTGCTGGTCCCAGTGACAGGGCAGCTGCTTCTGGGTAAGCGAGATGGATCATGCCTTTATTTGCCTAGCCCACCAAATGGCATTGTTATGCAAATTACTTGCAAAGCAGCAGCGACTTTGAACCAGTTGGAAGTAAATAGGATTGTTTTGCCGGGGACATTTGTTTAAACAAAGTGGATGTTAATTCTCTACTGCAGTGGTTCTCCACCTTCTTCCTCCCACATCCCTCCTTACCTGTGTGTACGTGGTCCTGCAGCTTACCGCCTGTTCCCCCCGGCCCACCTGCTGCAGCACAGGCTCCCTCCCTGGGAGTTCACTTGCTGCCTGCCGATGCCTAGTCTGGCTTGGCCCACCGAGGTGGCCCTGCTGCGTCCTGTTCTGGAGGTGGCACATATAAAGTGACCCAGCTTGATGGCATCCAGTACCGCCAGAGGGTTCAGAGTATGGGCCACCCCAGTCACTCATGAAGCCCACTCCCACTAGTTGAGAACCACTCTATTGAGCCAGCCCATCCTTTGCAAGTGTGTTGGAGCCCCCTGTCGTACCCTGGAGTCTGTTTGTGCACCCTCCAGCTACAAATCAAACATATGGAAGCATTACAAATAGTAGAAGATCTGAATGAATCGGACTTAATAAATAGAAAAGTTGCATTTACCTACTGTTGGCTTGCAAGGAAGGGTTTGTAGAAGAATATGCCCCAGCCTTGGGAGTTTTCACGGCCTGTCTTTTGATGAAGCATATCTTTCATTTTGCACCACGCAGTGCAGGATGTCTTGAAATCTGTGAAGGGGCTAGTATCGCTCTCAACTAAAATCCACCCTAATATATATAATAGTACCATAGTGAGTGGTGGCCATGAGAGAAATGAAACTAGAGTACTGTGTGCTTGTCTTTTGTGGCCTCAGCCCTGTGGATTGACTTAAATTTGTGGTCTAGAAGATGGCATTAGACATCGCTCGGTACGCTCAACGTAGCATTGAAATGTTAGTTATAAATGCGGTGTTTGTTCTACAGTAGGTGGATGACTTGCATGGTACTGCATAGGTACTGTTCTCGAGCAGCCGTTTCAAACCTGAAGTTGTATGCCTGAATTATGGGTCCATGATTAAGTCCTCAGTGGGATGTTTGCAGCTGAAGGGTCCAGATGTGTAATCCTCAGTATTGCGGGTTTTAAAAGTCCGCATTTATCCCTTCTGCTAACTCTGGCTGCTGCTTAGGGAGTACCATGCTGCTGTGTTAGCACTTACTTTCTGCCCACACCACCTGGGTATGTGTGCCCTCACGACCCCCGGGGAAAAAGTGAAAAATCAATCTTCTGTAACGGGTTATGGAGAGCATAAAGAAAATGCTTGTTGTTTTTTTTTCTCTCTTTGTTTAATGCTGCAGGTCATAACGAGAAGGCTAGAAATTCTGAAGCTTCCAAGTTAAAAGCATGGTGTGCATTTCTGTGTCATAGCAAACTGCTGTTAGCTTTTATTATTTTGTCCAGAGCAGTATTTGGTGTCCAGACCCTCTTGTGATTATTTCTCTTTTTCAGGTGATCAGGATGAATCTGGAAAAACTGAGCAAACCAGAACTACTAACTCTATTCAGCATCCTTGAAGGGGAACTAGAAGCAAGAGATCTTGTCATCGAGGCCTTAAAGGTAGGTTGCAAGTGCTACAACAGCCCCAGCTGTACCAGTGCTTTGTCGGATCTACCACGAGGCTGTTCCCAATGCCGAGTTTAGCAGCAACGATGCACTACAGGTCAGAAATGCTGACCTGATGCTAGCAGTGTTGGGCAGTGACTGCTTCTTTACTTTACTTCTTGGAATGAATTAACAAAAGTTTGCTGAAAGAACAAGCAGTTCAGTGTTTCAAGTGCAGAGACCATCACAACAGTCAGTATGTCTGGCAGCAGAGCTTTTCTGTGGAGGGGAAAAGGGGATCTGTCAAGCTTTTTACCTGAGTGGTGTTCGTTTTGTGATGCGGATGCAAGAAGCATGTTGGGTCCTAGAACTGAATATGCAGGATGCTGTTGCATCGGGTTTATTTGCTTAATATGATCTTTGTCTGAATAGCAGAGATTCTCTCTTTGTGCCACCATTGCAGCTGCAGTTACCCGGGCCCCTGGGGTCCTGTTCTCCCCGCGTGGAGTGTGTGCAGAGATACGGGGTTCAAAGAGCTCTTCTTGCTTCTGGAACCGATTCCTCCTTTTTTGCTAAAGAGCCAACGTGTTGTTAAGGGTGTGCTTTAAAATACATGCGTCTGCTGAGGCGTCTGCACAGAAGAGAACAAACGGCAGAGAGGGGGTGTGGGAATAAGGGAACGGGAATGCTTGTGGGGAAAAACTTGAAGACGTTTTGTGGGCGTTCACCCACTTGCAGCTTGCGTGCAGTGTCTAGAGCTCGGCATGGCTGGGATGGGCGGAGGGCGTGCTCTGGCTGCGGGGCGGGGAAGCGGGAGGGGGTGGAGAGGAATTTTACAGATCTGGGGTGTCGTCTGGGGAGTCTGTAGCTTTGTCCTTTCATGTAAGCCGCCTCGGGTAGGGTAGCGTAGAGCCTAATGAATAGGTGAATCCTGTCCCAAGCTGGGCTAAAGTTCTCGTTACAGTTGCTTTGTGCTGTGTTATACCAGCGTTGCTGGCAGTAGATGATAACCACATCTTGCACGTGAAGCTGGGCTGAAAAGTGCTCAAACAGCAAACCTACATCACAGGGTTATTGTACAACACTTCCTTCTTTGACTGTTTGGAGCATAATGCCCGTGTTGAGGGTACTTCTCTGTTTAGTGCTGGGCATGTTTAGTAGCTGCTTCACTTCTGCAAGGTGGTTTTGCATTTGATGTTGATGACTGGTTCTGTGATACGCTGTACTGGAATATGAGAAGTGTGCCCTGTCTCTCCTCCTCTTACTCCCAGGCTGCCATTTATGCTGCTTCCCTGTCCCTCCATTAGCTTTTACTTTACCTTGTGGTCTTCTGTGACATGGCCTTGCATTTTTATTGCATACGCTTCAAAGGCACTGATCACTGTTCTGTCAAGGTGCCATAGTCAAAAGCCTGTGTATGTTTGCCTCCAAGGCGATTCTCCTGCTTTGCATCTCATCTTGGAAGAGTTACAGAGGAGGGCAGCGGGAGTCTAGTGGCCCAGCATGGACTCTGCTTCTTTACAGGAAAATGAAGTAGGTCAGTATATAAACGCTGTATTTAGCAACTTGAAAGAATTGCTTTCAATTCCTACTATTTGAGCCATTTTAAACAACCAAAGCCAAGAATCGGAGCCAGTAAATTGTAGCCTTGACTGCTCTTTGAAGATTACCAGTGTGCTTTAGAGAACCTATTCTTGCCATGCATTATACTGCTTTCTCGTTCCGTTGTTAACAGATGCTTAAGTAGCTATTGCTTGTGTTTCCGTAAAAGATTCCTTTTGCACGTCTGATTTTTAGTTACTGCAAGCAGCTCTTGTCAACAGCAAAACTCCCTCCTGCTGAGGTGCACACCCAGTGAAGCCCTAGCAATAATTACGAAAGCGTTGTGGTAGGAGACTACCAGGTGCTGTTGTATTTAATCTGCTTGTGTTGTGTTTAGGTAAAATTATGGTTCCAGACCTTGCCCATAATGATGAGGTGTAAGTGCCAGAGCAGTGTTCTTCTGACAGTTGGACTGGATTTTGTCTCTGTTGTCTTTTCTTCCTTTTTTCCTTCCAAGTTTTGCTGGTGTAGATCTCTGGGGTAGTTTTTGTGCCAGTTTTTACCTATTGCAGTCTGTGTGTGAAGGAATCTCCATCTCATGCCTCCTCTCCTCAGATTCAGTATTTCACAGTGATCTGCCACCTCAAGGAGTCACAGAGCATGGGAAATTTCCTTAGGCTTCCAACTTGTAAGAGCCCTAAGGCTGCAGGCATTGGAGAGGGGTGAACATGAAGGAAAGAGAGGAGAGTAATCATGCAGGGTAGCACGCTTTGAGAAGGGGAGAGCTCAGACTCGGCTCTGCCATCTCCCAAGGAAATGCACATGGCAAGCAGTTACGTGGGGTGAAAAGATAAAGTTGCCTAGTGCAGGGGGCTGGACCTGATGATCTTGTGAGGTCCCTTCCAGCCCCTGACAGTCTATGAAACTACAGACGTGGGTAGGATGAACTCTTATGGCTCTGGTGTCCCGAGAGCAAACGTTGGCTCTTCCCCCTCAAGGTGTGGAGGGCAAAGCCTCTGTAATTAGAGGACAGCCTCAGGAACATGCACCATCCGTTCAGTCTCTCCACAAATGCAGGATTGCATTAGCCCCAGTTGCTAAACTTGAACTCTTGGCTCACGTGGTTTTGGATCCACGTCTTGGGGGTGAGTCCTGTGGGGTGACGACTGGGAACCTCCTTGACCCCTCCTAGTGAACCAAGGGGACTGGATGAAGGAAACCCAGCTTGGGGGCATGGGGTTGGACCAGGAATGTGTCTGCAAAGTGCAGGCAGCGGTCAAATAAACCCGGTGCTTCCATTCTGAGACGCCTGGGAGGAGGAGAAATTGGGCCACAAGCTCAGAGGCTTTGGCCCAACAAACTAGAAGGAAAATGCCTCCAGACAAAGAAGTAATTAGCAGGCCCGGCCCACAATATGGAGATGCATGTGGCAGATTTGAGCTCGTTTTCCCCACTCGGCTCCAAAAGGAGCAGAGGGAAGGAAGCCAGGCCCGGAAGGATTTAATCCCAGAGCCTGCTGTTTCACAGGACCACCCAGGGGACGCACGCTGCGCTCTGCAAGCTGGCCCCGTTCGCTCCTGGGCTGGGGGAGGCCTGCCTGCAAGAGCCAAAGTGGGGCATGCCCTATGCCGGTCTTGAGAGCAGCCCTGGGCTCACCCCACAGTAGCCCAGTAGCTTGAGTCTTCCCCTGGGATGGACGGCGGCCTGGGTTTGAGGCTCATCTGGTTTGGTCCCACGTTATCCTGCTTCAATCCAGCAAATTGTGGCCAAAAGGAATCTTAAAATACACAACCCCCGTTATTCATGACATACTTAGAGAGAGAGCTTGGTTTCTTTTCCCTCTCAAAAATCAGACTTCTCCGTGCCATGGAAATGACATTTTGTTGGCTTTTATGTCGTGAAAAAGGAAGCGGCTTTCTGGCCTATTGTGCTTCAAGGCTCAATCAGTTTGTAGCAGAGGAGAACCTGGCTGATTTGCACTAATGACTGGGGCCCTTTTAAGAACTCAGTCTTGCAAGTAAAAAAACGATAAAGCAAATAGTAGGTCTTAACGCCACAAGCTGTCCGTGTTGTCACTTGATTTCCCCGGTCCAGTTTGCTACTCGGTGCCAAACAATATCGATATTGTGTAGAGATGAAAGCTCAGTAACGCAGAATCTCCTTGCAGCATCTACTAAATCTTTCCCAGATGGGGCAAGACGTACGCTGTTTTGTGCTCGGCTGTAGTAGGGTCCTGTTGTACAGTCTGCTCTTTGAATGAGAAACGTTACAGAACTTTTTCTGTCTGGAAAAAAGCTTGCTTTCACTGAGTTTAAAAAAAAAAAAAATTCACTGCTCACTAGTAAATCTTGAGAGGAGGTGCCCTGCAGGCCAGTAACTAGGTGAGTTCTGAGCTATGAATAAGATTATAGAGCTGTTTTTCCCCTTCAGGTTGTCGTCTGAATGGTTTTTTGCGCGTGTGAAACGGAATTCAAAACTGAAGCTTTCTTCTTTGTGCCCTCAGCCAAGTTCTTTGAAGTAGGGATCGACCCAGCGCAGTTGGTAGGTTGAACCCAGCCAGCGAGGCCCCTCGTCCGCGGCGCAGGGCTAGCAGATCCAAGCCCATCGTGACGCACCTCTCGGAGGTCGGATGCCGTTCTCTGAGCCGCACCTCAGTTCGGCGCAAGGGGAGCTGCAGGCATTTTCCTCAGTGAACTGGGAGCATCTGCTGCAAGTTGGCAATGCAGCCTTATGTGGGCAGAGCTCAGACAACATTTGCTCGCTGAGTTGTGCCTTTTAATATTGATAAGTTGGTTACGTTGGCTCAACAGAGATCTCGTTTGACGAGCCGACAGAACTGCAGGTGAAAGTTATGCCGTTGTGTGTGCATCATAAATGTCTCCCCTTTGTCGGTCAAAACGTGCTGCCTGTATTCCTCCTGGAGCTGCTGGGGAGCTAGCGGTAGAGCTAGTAAGGTCTTCAGCTTTTGCTATATTCCTGATTTCAAAGCAAGTCGTCTCCTCCCCCAGACCCACAACTATGGTGACCTCATCTTCTCTTTACTTTACTTTCCATCTGTCTCTGGGGGGAAGAAGTAATAAGGAAGTTCAAGACCGAAGGGGAAACTATATACAGGATGTGCTATCCTCTATAGCTAGCGGAGGAACTTCAGAGCTGATTAAACTGCTGGGGACCCAGAGAATCGAGCTGCATTTAGCTGAGCGCTTGTGGGCCTTGATGTGAAACTCGGTTGCTAAATATCCAAGCAGTGGTAGCACTCACAGTTCTGCGTGCAAAAAAAATAGTTTTGCTGGAAATGTTCACTGGCTTATTCCTGGTGTTGTGAGGGTGGGTATGAGTCCACGTGGACATACAGTCAGATTTGAGTACAAGGAACATGTAAGAAAAAACTGAAGGGACAGTGCATGGGAAACATCCAACGCAAAGCGGCATAGAAACCCCCAGGGAAAAGAGTGGTTTTCTGTGCTAGAGTGGGGCCTTCGCTCTACTTATCTGCCCATAAACATTGCTTAAGCCGTTCCAAGTACTGCTTCTGCTCCATCAGAGCTAGAATGATCCTTTTTTCGAAACCATCTAGCAGTGGAGGGTTACCCTAACAGAGATGGGACAAGCCTGCCACCTCCTGCAGCATCCCACCTGCGTGGGCCTGGGGTCTCGGGCAGCTGGAAGTATTACTGTTATGGGGGCTGCTTGCCTGCCCCATCACTGCTTCTGTTCAGCTGAATGTTGTTTCTCATTCAGGGAATCCCTTCTTTAGACATACCCTCCTTTTCCCCCAAGAGCTGCTGAATAGCCGGCGTAGACCATTAAGCTGCTGTTGGGTTTGCATGTTTAAGAACCACGCAGACTTCAGAAACACTAATTGCTCTTGAAAAAGAAAGAGTAAATTGGTGGCAAGTGAATACAACATCTTCAGCTATCAGGGCTGTTCCCCTGATTGGCATGAGCCCCGAGAGAGTTTTCTGCTCCTTGCATTGCCTGATGCTCTAGGGCAGTAGTGCTCACCGTTTGGGCCTCGCAGGCAAAATGAGTGACATAGAACAAGTCTGCAGGCCGGATCGGGCCATGTGCCACCCCAGTCAGCCCTGTGTGCCCAGTTTAGCTCTGCTGTCCATCCTGTGAGGCTCTGCACAACTCCAGAGGTTTGACAACACAGGAGTGGCAATAAGCTGCCAGCTTTCCCCAGCCACCAAACTTTCAAACCATGGGGGAGCCCCGCAGGCCAGAGGACCATTGCTTTTAGGTTGTTGGATCAAAATTTTGTTTTAGTGAAAGATGGTTGGGTTTTTCAGTGCAAGACTTAGCTTGGCTGAATAGGCTCTGACTGGCCTGGGAGGTCACACACGCAGCAGCATGAACTGTTTATAATAATCTTTTAATCATCAATGATAATAGCAGAAGGCTTTGCATTTCCTATTGTGTTGTGCCCAGGTGCTGAAGCAGTGGCATGTACTCTTGTAAACTCAGGTGTATGATATGAGAGTAGGCGCCCAGTAGATTGAATTACATTTGTTGCACAGTTCAGATTTATTCAATGCAAGATTTCTGCCTAGCTGACTACTAGATGAGGATTACTGGGCTTCAGAGAACTACTGAAATGGTAGCTTAATTTTGTGTGTGTGTCATTTTAGTTCATGAAAATAGTTGACTATTCATCAAGTAGCAAGGAAGAACTTCTTGTTCTTTCCCAGACAGGAAATAACTCCCTTCCCCTCTCTGCCCTGCTCCCCACCCCCCCCCGGCTTGATTCAAGGCAATTTATAGCACAGCGATGCCCAAAAGTAGACTTACAAATGTGACTTGATCATAGTTGAAGCCCTCAAAAAAATTGCGGGGGAGGGGGAGGGTATGTCCTTGATAGCTTACTGGATCAAATTAAAGCTTTTATTAAACCTTTTCCTAAAAAGATATGACCAAGGAGGTCGAACGTGCCTGCAGCTTGCTTGCAGCAGGAGAAGTGCTAATGTTGCTGTGAAGCTGGACTTTGTTCCTGCCTGTTTCTTGTGGTGGTAGTGTGTAACCGCTACACGGTTGGGTTCAATTTAAAAGGAGTAAAAACAGCTTGTCTGTCAAAACAGGCAGACCAGCTGGATTGAATTTAGGCAAAGACTCCAGTCCTCAGATCACATGCGTATTCCTGCACAGGGGTAGTGAGGGTTGGCATCCCTGGGGCTCGCAGTGCTTTAGGAAAACGGAGGGTTTTTTCTCTCTATCTCTTCACAAGATCAGCCCTGTTGTTCTTCCTGTGATTCATTAAACAGCTGACTGCCCATTTATCCAAGTCAGCCCTCCCATTTTCCAGCCTGTTCTTTTCCTTCCTCTTCCTCACGTATGTAAAGTTACAGCAGTCTCTAAACTCCAGTCAGACAGGCCGGGATGACAAAAGCGACAGGTTTCATTGACCTCCGGGGATTCGGGAGCAGGGTGGGCCCTCTGTGATGTTTGCCAACAGGCATTTGTTGCTGACGCTGGTGGTTGCGGTTCCCAAATAGCATCCCACAATGTCTGTCCCGAAACGATTTCTGAAAAACCCCCTCTGTTTTTGTTTGAGGTTTCCTTCTTCTCCCTCTCCCCTTGCCTCTTCTCCAGCTTTTATCAGGGTTATTTCCCCCAAGTCCTCTTGTTCTGAAAGCAGCAGCTACTTCTGGTTTCATACTTGTAGCCCCAGGACGATTAAAGGAGTAGATGCAAGACTAGAAAATCTTTCCCAAATAGGCTAATGAAACAGCCCTCCATACTTGCTCTAATAGTCTTGTAACGTGGAAGAAGCAGCCAGTTGTCTTTGTAGTATTTTAACTCCTTCACTTGCTGCAATGTTAAGAGGTGTTTTTAAGACAAAGGTTAAAAAAACCCACCCTGTTGCTGGTAACACTTTTGGGTGAGTGTTTGAGGCACAAGCAGCTGGAAGGTGTCCTGCTCCCAGATGTGCCTCCTGAAATGTGCCCCCTTAAAGTATAGCACCTGCAGGCATTTAAAACCTCCATCCCACTTTCTGCTGTTCCCCCCAGTTGGGTTTCTTCTTTCCTCATTGTTTTAACCTGTTTTTGCCAACTAGCCGATGTCACCTGGGATGTTCGAGAGCATCATTCTTGTTCACAGGCACCGAGACAAAGTTCTCGTGCTCCATGCTCAGCTGTGCAGGCATTTATATTTTAATTCGGGTTTATTGGCACTCCCGAAGGAAGCACTAAGAGCCATCTTACATTATATTGAGCTTCAAAGGCCTTGTCTTTTCTTTTAAGCCTAACTTTCCTCCCTGAAAGATGTCCTTGAAGAGTTGGCTCATAACGGTGAGCTGCAGGTCCGTGACAATCCCCACGTGTGCCTTTGCTCTTTGATCAGAGAGGGCTTCTGAAACCATACAGATCATTAGGACCAAGTGGTTTCATTGTGTATTCAGCACAAGATGACTTGTTTTCCCCACCCCCCAGCAGCTGTATGTCATTTAACAGGATCAACGGAGAGCTTGTGCTTTGCGGCATCAGTGTTAAGCACTCTTTTTATTAGTTCTGAAAAAGCTACTGTATTTAATTTGGTACGGCTTACTCGTGTTTATGTTCCTAAAGATCCCCAGATGTGGACATGTAAAACTAAAACACACCATAACGGCACAGAAAGCAGCTGCTCCGGCCACGTCTCTCGAGAGGCGAAGCCATACGCTGTGTGCCTCTCCCGAGGGCAGGAAAAAGTGGAACAGTCTTATTTTTACTATTATGGCCTCCCTCCCTCCTTGGGGATCTCCTGCAGGGTTTTGAAAGCTATGTATGTAAAGCTACTTCTGAGGGGCTGGTCAGCAACCAGCCAGACCACAACATGCTGCCCAGGCCTTTGGAGAGGGATAATTTTGGCCCTAGGTTCTGGGGTGATTCCTAGGTCCTAACATTGCCTGCAGGATCTTTTTAATATCTGCAGAGAACAGACAAGATTATTTTTAAGGTCTTATCTGAAAGCCTCTTGCTTTAGAAAATGCAAAATCCTCTCCTCTGGAAGGAGGAAGAGGTGAGTTACCTTGTCAGGATTAATACCTGTGGTTTCAGGGAGTTGTATCAAATCTGAAACCCAGACTGCCATGGCGTCCCCTCCGCATGCTGCGTTTGCTCCACTGTCTTCCAGGTTTGCATGTTTAAAGCTTTGCATCTTGAGGTGAAGACGTCCCAGCAGGCACTTTCAGGAGCATTGTGGTCAGTTTGACTCTGCAGTTGTTTTCAGTGGGCATATCTACAGGTGCACTTCAATAACGCGCATTAGCCTATTTTATAGAACCACAGAAAGCCACGTGGGAAGGGACTGTGGGAGGTCGCATGTACTGCAACCCCCTGCTCAAAGCAGGACCAGCCCCAGCTGCATCATCCCAGACAAGGCTCTGTCTAGCCAGGTCTTAATTTTTTTATTATAACTTTTTTTAATGCATATTAAAGTGTCACAAAAAACTCTGCTCTTTAGCTAATGCACATTAAAATAGGCTTATGTCCATTTTGCTAGTACCTCACAATGAAGGTACTAGATTTTAATGTGCGTTACCTAGAGCACGTTAACGAACCTGTATACGTGCCCAGTACAGAGCAAAGTTAAGCCAATGCTGCGTTGCTTTGGGAGATCTCAGCCCAGTGTCCCCCATCGTTTTAACCTCGTCTCTCCTGCCTGCTTGCCAGTGAAAGTGCTTTGATTCTCATTCCTAACAGAAGAGGAGGGATATGCTTATGCACAGTTTATAAAGTGTGTTTATACATGTGTTCCTTGTATGTTTTATATTTCCTTCTGCACTTTTATAGCAAGCGTCCCAGGCCGGAGGAAGAGAGTGTGACCGCTTCGTAGCATAAACATCCTGCATTGCAGCGGTTGGGTCAAGTTTTATTTAGTTGTTTTTTATCAGATTCAGAATTGTATTTTTATCAGATATCCAGTATATTGGATTATTTTTCTTGTCTGTGTCACTGAGAAGCGAGAGATGGAGTGTTCCGGCTCTTTCTGCTGCTTTATTTTGTTCAGCCTGGATGAGAAATCTAAGGGCTTTTCCTAACAAGTTATAGATTTGGTGTTGGCGTGAAATGCTCTTAACAGGCCTAGCGTGAACTTCCTGATGATGATGTTATAACCCAGAAATCTGGGAGGATGCGCAAAGCTACTCTGCCAGCAAAACACCAGTAAATTATTAAACCGCTGTGTTGGGGAGCACTAAGTACTTGCATTCATTCTTTTTCTAATGTTATGGGGCACCGGGGTCCCTGGACTGGATGGCTCCATTAATCTGAGCAGCTGAGATGGTAGCGGGCTGGATGCGCTGTAGCTCCGAAACCTAGCGCAGTACTAGCTCGTACGCTTGTTCTTGCACGGTGCCGACAGGTGTCGGCAGTTGTGTCTAGGGGGTCAGTACTGTCTTAAGTTGAGCTGGAAGGGAGCGTAGAGCAGCGGCTGACTTGATAATTCACGTCTTCACCCCCAGCCCATCTGGTCCTTTGCCGCAGTTGCTGTTGCCCTTGTTGGAAGACAGTTGCTGGATTAAAAGCCTTTTTGCATTCAGGAGCCAGTGAACATGAAGTCTCACAGTGCGGTGGACCTGTAATAACACAGAAAGCTCCCCCAAGACCAAGGAGACTGGTTGGACTCTGGCTGTTTGCAGTGTTGACGCTGAGATGCCTCTAAGGCTGATCTGCAGGACCATAACGATGCTCCCTGACTCCCTTCATCAGGGAATTGTGTGTGGTTTGAGAGATGCCAGCTGCTTTGCCCTTCTTTACTCGGTCCTTGCTAGAGGAACCTGGTCACTTTGCTGTCTGAAAACTGCATCTGCCGTTCAGAGCTGCAGAGTTGGTGCTTGAGCTTCGCCAGCCAAGTGAACGTGTGCCTACCCCTCCCATCCTCTCCCTTCCCACTTCTCCTGGTTCCAAAAGAGGCAGAACAGTTTTGGGTAGAATATAGTAAGAAATGTTTGCTTCCTTTGCCTTCAGATGCAGACACTGTTCATAAAAATACTTGCTTCCATTTTCTTCACTGAACTGTTTAGTTATTGGAATAGTGACTCCTTTTCAGTATCTCAGTCCGAGAATGAACAAATGGTGTCGATCATGGGTCAGAATACATGATGTAATTGGTGAAAGGGGATTTCTGCTATGTAAAGAGCTTTTGTCTTAACTAAAGCCGTGTTTGGATGTGTTTCAGCATTTCCCGTGCGTGCCCCATTGCAGGGACAGATCAGCGTAGGGAACTGCACTTATTGAACCATGCACTAGGGAAAACAGTTGCTTTTGCACATCTTCCCCACGGACCAGGAGCTGAGACTGGGGATATGCCACGCAGTGTTAGAGGCCTGCCCCCGCCTCGTCCAAGGGTTGCTTTGTGGAAGTGGTCCTACTGCCCACATCCACTACCTTGCACCTGAGCACGAGGGCTGTATGAATGCGAGCAGCACCTCGCAGCGCTGCCCGAGAGCAGTTAGGTCAGGGTACGTTATTTGCCCGGTATCCCCGTTGCGGCCGCTAGCAGAAAGCACACATTTCTGCTGTGATCCAGTCAGGAAACCAGCATTGTACAGATGGGAGAGCAGAGCTGTGGCGAGGCCAAGAGACCTGTCCAAAGCTACGCTGCAGAGCCAGGAGTGAAGCCCGGGAGCCCAGAACTCCCAGCCCGCCGCTCCAGCTGCAGTCCTGCAGCGTCTCGAGCAGTGCATCCAGGATTTTCTGGGGTAATAAGCTGGATGCAAAGAGATAAGCTTGGCTAATATTTGCAGCAAAGGGAGCAGCTGGGTGTGTGTGTGTGTGTGTGTGTCTGTGTAAAATGAAATAAAACAAAACAAGCAGCTTGCAGGCCAGCGTCTGTTTTCAGTTAGTGTACAAGCAAGCTTCAGGGGTTGTTACAGGGAAAGGAGAGGTCCCCGTTCCTTTTATTGATCATGTTTTTGTTTCTTTTGGTGGTAATTAAAATACCACAGACACGGGCATTAGGAGCTGGATTTCCTCTTCCTGCAAATGGTTTCCTGTTGGGGAAAGCAGGCTTGGGAATCAGTAGCTACAAGTGAAATGATTTTAGGGTATTTGAAAGGAGGGAAGTCGGGGGAGAGATTTATTCTGCGTGCATGTCTGCAGGTTGGGTTGCAGCACGGGGTGGCGTTCAGAGCCGATTGTGCTTTCAGATCCCGGTCTCCCACTTGAGGTCACATTTCTTGTCTCTGCTGAAACCAGCTGCTCTTCCTCTGTCCTGAGATGGAGGTCAGATTTGATCTTGTAGGATTCACTGTAGGTGGTGAGCAGTAAAATCGGATCGATTTGCAATCTGCCTTTCACACAAATGGCACCGTGTCCTCTTCCCTGTTCATCCCCACATCCTCCCCTTGGTCAGAGAAGTGCCAGAGCTCCCCTTCGATGTGAAGTCTCCGTTACACAAGCTAGAGGAGAGCAGATTTAGATTGGATATTAGGAGGAACTTTTTCACAGTTCGAGTGGCCAAGGTCTGGAACGGGCTCCCAAGGGAGGTGGTGCTCTCCCCTACCCTGGGGGTATTCAAGAGAAGGCTGGATGTGTATCTAGCTGGGGTAATGTAGGCCCAGCACTCTTTCCTCCTTATGCAGGGGGTTGGACTCGATGATCTATTGAGGTCCCTTCCGACCCTAGCAGCTATGAATCTATGAATCTATGTTACAGGATTCATTCAGCTCAGCGGTGGGTTCTGGAGCCACCAGGTCCTCTAGCAGCCTGTCTCTTCTATGCTGCCGGTGCAGACCCACCACTGGCTCCCAAACTGGTTGAAACGGGCAGATATTTACTACCTTCGATTTCAGATGGGCAGGGAGGAGATGCGGGAGGAGAGAGGTTCTCGGTTCTTTACAGCAGTTTAAAAAATGTTGGGGCGTGGCCCAGCTGCAAAGCTGGCACTTCACGTTTGGTAAAGGTTTTGAGAAACGGTTGAGTCGCGATCCATAGGGATAAGAAGCTGCTTTGGGCATTGACTCTGCTGCAGCCATTCAGTAGCTTGGGAAATGCATTGTTTGGACCATGTCCACATCTGGGAGCACTGGCACTTTGTGAAAACCATGATCCTCCTGGGCTCCTCTTGCTGTCAACCTTGGCAGGCATGGCAGGGGCCATCTGAGCCTTGGAGACTGCTCTCACCACCTCTCTGGGGTAGAGAGAGGTCACTGGCCACACACGCATTGTGCTGCCTGCTGGCTTCCCCATTCTGCGGCTAAACAAAGCTAATCTCAGAGGTCGTTGACCCAGCACCTCTCAACAGGAAAAGCATATGCAGTGCTGGAGACATCTATCCTTCCAGCAGATAGATAACTAAGTCTGAATCACATCCTGCTGTCTACTAGCAGGGATTTCCACATCTCGGAGACGAAATATCGGGGCACCAGGAGCATTTGTCTTATCCTGAAATGATTCATGTTGGTTTCCTTCTGCTTATTTCTTCTGAGCAACTGCCTTACTGTAAATTGAAGTGCAAATTTGTATTTGTGTTCCAGGCCCAGCACAGAGACACTTTCATTGAAGAACGCTATGGGAAGTACAACATCAGCGACCCACTGATGGCTCTGCAGAGAGATTTTGAGATGCTGAAGGAGGGAAATCATGGTGAAAAGCAGCCTGTCTGCTCCAACCCCTTGTCTGTCCTGAAAGTAGTGATGAAGCACTGCAAAAACATGCAGGAAAGAATGCTGTCCCAATTAGCTGCTGCAGAAAGCCGGCACAGAAAGGTAGGCCTCGGTCTCTGCTCTTCTTGCTTTCAGTAATGTGCCCAAGGAGTTACTTGACTTGGTGAAGGAGCTTGTTTTACAGCCTTAAAGCTTCAAATTCATCCATGTGATGTAAGAAGTGAAGCTCACGTATTGTAACTACAAAGGCAGAAGTGCGGCTTGCTGTTTACTTAGCAAGAGCGCAGTGGAAAATGTAGAAGTGAATCTTTTGCCTGGGACTTGGAGAGTACTCCAGACGCTTTGGGGCCAGTGGTGACGAGTCCTTCGTACAATAATCAAGCATCATCTTAGTCATTGGGTTTGTAGATCTGCTTCCTCCTTCTGGGAGGCGGCTGCAGCTCCTCACTGCTCCTCTGATGGTTAGAAATGCTCTAATTTCCAACCTAAATGTATTCCCTGGCAGTTTACTTGCACACCATTACCCTCTACCATCCTCAATGAAGTCGCTGTGTGCTTCGCCTGAGTCTGTAAAGAAAGAGCTCGTGCAAGTAGTCCCATCCCGTTTGGGCGTGAGGCATACAGGGTTGGGGCCTTTACGCCTAATTAATGTCAGAAGATCTAGTTTCCACTCCTGTGTGCTATACTGACTGTGAAGAAGTGACCTGGATTTATTCTGTCATATGCAATGACAAAGAACACTGGCAGGAGCAGTTCTGGTTGCAGAAATGTTGCTGTACCCATGCAACAAGCAGCTGGGCTTCCCAGCTTCAGATGAAGGGTGCAAGGGTGGCATTTATTTGGAAGTATTTTTTTTGCACTCAGTCTACAAAACAGTTTGATCTGCAGCTCATGGAAGAATAAACGGGGACTGTGCCCTGTTCTTTCTTCTTTTTTTTTTTAGCCACATAGCTGCCAATAATTGGGCTTCTGAAATCTTATAGCCTCTTCCCACAAGGTTTTCTGCCTTCCTTGAGCGTGGTGTCTAGCAACTGAATGGGAGGATAGAGGATACTAAAGGAGCTCTTGGTGAGCGCCTACTAGAGGGACCCTGGGGTTCTGGTCATGACGTCCTCTGGGGTGCCCCAGGGATGACTGCATGCTGGCGTCTTTGCTGAGTTTCTAGAATCCCAGTTATTCCTGTAAGTCAGTGTTCAAATTTTGAAGGAGCACCTCAACCAGGCCCTCAAGGCAGGCATTTCCATTCCAAGTGTTCATCTTGCTTCAGTCCAATGTGACAACAGAAGTTTGTTTTAAAGAACTCTAGTTCGTTCCTCTGCTTGATTGCATTTGCACTGCACTCTCCAAATCTCTCCCAGGACACTAATGAAGAAAAATAGATGTTGTGCAGATTGCCACTGAGCTTACAGCTCAAAACTAGACTGATGCGATTATGGCCAGGACCCTGCTTCCTGGACGCCTGCATTGTCTGAGGCGTTGCCTCTGCTCCTGCTCTTTGCGCCGATGGTCTTGCCAGGAAATCCCACATAGGGCAGCGGGCAGCCACTTACCAGTACAGCTGAAATTATGTGAAAGAGCACTTCCTTAGAAACTCCAACCTGGAGACAGGCCTGTAGGCTGGCTCTCGAAAGCTAGCTCTTAAAGGCTAAAATAAGGACATGCATGGGTTGCAGGTGATGCCGCACGGTCGTCTCTCCGGCACAACTTTGGGCTGACCCTTTGCATTTGAGGGATGCTATTTCACCTGTCTGCCCGAATTTGGCCTTGGCCACTGCACAGCACTGGTCTCGGGCCATTCAGAGCAGCTGTTTCCATGAGTCTCTGCTGTCTGGTGACTGAAGTGTCTGTGCCTGTTTGGAAGGTGATCCTGGACCTGGAGGAGGAGCGGCAGCGGCACGCCCAAGACACGGCCGAAGGAGATGATGTCACCTACATGCTGGAGAAGGAGAGGGAGCGGCTCACTCAGCAGGTGTGCTTCCGTGCTTGGTAACGAACCCTGCTCCGGAGAACTGCGTGTCCTGGGAACGCATCCTTATCCGTGGGCTGGGGAGCGGGCTCCTCCAACTGCGCTGGTGTGGTGGAGGAATGTGAAGGGTCTGATTCCAGGCATTATTCTTTTCTTGGCTCTTGGCAACGGGATGTAAACTATGTCCAGAGCCTGCCCAGATTTATGCACAGCTGAAGTGTTCAGCAGCAATGAAATAGGTTCAGGAGCTTGCTTGAGACCTGAAAAGAGCTGTGGGAGGGGGCTGAGCCTTGCAGTCCCACCACTGCCGGCTCTGATGCTGTGCAGTACTAGTGCAGAATGCCGACCAGTGTGGGAAGGACTAGTATTCTCCTGTTCAGAAAGCTGCAGCAAGCCAAATCCCTGCTGCTGCTTTAGCTGGTATGCAGGAGCAATAGCATGTTAAGACGTTAGACTTTAGACCTCCATAACCATTGCTAAGTAGCATAAGGAGCAGACTGAGCAGGAAACAAATAAGGTGGAGTGTAAAGGAGTCTCCAGTTGAGATGACCGCCTCAATCCTTGCAGGGCTGGCCGCAGGTGTTGCATTACAAGGACACCAGCTGCACACTGCCCAGCATTCAGTACTTGACTGATCTGTTCATGCTTTGTGCCTGGCAAGATGTGATTTCGAGCTAGCTTTTTACCTCGCTGCACTTGGTTGCCCCTAGATAGGACAGGACCCCCTTGCTTTTGGTGTTAAGGTTGCCATCTGTGGTTGGGGCACATGGGGATCAGAGCTCACAGGTGAGAAAATGCTTTCAGGTCTGCAGGGCCTCCCCACTGACTCTTTGGGATTGGAAACATTGCTTCTGTGGCATTTGCCAAACTTGGTGCTTCCTTCTGAGAACCTCCTGTCTTCTTTTCTAGTTGGAGTTTGAAAAATCCCAAGGGAAGAAGTTGGAGAAAGAGCAGAAGAAGCTGACAAGCCAGTTGGAGGAGGAGAGGGCACGCCACAAGCAGCTGTCCTCCATACTGGTCCTGGAGTGCAAGAAAGCCACAGCCAAAGCAGCAGAAGAAGCGCAGAAGGCAGGAGAGCTAAGTCTGAAACTGGAGAAGGAGAGGAGCAGAGTGAGCCGGCTGGAGGAAGAGCTGGCCTCCAAGAAGAAGTGGGGCTTGCAGATGGAGGCACAGGTGGAGAAGCAGCTCTCAGAGTTTGACATCGAGAGAGAGCAGCTGAAAGCCAAGCTGAACCGGGAGGAGAACCGGACCAGGGCCCTCAAGGAAGAAGTGGAAAACCTGAAGAAAGCCTTGAAGGAACTGGAGGCTTCTCACGGGGACGGCAGCCCTGCTGACTGCTCGCAGCCAAGCCCCTCCACAGTGACCAGAGCTGTTGAAACCGAGAGCAGGTCGGTGAGGTCTGTGTCTTGCCAGACAGGCGGTGCCGAAGCAGACAAAGCCAGCGTGGGCAGCGCAGGCAGAGCCTCGCCCATGGCGCTGCCCAGCCCCATCACACCTCCCTCGTCCTATGCAAAAGCAAACGGGCACTGCGATGCAGACATGCAAGCAGGTAGTGAGCTACTGCAGGCCAGTGGGAAGGAGACCCAGAAACCCGCTGAGCCGGCCCCCGACAGCGCGGCTGAGAACGGAAGCTCCCCAGTGCGAGTGGAGTCTCCGGTCCATGTGACTGCACAGCTCCCTTCGTCTGGGGCATCTGTGTCCCCCAGCAGCACCGCGGCCTCCTCCCTGACGCCCTCCCCGTGCTCCTCTCCGGTTCTCTCTAAACGCCTGGTGGGAGCTTCAGCGAGCAGTCCCGGCTATCAGTCATCCTACCAGGTGGGAATCAACCAGCGTTTCCACGCCGCTCGCCATAAATTCCAGTCTCAAGCGGATCAGGACCATCAGTCCAGTGGGCTGCAGAGTCCTCCTTCAAGGGATTTGTCTCCGACCCTTGCAGATAACTCTGCTGCCAAGCAGTTAGCCCGCAATACCGTCACTCAGGTCCTTTCCCGATTCACCAGTCAGCAGGGGACTATAAAACCGGTCTCCCCCAATAGCTCACCCTTTGGCACAGACTACCGAAATCTGGCAAATGCCGTGAGCCCCAAAAGTGAGTCTGGCCATTCCCCAAACCCAGGCAAGGTCTCCAGCCCGCTGAGCCCGTTGTCTCCAGGAATAAAGTCACCAACCATCCCCAGAGCAGAAAGAGGGAACCCCCCACCTATTCCTCCAAAGAAGCCTGGCCTGGCTCAGTCCCCAGCAACTCCTGCCCCGCTAACCAAAACACTTTCCCAGGCGTCTTCTCTGGGCACCCCCATGGACTTAGCAGGCAGCTGCTCTAACAATGCTGTCGTAGCAAACGGTAAAGACATTGAGATACTGCTGCCAACTAGCAGCTAGTCTCCAGAAGGCGTCGAGGTGACATTCCAAGGCTCGGCATCCTGGAGCTGAGACGTGCTCTCCCCACTTCATGTTATTTATTTGGATAGCAGCAGCCTCTGTCCATGTCATGCATTTAATAGGGTCCCTTTTGTTTTTTTCTCTTTTCAAAGTAGGTAGGAAAGGATTTTTGCGTTGCCGTATTAACAGGAACTAGAGCTAGAAGGTAGCCTCAAAAGGGGTCTCGTGGCAGGAGTCAGGTCAACTGAGGAGGCAAGAATCTCAACCCCGTGCCGGGCGCCGGCTAGCAACTGTCGTGGGACTGAAAGGCTCATTTTAAATTATGCAGAAATGACTTCACAGACTTTTACTCCAGATGAACATTGTATAAAAAGTGCCTGAACAAAGCCTACAGTATGAATGTGGTTCTCTGCAACAAAAAAAACAAAACACGCAGAAGGGGAGGGAGGAGGGGCAGGAAGACCATCCAACTGCAGTGATGAGTTCTCTGTGAATCCTGAATGTCTAAAACAACACTGAAACCAACTGTTCGTAGAACAAGTCAGTAAGCCAAGTGCTACACAGTGACTCCTGGAAGGTGACTGCTGACTGGCCCAGAAGGCCAGGTTTGGCCCTGCGAGACCACCGCTCCTATTGACCTCTCTGGAGGTGCACGGGAGCTACTTGCGGGAGAATTTGGTCCTGGTACCGGCCAGAGATCTTTCTTTCCTAGCTGGAGTTGTCCAAGTCCGGTGGGCATATTAAATAGTCAGGTGCCAGTTTTCCTTCAGCTTAATAACTCCATCCAAAGATGTCTCGGTGTGGATTCAAGTGCGAGAGATGGCTTCCCGGCCGGTCACCTTCCACGTTAAAATTCCTCACGCGTTCTGCTGTTGTGTGTAGAACTTCTGAGACCAGGATCGTGCTATTACTTGATAAGCATCTTGCTATTACTTGAAAAGTGAAATCTCTGCCCCATTCCAAACAGGTTTTTGCAACGGAAAGATGGGATCTGTACGATGATCAAAAGCAATAAGTTGCTCACTTTGTAAGCGTGCTACGCAGCAGACTGACACAGATTTTTCTGACTAATCGGGTTTGCAATAGAGCCTGCTAGCCTTCACTGGCTGCAACCGTGGAACCAAATTGTTAACTCTTTCATAGATAGATATGCATATATATGTATAGGTAGGTGCCCGCGTGTACATGTTAAACACATAATACTTATATATAAATCTTAGTCGGGTATTATTGAGGTTCTCCTTGCTTCATAAAGGAAAGGTGGAAATGCCTCGGGATTGTCACACAAGAGAGCAGTTACTTAAAACTCAGTATGCTGCCCGTGCTTTAGGGGCAGACCTCCTCCAGGAAAGCGCTCCAGCATGTTGAACTGACCAGTAGCGATGGCTGACGTAGCTTACAACAGATTCCAGTGCAGTTATAACGGTTGACTTGGGCATTTAAGTAAAGGGGTAGACTGTGGTCCGCGCTGCTAGCTCACTGCAGAGGACAGCGCAGGTTCAGGTGCTGCAGTGGTACAGGCCAGACGTAAGGCGGGCAAAGATCAGTAGAGCAGATTGGAGATGAGGCACCAGCTTGGAGCAAGCCTCACAAGGGCACAGCGGGAGGCAAGAACCACACAAAGGTGAGAAATCAATTTTTTTTTTTTTGTTTGCTCCCCAATGCTGGGCCGTGTCTTACAGTCTGCAGCAGCAGCCCGGTGCCTGGAGCTCAGCCCCACAGAGCCCCCAGGGGCATTCTCTCCTGTCGTCACTTATCATTTGGGTAGAGTCGAAACACTTCCTACTTTGCTATAGGAAATATTCCCCCCAAAGTGCATGGGAGGCGCTGCTGTCCATGACCTAAGAGGTCACTCCAAGCTCTGAATCGTGGATTGTAGGCCTTGAGAGCTGAGCTGCTCTGGAGGAGCCAGTCCTAACAGCCCTTCTCTTGGCCCTACAGACATGTCAGGCCTTTGGTGTAATCCAGTAGAAACCGGCATCTGTCGACTGAAGTTAGGGATTTATGCACTGTTACTCCTAACTCATTGTAATAGTAGAATAATACGAGGCTAGAGGGGAGTGACTCTTTGGAAAGCACATCTAGAATTTGATGTGTCCCCAGCCAATTTTTTCTCCTGATTAAGGGGAAGAGCTGAGAACTGGTGGGGGAATGGAGCTGGCGTATCACTTCTAACTCAAAACTGAGGGTGGAACAGCTGCTCCACCCTGTTTCCTTGCTTTTAATCCAAGTGGTATTATCCCCTTTCTTTATGACGTGGCTCTGTAGAGATATATACTCTAATTAAGTTTATTTCTTAGGAAATGCACTGAATAATGTATTTCTTCTATAATATAGGAAGGGGGGGGTGCAAAAGAATATGTATTTTTGCTAGTAGCCTATCTTCTGAGATTAAACTAAGCACAAATATTAAAATGGATCCAGCTAATCCAATAACAGTTAGAGTTAGTATTTGAACTTTTTGACGTAGATTCTGTGTGTGGAAGCAACTAAGTTTTCCTGTGATTCGCATCTTAGCCATAAGCAGGAATTGTTGCAGAGTTTTTTTTGTCAACCGCCAGTGGGGCATCATGAAGTGCAAAAGACGTACACTAGTATTAATTGTTAACATTTGTAAATTTGTAAAGCCAAATGTACTAAGCGGATGTTGCGAATCACTTTTCCAACTGATGGCATTAAATGTGGTAAGCATTCATACTATCAATAAAGGATTTTATTTTTAAGATGTGAATATATGGTGCAAGAAAGTGTTCGTGCACATCCTTGACTTCTCATACTGTGGCCTCGGGGGCTGGCGCTCGGGCCATCGCTGGCGGGGCATACGCATGCCTCTCTATCGCTAGCTGCCCGCTTCTTACATACTGCAAAACTGGAGAGGAGGAGATGCCCTGGTACCTCCCACTGGTGCCACAGGGACACTTGGAAACTCCTGGCTCCCCAGGGTACTCCACAGCCCAGAGCATGAGCTCCTAGAGATGCTTTGCCATGTTAGCTTTGCCTGTAGCAGATTTAGTGATCTGTTTGTTTGTTTTTCTCCAAATGTTTAGCAAATGACCAGCTTACTCAGCCTTCATACACTTACCATTTGCTTGAATGGAGCTATTGACAGAAACATCACTTAGATGCTCCTGCTGTATTCCTTGCCGGTGAGACGTTGCCTGGAGTCCTGCGATTGGTTTTGAGCCCCCCGTGGCAAGAAAGACGTGGATACATTAGAAGAGGTTCAGTGGAGAGCAAGAAACATGATTCCTGGTCGTGTTTTCCAGGTGGCAGGCAAAGCAGAGAAGAACTGGGGTTATTTAGCCTTGCAGCACAGGAGAGCTGAGTGGGTTGTTATGAAGTGGATGGTGGGAGTCTCTTCTCTGTCCACAGGAACCAGGGCAAGACAAAGCAGTCTTAAATTGTACCAAAGGAGATTTGGTTTGGATGTTAGGAAGAGGTTTTAGGACTGAGACTGATTTAAGCACTAGGGAGGTTAGAAAGGGGGTGAAGGTTCAACACCTGCCTGTCTAGGATGGTTTAGGCTGAGATGAGCCTTGCTCGAGCGGCGGGGTTAGAACAGGCTCCCTTCTAGCCTTTCTTTTTTTTTCTTCCTCCTAATATAGTAAAGCTGGGAGGAAAACGCCAATCTCTGTTGATAAGTCCAGGTTTGAAGGGGTCGGTTGCTTTTGGATTTCAAGGACTTTTGAACTGACAGCCTATGCATCCGATCGCATTCCTGCAGGGGCAGTGGGTGTTACTCCGTGGGCTTTCACATCGCCGTGTGCACTTAGCTTGGCCCGGAGCTCTTATCTAGATGGTCAGGTTTAAAACAAACAGGAATCAGTGTGAAAAAGCTTGTAGTCAGCTGCTCTGCACTGACTCAACTAGCAGAGTGAGTGTGAAACTGCTTGATATTGGGCCCATCACAGCATCGTGTCCTGCTTGGGGTCCTTGATGCGTTTCGCTAGCACAGCTCTACTGCACTGGCTTTCCCGTCACAAGCACCGGTGCTAAGCAACGAGAAAGGAATAGCTTCCTGTTAGCATTTACAGATCATTTCCAGTCCCTTCAGCCTTGTTCTCTCAAGCAGGTTCGTGACAATCCCAATCTTGTTGCTTGTCCACTGATTTAACCGTTTCCCTGCATCGCTGTGGGTTTATAGCCGTTTCTGCGACGGCCGCAGCCCTGGATGCCTGTGTCCCTAAGGAATTGTAGCACCTGAGCAGGCACCTCCTGGGCCATGAGGGTATGAGGTGCCTTCCCAGTGCAGAGTGCCCAAAGCCTGGGTCAGTCGCGTCCCAAAGACGCATGGTAAAGTGGCTCTTGCAGCCAGGCCACGATCACAAAGCACAGCCCCGGGTCAGAGGGACAGCAGTGCAGGGCACCCGCACCAAGGAGACCCCAGAACTGCTGCCCTCCACCCTGCTGCCCATGGGTACCAGCTTGCCGCCCTGAGCAGAGCTAGTCGCATAGTCCTGGCACTGTGCAACCACTGCAGTGTCCAGTCCCTGCAGCTCCTTGCTTTTCACACAGGAAGGCAGTTTCCTTCTGCCCCCAAAAGCTTGGGGCTTCTGTGCTGCCACTTCCCCCCTGCCTGGCAGCAGCTCCCGGTAGCAGTGTTCACCACCTACCCCCTGCTTTTTCTGTCTCCCCCAAGGGCCAGCCTGACAGCAAGGCAGGGGCAACACCTGCCAGGGTGGAGCAGCTCTGCACCACCTGGTCCTGCTGCATCCTCCCCCGCCAGGAGCCCTGCCCAGGTACTGGCTGGGGCAGCTGAACATGCACCTGGCTGACGCGGCAGCCACGGAGGCAGGCCCGGTGCTGCCAAGCCCTCGCCCACGCCTGGAACGCCCACAAGCCCCGATCGAAACTGCAGCTGGGCAGTGGGTTTCGGTAGCTCAGGGCTGGGTGCTGGGCCAAAGCCAGGAATGGGGGTGATGGGCAAGCATGCTACTACTCCCCAGCCCTGGCCCCACTGTCCCGCAGCCAGCTGCCCCGGGAGAAGAAGGGAGCTGCTTTCTCGGGCACACAAGGCTCCATTCATGGTCTGTGGTAGAGACCCGATGAGCTGTCCCCGCGCTGGCTCTGCCCGTCACGCCCACGTCTCGGTGAAAGGAGATGGAGATGGAGGCCACGCATGCTGCCCGCGCGCCGGGTCGGTCTGGCCAGGCAGGAGGCTGCAAGGCGGAGGTCGCTGTGGCTCTCTGGCCCGCAGCAAGGCAGGAGACGCAAGGGGCCCCAGCAGGACTGTGCAGCTCTCTCAAGCTGGTTTCCCCTTCCTCTCCATGGGCTTTCCTTGTAGCAGCAAGGAAAGGAAAAGCAGCAGCCTGGTGCCACCTCGTGGGAAGAGCTGGAGCCAGCTGCAGCCGCACAAGGCCTGGTGGGGCCGGTGGTTTCCTCGCGGGGAGGGCAGGCCAGGGCAGGGGCTCCTGTGCAACCCAGGGGCTTGGCCCCTCTCCCAGCTGCCCCCTGCCTTGCTTGCAGGCTGGTGGCCCGCGGGGATGGGCTGCAGTGGACGTGCCAGTGCCTCAGTTCCCACCACCTCCCCGCTCCCTGCAAGATCCTTACCAAAGCCCCGCTACTTCCCACCCCAGGCCCTACATTCGCCAGTCCTATTACCCAAATGTGCAGCTGAGTCCTGCTCATTTTTAAGGGACTCAGTTCAAATGCAGAGGGGAGCAGGGGGGACCCCGAAGGAGCCCTCTTGACTTCCAGCTTGTGGAGCAGTCAGGAGCAGCGGGGCTCCTGGGGTGAACGCAGCTGAGCCCAGCTGTTCCAGGGGTGGGGAGGCTGCGGCCCGACTACTGCTGCGTGCCCAGGACCTCTCCGCCCTTGGGCCGGGGCAGAGCCTGTTCTCCCGCCCCTCTGGCAGTGACCAGTGAAGCACCAGACGCATTCTGAAAGGCCGCGCCAATTTGTAACCCCTGCCCAAGAGCCTGGAGGGTGGTGCAGCGAAGTGGGGCTCCCCTCCGCTTCTGGGAGCTGGCAGAGGTGACCTGAAAGATGAGAGCAGCATGTGCCCGGGGCGAGGCAGCCCCTCCTCACACGGCCTGATGCAGGGAACCCGTCCCGTGTATGGGGAGCCTCCCAGAAACAAAGCAACATGCTCAAGTACTGGAGGAAGATCCGGCCAGTCTTCCTGGCAGGGACCTTGGCCTTCCCCGCGAAACACTTTCTCCCTGTCCTGGGGAGTGGAACAGCCCCATGGCGGACAAGGACGTCATGCAGCAGGCCGAGAAATGTGGCAGAAGCCCTGCAAGCAAACTGCATGGCCTGGCAGGGAGGAGGAGACAAGGGAACGGTCAGCATTGCAAGCAGTGGTGAGGCCTACAGTAACCAAGAAAGTGTAAAACAGAGAAATGCCCCTGTTGCATTGCTGGGGCTGGGGCTGGCTAAAGCGCTGCCTCCTGAGTCGCACCTGCAGTCGACTGCTAGGTCCCCACTCACTACCCAAGCACCCCTGCCAGGTGCTGACCAGGTGGGTACCTTCCAGTGCTCACAAACCCTCTCCCAAAGCAGCCCAGGCTTCCTCCTGTGCCAGCGCTGGGTGTGCCAGCTTGGGACAGGAGACAGCCCAGGGCGAGACCCCTCTGCCTGCCATGCAGCGGGGAGCGAGAGCCAGGGGCACGTGCTCATGTGCTAATGGCACTGACCCGGCATGCCGATGAAGTTCAGGGTATTTTGATCTCTGCAACACTTAAATTAAAACTAGCCAGTTTCCAAATCATCTGGGTTTTGTTAGGTAATCTCAATTCAGAACAGACACTCGGAGCGAGCTGGAGTTTGCAACTTGCTAATTGTACCCAGCATATATGAGACATACCCGTACATCAGGATGTATCCTTTTGATTTCCTGCTTGCAGTGCATTTGATTCGTACTCCATCCCATTTCTGTCTGAATGATTCAAAACCAGCGGCTCTGATTTGCTTGCACAACAGCGATTGTCGTCTCATTACCTAAAATAGGGATTTTATTAGCCTGAGTAAATTCCTGGAGGAGAGTCGCTCTATTTGAAGGTTATTCAAATCCGGATTTCATTATTTTGCCCAGGAACCTGTAGCAGGAAGAGGCGGGCAGTGGGGAAGGAGGGGAAGGGAAGCATTTCTCTTTTCTTATTTCCTGCTGCTTTCAAATATCGTTTGCATAGCTGCCTGCAGCCCTGGAGGATCAGCACCCACCTCTCCAGAGGACTGCGCTTCGTGCTGTATCTTTGGCTTTAAAAAAATCTGGTTTTGGCCCTGATTCCCAGTCTCTCACTTGACACATTAATGGCTCTGTGGTTTGCCTCTTCCTTTCCGCCCTGGCTTCACCCTCTTTGGTGTGTGCGTGGCAGGGAGGAAAACCCTTACCCATGGTGGAAAAAGAAAGATTAATTCAGTCGTTATATTTCATAGCAAGTCTAGCTATGAAGCCTGCGATGTGACATGAACCATGTGGTTTCTTTCAGGAACCTCTTGCCCCTTTTTTAATTTAAAAGGCTAGGGGTGGGTTTCCAACCACTCTCTTCCGTGACACCCTTGGTTTATAAATACCCAAGGTCTTCACTTACTTTTGAAGAAAGCTTAAGTACAAGTCTTCACTTAATAGTCCTGTAACACCATTGTTATGAACAAATATAGCAAGAGCATTTGAGGTTGGTAATGGTTACTAGAATAGGAAGCTATTTAAGTACAGAGTGTTTATATAATTAATTCCCCCGATTACATTTTGGCAAAGCTTAAACAGCTTTCTTGCTAAGAAGACACAATGCCTTCTTGGCGGGCTATTTCAGTTAAGGAATCTATTTAAGTAACACATAAGGTTTTCTACTTTATAATGGCCTTTCTAAACTTCTTTTTCTGTATGCCATTTGGGTGTTCACATTTATCAGTAGCAGAATTTCAATTGCCTTTAAACCCTTGATGAAAATTAGCAATGTCTCAGAAAGTGAGCTGAATACAAGGGGGAAGGGGGGGAAGGAGGCCACCCAGTGAACTACGTACCATAGGGGGTTCCCGACACAAAGCAAAAACAATTAGGAATCTATTGCATGTGCTTTGGCTCATGAACGGGCAACCTATTAAAGATGCGGCAAAAACTAATCAACGAGAAGGAGCTCATTAAAGAATGACGGGGGCTAATTTTTAAGCCTAGCCTAACCTCTTAAAGAGATGCGTTTTCTTCCTCCAGTGAATCCTGGGAAGAAGAACATAACCCTCTGCCATCTTCAACAGCAGCACACTTTGCTCCCATCTCTCGGCTTCTCCAGTCCCGTTTCAGCCTCTGCCTCTTCATCTCATCCCTTTTAAGCAAAAAAACCCAACAAAAAACAGTGTCAAGCAACAGGAACGTTTCAGTTTAGACTGTTTCTTAAATATATTTATGCAAGGAGTATATTTACATTTATTTTGTAGCAACTTGACTGTGATTGCTAACAGCTTTTCCTCTTAAGCACCAGAGCGCTAGAACGGGGTAATTTTGGAAAGGAGATCTAACCTCCACTTGGTTAGCAGAGAGCAATAGCAGCGTTTAACATTACTGATTCTTTGCAGCACTCATTCAATGGCTTCTCTTGGAGAGGGATTTTATATAATAGTCCTTTAGTTCATGGATACTTGGAAAAGCATTGAAAATTAGGGTTGGAAGGAATGTCAGGAGTTCATCATGGTCACTGGGATAAACCGGACCGGACTCGCAGACCATTAATGAACGTCGCTTGTCCTGAGCGATCGTTACTGCGAGTAGGCCAGGCAGGCTGTGGCAGCACGGAGGAGCTGGCTCGGAGCAGCCCCGGGCCAGTGGAAGGGGGCTCGGGAGAAATGCTGCCAGGCTGAAGGTCAGGGAGGACCGGGTTAGAGAGCTTCTGGAGGGGCTGCGTGTGTTCAAATCAGCGGGTCCAGATGCTCTCCACCCCCGGGTGTTGAGAGAATTGGCAGGGGTTATTGCGGGGCCCCTGGCACGGCTTTATGGGCACTCGTGGTGCTCGGGCCAGGTGCCGGATGACCGGAAGAAAGCCAGTGTGGTCCCCAACGTTAAAAAAGGGAGGAGGGAGGATCCAGGCAACTATAGGCCCGTCAGTCTAACTTCAATCCTGGGGAAACTCTTGGAGAAGATTATGCAGGAGCACGTCCGTGATGGGCCGGCAGCTGGGATGATGCTCAGGGGCAACCAGCACGGGTGCATTAGGGGAGGTCCTGTCAGACCAGCCTGGTGGCCTTTCATGATCAAGTCACAAAAGCCCTGGACGCAGGGGGAGCAGTGGACACCGTCTTCCTGGGCTTTCGGGAGGCCTTCGGCACTGTCTCTCACCCCGTTCTCGTTAAGAAACTGGGGGCTGTGGTGTCGACACCCACAGTCAGACGTGTCGCCAGCTGGCAGAGGGCGGTGGTGGACGGGTCCTGTTCGCCCTGGCGGGGTGTGGGCGGCGGGGTCCCCCGGGGCTCGGTCTGTTCAACATCTTCATCAGCGACTTGGACGAGGGGGTAAAAAGCACCTGCTCACATTTGCTGATGACACCAAGATGTGGGGGGGCGTGGGCACGCGGGAAGGGAAGGGCAGGTTACAGGGGTGGGCCGACAAAGCAGGGTGGGATTCAACACTGACACGGGCAGGGGAGCCCGCAGCACGCGTATAAGCCGGGAAACTCCCTTGGCGGGCAGGAGGCAGGAAGGGGTCTCGGACGCGCGGCGGGGGGCGGCGGGGCCAGGAAACACGGCGCGTGCGCCCTGCGCTCGCAGCACGAGCCCGGCGGGGGGGGGGGGGGGCACTCGAGCCGGAGCCGCCGGGCAGCACCCGCCCCGCAGCCCCCCCGGCCCGCCTCGTGCTCGCGAGGCCCCGCCCGAGAGGCGGGACGGCCGCGAGCGAGCCCCTCCCGCCCCCGGCCAGGCGCGGGCTGCCCCCCCCCCCCCGGGGGCACCTCGTGCGGGGCAGCGGCTCCCCCCGCCGAGCCCGGCTGTGCCCGGCCAAGCGCCCCCGGGGCCGGCGCTCTGCGGGGAGCAGTCGCGGGCTCTCGGCGCAGGCCCGGGCTGGGGGGGGGGGCTGCAGGGGACGGGATCCAGCACGGGGGGGCCGCCAGGAGGGCAGCGGAGCTCGGGGGGGGGGCGCCGGTCCCCGGGCTCAGCGGCCCCGGCCGGAGCAAGGCCGTGCCCCAGCGCAGGGCGGCGGGGGCGTCCCGTGGCGGGGCCTGGCCTGCGTCTCGCGCGGCTCCTGGGCCCGGCGCGGTGACCCCCCCACGGGGCCAGGCGCCCGGGGGCTGCTCCCTCCGGGTACTGCCCGGCGCTGGACCTTGGTCTGAGCCGGGCCCCGGGGAGGGTATGTGGGCCGGTGGCCTGCCCCGAGTCCGCGCTCTGCAGCACACGGCTGTCCAGCTCCTGAGGGCAGCCCGAGGCCTCTGCTGCCCCCGCCCCGGGTCTCCCCGAGAGCCGGGGGCCCCGCGAGGCCCGGTGCTGCGGAGCGCGGGCTGGGGCCGGATTCCCTTGTGCCTGGAGGCCTCCGACCCCCTTGTCTGCACCCCTTGGCTGGGGTCGCACAGGAGCTGGGACCCCGCGGCGGTCCCCGCACCGTTCCCCGCAGCCCACGGGGACGTGCCGTGCAGCTTCGCTCTTTCCGGGCAGGTCCCGTGCCTGGAAACTAAGGCAGAGCGCCCGGGCTCCAGCTCAACATCTCCGGACTCGAGCCCGGGCGGCTGGAACGAGTCCTCTCGGCGCGGCAAATGCGATGGCCCCTGGCCCGCAGCGGCTGGGCAAGCAAGAGCGAAAGCCGGGCCCGGAGGACGCTGCCCCGTGCAGTCCGACCCACGGGCCCTGCCTGACAGCGCGGGGCCTTGGCCGCCAGGGCCCGCGGCCTTCCCGGGGCTCCCCTTGCAGTGGGGCCAGCGTGTGTGTGCAGGGAAAGAGTCAAGGGGCCCAGAAGTGAGGGCCTGAGTTAGCCAGGGCCTGTGGTGCACGGTGCGGGGCCTTTCCCCTTGGGTGCTGTGGGCCTGGGTCCAGGTCTCTCCCCTTTTGTGGGGAGGTGCTGTCTTCCTGCAGTGGAGGGGCCCGGCGGGTGCGTGTCAAGGGGCCCAGGCCCGGAACTGCTTTCAGCTTTCCCCAGTGGTCTGGTGGGGAGGGTGCTATCCTAGGTAGCAAAGGTGGTGGGTTCAAGCCCCCCCAGTGACTGGAGCTCTCAGGTCCTTTATGCCTCAGTGGGAGCCTGTGGCCAGGGGCTGGCAGGAAGAAGTGAAAAAGATGAGATTTTCTTTGAAAATCAGGCGTTTTTTGCTTTTTCTTCCCCAAAACAACCTGGCAGACACCAGGTGGCTCAGGACATATCTGAATGGGCTACAGCTCCAAGTCCCCTCCGGCTTTCAACCAGGATCACCTCTGAGCACCAGCTGTTAGGCAAGCGCCGGAGGGGAAGTCGGTTGCGTACTAGTTGGGGCCAGAGGACTCAAGCCTTGCAGAGACTTGAACCCGCAGCCCCTGCCCCCAGCGGCAGTGTCCCGAGCCACCCTGCTAATGGGCCAGCCTGACTGCAGCCCTTCCCGCGTGTCTCTCGACCCGCCTCGCCACCTGCCCTACAAGCAAACAGGCACCAGGCCCCCGCCCTGGGGCTTAAAAGGGTCAGCATATCAGCAGCAGAACTGAAACCCACAGCAGCGCTCCACCACCCTGCACCGCCAGCCAGCTCTGGCAGCCCCTCTCCTCCTGGCCCCTTGACCCGCCACCTGCACCGTGCACCGGGCCCATTGCAAGGGAGCCCCGGGGCAGCCGGGCCCCGCTGGCCCCAGGGCCGGGGGCAGTGGCACGGGCCCCGGAGCCGCACTGCGCTGGGATGCTCCCCGCCAGCATGGTCTCTACACGGCCCGTGCTGGCCGGGGCGGGGGGCTTCACTGCGAGCGGGGCTCCCCTGCCCGGCAGGGCCCCTCTTCTCCGCCGCGCCGGGGAACCGGGCGGCTCCTGCTGCTGAAACCTGCAGCGACGACGGGCCCGACCCGCGGGCACCCGGCGCCGGAGCCCGGCTCGGGCACACGCGGGGCTGCCAGGGCAGGCGGCCGTGCCCGGGGAGACAGTTACGTCGCGGGGCACAGCCCCCCCCCCCCGCGCTACGGCCCGGCCCAGCCCCGGCTTCGCCTCCTCCCCCCGGGGCCGCAGCAGCGCTCGTGCTCGGCGCCGGGCCTGTGGAGACGACCCGGCTCCGGCGCTGCCGCCCGGCACGAGGCGATGGAGGCCCCGGCCCGGCCCGGGCGCAGGCAGCGCCTCCCCGAGCCCCCGCCCCGCCTCCCCCGCCGCGGCGCGCCCGGCTCCCGCCCGCACACCCGCAGCCCGGGGGGGCAGCCCGCGCCTGGCCGGGGGCGGGGCTCGCCGCCGTCAGTCAAGGGCGCAGCCCGAGCATGCGCGGTAGAGCCCCGCGCCGGGGGCGCCGGAGCCGGGTGGTCTCCACAGGCCTGGCGCCGAGCACGAGCGCTGCTGCGGGCCCGGGCCGGGGAGGCCCCAGGCGGGAGGCGCGGAGGCGGGAGGAGGCAAGGCCGGGGGCCGGGCCGGGCCGTAGCGCGGGGCCCTCCAGCCCGGGGGCTGTTGCGGGGCTGCGCCCGGCGACGTAACTGTCTCCCCCCCCCCCACCCCGGGCACCGCGGAGCCCTGACACAGCTGCCGCCTGCCCCGGCAGCCCCGCGTGTGCCCGAGCCGGGCCGAGGGGACAGGGCTGCGCGCGGGTCGGGCCGGTCGTTGCTGCAGGAGCCGCCTGGTTCCCCGGCGCGGCGGAAGGGGGGCCTGCCAGGCAGGGGGAGAGGGCAGGCCAGGCCAGGGGTGTGGTGCAGCCCACCCCCACAGCAGCCAGTGCACGGGGGCGCGGTGCAGGGCCTCTCCCCATGGACTTGGGTCAGGTCCGGGTCTCTCCCCTTTTGTGGGGGGGGTGCTGTCCTCCTGCCGTGGAGGGGCCCGGCGGGTGCGTGTCAAGGGGCCCAGGCCCGGAGCTGCTTTCAGCCTTCCCCTGTAGTGTGGTGGTAAGGGTGCTACCTTAGGTGCCAAAGGTGGTGGGTTCAAGCTCCCCCCAGTGACTGGAGCCCTCCAGTCTCTCAGTCTGCAGTGGGTCTCTGTGGCCAGGTGTGGACAAAGAGGTTGAGGTTGACCTGTGTGGTGGCAAGTGGGAGGGAGAAACTAGGGCTGGCAGTTGGGGTGGGGGCAAGTACAGGAGAGCAGAGTAGGTGGAGGTGGCTGAAGGCAAAGAATTCAGTTTTTTTTAAAATGATCTTTTCTTCCTCCACTTCTACCTCTACCTCACCCACTTTCCCCCTTCCTTATGTGCACCTGCCCACAGGAACCAGGGACTCACCCACAACCCAGGAACCCAAGGGCTCCAGTCACTGGGGGGGGCTTGAACCCACCACCTTTGGCACCTAGGGTAGCACCCTTACCACCAGACCACTGGGGAGAGCTGAAAGCAGTTCCGGGCCTGGGCCCCTTGACACGCACCCGCCAGGCCCCTCCACTGCAGGAGGACGGCACCTCCCCACAAAAGGGGAGAAACCTGGACTTGAACCCAGGCCCTCAGTACCCACAGGGAGAAGTCCTGCACCATGCACCACAGGACCCAGCTAGCTCTGGCTTTCTCTTCTGGGCCCCTTGACTCCTTCTCTGCGCGCGCACACACACACACACACACACTGGCCCCACAGCAAGGGGAGCCACAGGAAGGCCACGGGCCCTGCCTGCCTGGCAGCCATGGCCCTATGCTTTCAGGCAGGGCCCGTGGGTTTGACTCTGCGCACTTGCTCCAGCTGTGGAGGCCTCTGAGCCCCTGGGGCTGCACACGAGCTCCTCTGCCCTCCTGGCAGGCCCCCTGCCCAGTGCTGGATCAGGACCACACACGGCTGCGGGCTGAAGGCAGACCCACCTGGAGGACAGCCTCTTCCAGCCTCTAGTCCAGTGCGTGTGTTTGTGTTTGTGCAGCTACAGGCACAAAGTGCTTGTGTGCATTCGTAGGGTGAGTGCCACGCACAGTCCACCATACACATGCAACCAGACCCAGTGTGCACTGCCATACATACACACCCCCCACACCTACCCCACCTCACACAGTTCGGCTACCATCCCCACACACGCTTCTCCCCAGACACCAGACGGCAAAGCTAACATGTTTAACAACTTCTTTTCCTCCGTCTTCTTAAGTAGGGACCAGAACAGCCACCTCCCTGCTGGGCCCCGCTTCTGGAGGGATTGGACGTATTCAAGTCAGCCGGTCCGGATGAGCTCCAGCCTAGAGTTCTCAAGGAACTGGCTGAGGTCATTGCAAGTCCCCTGGCACGGCTGTACAAGCACTCGTGGTGCTCTGGTGAGGTACCGGAGGACTGGAAGAGGGCCAATGTAGTTCCCATCTTCAAAAAAGGCAGGAAGGAGGACCCGGGAAACTATAGGCCGGTTAGTCTCACCTCAATCCTAGGCAAGCTGTTTGAGAAAATTATGCTGGCACACATCCAGGAGGGGCCAGCAGGGGACTGCATGCTTAGGGGCAACCAACACGGGTTCATCAGTGGCAGGTCCTGTCAGACCAACCTGGTGGCCTTTTACGATCAGATCACCAGATCAGATGCAGGGGTAGCAGTGGATACCGTCTTCCTGGACTTCCGGAAGGCTTTTGACACCGTCTCTCACCCCGTTCTCATTAAGAAACTGGGGGGCTGTGGTGTAGACACCCACACAGTCAAATGGGTCGCCAGCTGGCTGGAGGGCCGCACCCAGAGGGTGGTAGTGGATGGGTCCTTCTCAACCTGGAGGGACGTGGGCAGTGGGGTCCCCCAGGGCTCGGTCCTCGGGCCCGCACTGTTCAACATCTTTATCAGTGATTTGGACGAGGGGGTAAAAAGCACCCTGTTCAAATCTGCTGATGACACTAAGATGTGGGGGGTCGTGGGCACACTGGAAGGGTGCAACAGGCTACAATCAGACCTAGACAGTTACAAGGGTGGGCGGACGAGAATAGGATGGGTTTCAACACAGACAAGTGCAAGGTGATGCACCTCGGGAGGAACAACCGACACCATACCTACAGGTTAGGGAAGAGGCAGTTAGGAAGGCCAACCGCACCTTGTCATGCATCCACAGATGCATCTCGAGCAGGTCCAAAGAGGTGATCCTCCCCCTCTATGCGGCACTGGTCAGGCCGCAGTTGGAGTACTGCGTCCGGCTCTGGGCGCCGCACTGCAGGAGGGATGTGGACAGCATGGAGAGGGTCCAGAGGAGGCCACTCGTATGATCAGGGGGCAGCAGGGCAGGCCCTACGAGGAGAGGCGACGGGACCTGAACCTGTTCAGCCTCCGCAAGAGAAGGCTGAGGGGGATCTTGTGGCCTGTTACAAACTAGTCAGAGAGGACCAGCAGGCACTGGGGGAGTCCCTGCTCCCCCGAGCGCCGCCAGGAGTGACCAGGAGTAACAGTCACAAGCCGGCAGAGGGCAGGTTTAGGCTAGATATCAGGAGGCGCGACTTCACGGTCAGGGCGGCTAGGGTCTGGACCCAGCTTCCAAGAGAAGTGGTGCTGGCCCCTACCCTGGGGGGCTTTAAGAGGAGGTTAGATGAATACCTTGCTGGGGTTCTTTGACCCCAGTACTCTTTCCTACCATGGCAGGCGGTTGGGCTAGATGATCTGCTCAGGTCCCTTCTGACCCTAGAAACTATGAAACCCCATAGCCATCCTCACCCCACATATGCACCCCACACCTATGCACCCCCACACAACCCCCCAGCACACATACCCACACCCTCCCCCACAAACCTATAGCAACTCCCGCATGCCCTCAGCCGCCACAATATTCATTTTATGCTATTGTGCAATCACCTCAAAGTACACTACACAGCACATGTAAATCAGGACAAAAATATTTTAACTCAAATTAATGACTGTTGTAGATGTTCAGTTTTTACAATATAATTTGGTCTTTTTCTGGTTCCGAGATGGCAAAAGCCGTTACTGAAAGGAGTACTTCTGGGGGAGAGGCTTCTGGTAGCAAAGGTTGGGGGTTGGGGCGCGTGGGGCTTCCAGTCCCAAGACTGGGACTGGGGGCGGGGCATCTGTCAAGGGGCGGGGCTACCCATGCAGCCCAGACAGCTTGCCAAAATTGAGGAAGCAGCCCCCGCACCCAAAACAGTTGCCTGCCCCTGGCCTAGCTGGACTTTGCTAGAAAAGTGGAGTCAGTCCCAAGGGTCCTGTCTTTTGTGTGCATCTGAGGAGAGGTTTCTGACAAGATGGTAACTCAAGTGACTGTGATTTATTTTGCTTTTTTCTTTCATTCTCTTTTCCTTTAATAAAATAATTGAAGCCAAAGCCTGGGTTACTCTCCTGGTGGTGTCCCTTAAGTCAAAGCAAAGGCATCTTATAACTGAAATAGTGGGAATGGCATCATGAAAGTGCTCTTAAACAAGCTAATTACTAAGATTTGGCCTATTTGTTCTTCTGGACTGGAACGTTTCTGCAGTTTGGGGGACGAAATTACTGGGTGTTTAACAACTCAAGACACCCCTTTCAACCCACAGCTGTCTCCCGCACAAACGCCCCACCACTGCCGTCAGTGACGTATGGCAAACATTGCATTTATCTGCCTACTGAGCCCCTTTCTTCTCCTCCAGCGCTTCCAGCACTCCTGCCATCCTCCTGATGCCCTGGCGGGTCACCGAGGGCTCACTTTCTCTCGACCCCGCTAGCACCGAAAGACAACAATTATCTAATGACTGAACCGGCCTGTTCAGAAAGCCAACAGGATTTGGTGGCCTCAGTCCAATGCATAGTGAGCTGCTCTTCCCACACCCTTAATATTTGGTACAGTGTCTAAATGGGCCCTGGAGAGTGATTTGTCCTCTCCCCTCTGAAAACTGTTCTTCCAAGTCAGGATCGAAACATGCTGGGCAAGGCAGCAAGGGGAAGTTTGCTGCGGAGAACCAGGAACTTTCAGTCTCCCGGGGCATGAATCTGCCAGCTTTTAAATACTGTTTTTTAAAAGAAGCTGAAAGCTAGTCTCCTCCCTGGAAACCCAAAATATCCCAGTGACTCAACTCCTGCTCCCTCCAGCTTGCTCCACCCTTCTGCTGTCTCTGCACCTGGCTTACCCCAGCAAGCCTGCAATCTTGAGGAGTCACTCGGGATCCGGATTTATTCTTATCCTGGCCCATCTGCTGTGAAGACCTGATGGGCCTGGTCCAACTGAAAACCTAATGGAAGCCCTTTCCATCAATATGAGTGGGAGTGGGAGCTAGGATTGGATCCAGTATCTTTGTGGCGCAGCACAAGCCAAGCCAGCCCTCCAACACAGGCTCAGGAAGAAAGTCCCAAGAGTGGCCAAGCAGAGCCCACCGGATCCGAGAAATCCTAGCTGCTGGGGATGCGGGGCTCTGAGCACCCAGGGGTGAGCATCATCCGAGCCTGAGATGCGGGCTCAGTTCCCTGCTCAGCTGTACTCCCTGGTGACTTTAGGCCAGAGGCGCTTGTACACACCACATTTTTTGCCCTCGCTTGCACTGCAATGGAATGACTATTTGCACGAGCAGGTGTTCAGTGGGCATGTAGGAACCTGAGTATTTACATTAAAAAACGGGTCCTTTCACTGTGTGCTGCCGCCCCTTACTCACCCAGAGGAGATAGTAGGACTACCCTACTTGCACGGTGCATGGAGGATAAACCACACAATGGAAATGGTGGCATGCTCCAGTGCTATTATTAAGGGAACCTCACACACAGCTGGGCCATATCCAACTCCAGTGACCTCTTCAAGCCAGGGAAACTTCTCACTTTTTAGGTTTCCAGTTAAAAAATAAGCCCAGAATGAATTTTATACATCATCCCCAGCAAATACATCACATTGTCTTGCCTGGAACACTGGACTCACATGGGACTATCCAAAGAGCATGGGCCACAGCGATTTGCGGGGGAGGAGGGTTATCCTTTTTCTTAGAAAATGTTTTGCTTAATAAATACAACCACTTTAAAAAACTTCAGGAAAAAAAAGAGAAAATCAACCCTCTGCTCAGTCCTATCTATGTCCCAGCACGATGGGTTTCCACAATCTCTTCCAGCCTGCCCAGGGAACTGTAAACAGTTTGCAGAGTGTGTCAGTGTTCACAGAGATGCTTGTCTCTCTTTACCAGTGTGAGAGCACAGCAAAAACCTCTTGTGGCATTTTAATTAAAGTGTCCGTGCAAAACCTTCCCTCTTTTCCTTTTCCTGCCCTGTTTTCCATTTTTATTGGCTTGATTTCTGGACTCACCATATTTGACAATTCGACACTGCAATTACGGATTCCCCCCTGTCCCCTTCTTCTTAAATAAAAAAAACTCCTGTGATGAGAGAAGAACTACAGCACAGAGGTTTGGGGGCCTGCATTTTCCCTTCTAAGCACTAGCGGGATTAGCAAACAGCCTAGCTAGCAACACGCAGAAGGGACCTCCTTTCTCCTGGTTATTTATTAACATATTTTTCCTTATAAATATTCTGTTCAAATGTGTCTTCCCATAATTAAGAGCTAAAATGACCCCTTGGGGCTTGTCAGTGATTGCTGCTGAACCCCCCATGTTCTGCACACCATGCCGGGGCAGCATGGGGCAGGGACCTGGTCTGGCTTCCCGTCTTGGATGTGCCTAGAACGGCACGGGGCTAAATGAACCTCCTTGGGCCCTGTTAGGCAGCAAGCTCCTCAGGTCAGGGATGGCCTCTGCCTCGGTGTCCATTGGAGAGGGGGACCCCGTTGCATTGGGTGTTGCACAAACACAAAGTGCTGTTGCAATGCCAAAAGGAGATGCTGCCCCTCGTCGGGGTGGAGCTGCAGCTCATCAAGGAGGGGTTCTGTATTTAGAAGGAAAAAAAGCTGCAAATTTCAGATCCAGGCCTGGATTTAAGATCTGCTCCCACAGTTTAACAAATGTAGGAGCTGAGAGGCCTTTATAAAGACAGCAGAACCATTTACTTGCTGGTTTTTGGTTGTAGCTGTGTGTTGGTCTAAGGACATAGGCAGGCACAGTTCTTTGGCTAGATGTGAGTAGTTGGAAAAAAGTTCTTTGCAAGCTTTCGAGCACAATCACCTTTCTTCAGGCGTAGACAGTCTCTGCTGTTCTGCCAAACTATTTATTTAGTTTTAAAAATCTAACTTAATAAAGAGCTGCCCATACCAGAGCTTGCTGTGCCCTGACACTTTATTAATCTTGTCACAGCATAATACACCAAGCAGTATTAAACACACACGTGCGCGCGCGTGCGCGCGTGCACTTTCAATGGAAACTAATTTACTCAACTCAGCCAGCTAGCAAGCCAGCTACAGACAAAAAAAAAAATCACTCTTTTACCACTTTGTCCTATAAACAACTCTTCCAGCATGCCCAAGAGATGACCAAATTCCAGCTCTTTCAGACCAAGTGACAGAGGAACCCACCCAGACGTGGATCTGGGTTTGGAATTTGGATTTCCATGAAGTTCCAGTGCAACCAAATTCCTTGTGTCAGGATTGCCCTGTCTCTACGTTGAAGAGAAGCAGTCTGTTAGGAAGACCAGGGTGGGGGTGTTGTGATATTTCACAATTCAGCAGGGGAACAGCGCTCACTCATTACAATTCTGGGAGCGGAAATGCCTCCCTGTTCATCATCTTAGGCACCAAGCTGAACACAAGTTGGAAGAAAACTGAATTGCTGAAGTGTGCAAGTCATCTAGCAAAAACCAGTAGCCAGTGGAGTCACCAAAGTAAAGAGCTGGATCTGGGGAATAAATGAAGGCTGCTTAGCCAAGAACATATCCTTGGGTAATGTCAGATGCCCAAGAGTGTAACCCAGTTTACAGCTTGGTTATAGAGGATGTATAGAGGATGCAACTGCTAAGTACTCGGGTGCAGAGCCGAGTCGATGAAACAGCCAGACCATGTGAATAGACTGGCATAATCTATGAGAAAGGAAATAGATGGCTTGAGCACTTGGCTCTGATTCTTCAGTGGCCTCACTAGGTCTCTGCATACAGCAAAACTCTTGCAGGGTCAAGGCCTAAAGCATCCGCGAGCTTGGTACTAACAAGCAGTGGGGTACTTTGGGGACCAACGGCTGTGATTCCCAGTTGCTAATAAAAGAACCGCGTGCTGCACATTTACGACCGGCTGTTTGGCTCGCAGCCCTCCCTGCATTTGTCCACCCGGGCTGAGTGCAGAATTGTGCTGCACCTCGCGACCCTCCTGACCTTGACAACCACGCGGGGATGCAGACCGCTGTTCCCCGACTGCACACTTGTCCATGGTGGAGCCTATGTGCTTACAGTGAACTCTCAGTCTGAGCAACATGGTGCAAAATAATAGCAGAGATCATTAGCACCGTGAGCTGCATGCTTACAACAGTGACGGCCTTGTCGCAGGAGTCGTTCTGGCGTCCGGCACTCCAGGGGTCTGATCTCAGCTGGGGCCTCTCGATGTTCTTGCCACATTCATAAATAATCCATTCCCTCACACGGCTGCAAAGTCCTGCTATAGTGTGGTACCTAGCAGGGCACGTTTGCAAGCTGTCCAGGGGCCACCAAGAGAGAAACGGAGGCATTTTATGGTTTCCCCAATAAGTTGCCGCTATCCGTTTGGCCTCTCTTTTCACGGGCAGCTGGATGTTCCTCTCTCTGTCCCCTCCTGGCTTTCCTGCTAACTAGATTACTTCAGTCCCTCAGGGAGTCCATAGCGAGTGGTTGTAAACCTGAGCCAACTTTTTAAAATGAGTTTCTGCTTCTGCTTTGGCTGGGACACTCCATTCCTTTGCCGTATAATCAGCAAGGAAAAAACATCATCTGTGACTCCATTCAAGGTTAATACCCAGAACCCTTTTACTTAACCATGTACAACAGCTGAGAACTTGACCCACCCTAAAACCAACGGAGAGTCCATCAGACTGAAAACCTGGATGTCCGTGCCTGTTGATCCGATTGTCAAGCTCCGGTAACAAATTCTGGGATGGTGAGTCAGATTAGTCTCCAATTCACTGTACCGTATTTCCTTAGCATACGTCAGGGTTGGAAGGGATGCTGTTAAACTACAGGCAGCCCAGTTAGATGGATGAAATACCCAGAAGGTGCAGGCTGCCCTGGAATAGCAATCCTCATGTCCAGTTTCAGGCATTATCCTCCATTCAGGCCCCATGTCTGCTCCAGTTAATGATCAGCACTCAGATGCCTGTTTTCTCCTATTTTTCTTACTGCCCTCTAAACTGGAAGAACATATTTTGCTTATCAGGACAGAGGCTATGGCTTGTTATTTGCAGGCTCTGTCCCTCGCTCTGTGACCCTGTCAATGCAACCTTGGACAAAAGCTCCTTTTTGTTAGTCACTTCTCATCTGTAGATCAGAAGTAATTCTCATTCGGCCACTCTAGAAAGCATCAGGGGTCAACTGACAGAGACGCACAAGTACTAATTGCTTGTGCACGCACGCGTGCACACCCCCCCCAAGCATAAGAGCTACTCATGTGATAGCTGCACTCAGTGCAAAATACAGTCATTTTTTCTTTCAGTCAAGGGGAGCAACTAGTAGCTCCCATGCTTCACTGATTTCTAGAGGACGCAGTGAATATTAACCTTCTCTTTCAGTGACACGAGCACCCAGAGGTATTGGTGCTCCTGCATTTGGGTGCCATTCACTTGGCTAAGTATGTTGCAGCTCACTGCCGAATGGTTGGTCCTGTCTCTACAGTGCATGGCATGTGCCCTGCCTAGGATGCTCAGGGCTGCCTAGGACAGCGGGCAGTCCTAGGAATGGAAGTGCATTAAAATAAGCTAATGCGCATTAAAGTGCACGTGTAGAAGCTCCCTCTGTGCCTGCTCTCCCCCAGCCTGGTCCGTTTGGACTGTCTGCTCTACTGCTGGGTGCTGGCACGTCACTCAGCAGAGCAGGATGTGGTTCCTTTTCAGGGGTCCCTACACACTGCTGCAGTGCAGGTACTTAATTCATAATAAAACCTCTTAAAACCCCAGCTCTAATGTGTGTGTGTGTCTGTGTGTGGTGGGGGTGACTTTAAAAAGAAGGTCGTATCATCTTTAAGCCAGCTCACTCGGTCTTGCACCCCCTCCGCAGGAACTGCGATTGTGACTTCGGGCACGAGCAAGGAGATCCTCAGACCTTGAACATGGCCCCAAGCTCCAGGCTTTGCCCTTCTCTTGCAGGCTTAGGCAGCACTTTGGTGAAGGGCTGGGTAGAAAATGCTGGGAACATGCAGAACCCATCAGCTTAGAGACGCCAGAGGAAGCAGGCTTCCTGGTCCTTATCCAAGCTCTGTGCCCTGGGGAGGCATTTGGCATGGGCTTCACAGGAAATGAATGGGTCAGTGTCTCTCTTGGCAAACTGCAGAGATGCACCCAGCTGGGAAGCTGGAGTTGAAAGTAAATGGTCTGCTTCCCGCCTTCCCTTCCCTCTGTCCTGCAGATGGACGAATGGATACCTACTGAGCTTCAGGATGAGCAAACGGCTAGGACCAAAGGCCAGGGGCTCGGGAGAGCTGGCTTCTATTCCTGGCTCTGCCACTGACTTGTTGTGTAACCTCAGGCACATCACCTCACCTGTCCTTATTGAGTTTACCTGTAAACAGAGATAATGTTGAACTGCCTCACTGAGATGTTCTTGACTGAATGGCATGGCTGCTCACTATGAATAGCTGCCAACAAAGCCAGCCCTGTTTTCCTGGTGGATAAAACCAGTTTGTTCCTGGCTGATTATGAAACCTTGGTGTTGGCGATGAACATCTCAGTAACATTTCTACTTCTGGGTGGCTGGATGATGATCATTTGCCATCTGTGATGTGCAGTCCCTCATCTAAACCCATCGTGCTGATTCTGATCTGTGAACAACTGCTCTGGAAGGCGCTGGAACCAGCAGGAGAGAAATCAGAGACCTCAAGATTTTGGAAGGGGGGGAGTTCTTCCAGGGGCAGATGGAAAAGCATCTTCCCAGGCCTTTTATTTTCACTGAGCAGACACACGCACAATCATGATGTGTGAGTGTGGTCATAAAGCTGGATGCAGCAGTTCTCCACACTCATTTCCCCATCCTTTACCTTACTCCGTTCTGCTCTGGCCGGCAGCATCTTAAAAAGCAGAGAGCCCATTAAAATGAAGGTGCCTTCTGTATATTAAAATATATATATTTTTTAAAGTGACTATCTGAGGGATTACGCCCTGAAAGGCCAATAAATCTCCAACAGAGGATCCCAGCGGCTGGCCGTGAGCAACAAACAGAAGGCAGGGTAGACTTGCACCTTTATAGACTAACTAAATCACAGAGTGAGGCGCGAGCAGAAGTGTGGGAAAATGTGCACAGCACACTGAGCTTTAAGGTGCCCGCGCATGATGCCAGCTCACTCTGTTGTCTACGTCCGTGGGGCACTCCCAGCACCTCGACGCAGGAATAGTTAGTGCTATGCTCAAGTACGGAGGATGTTCCCATTCAGCTGTTTGCATCTGACCGGCAGGATGTTTCTTTGTCCCTTTGGCCCAGATTGAAGGCTGGCGTGAGGCCCGTCGCTTCCCCTGGCATGAGCTGTGCTCTGCTGGAGTGAATAGAGGAGCCATCAGGACAGCCCCCACACCTTTAATTTGTTTCAAGCCTACAGTGACACAGGGAAAGACAGCGCGCCAAGGACTCGCTGTACCTGGCTGCACCAAAAGAGTACCCAGAGACTGACCTGGTGCCACATCAGACCCTTTCTCCCTCACTTTGCACAGTCTCTGCTGTCCACAAGCCTGGGCCTTCACCTAACCATGTACCTGATGCTTGTGCCACCTTTCATATCAGCCTGGTCCCTAAACAAGCTCCGACTATCAGTAACCGGGGCTTTTGCCCCCCTGGAAGTTGGGCTCTGCTGGCCCAGGGAGCAGCCAGGGTGGTTATATGGACACGGAGCATCTAGAAGCTGTAAAGCTGGCGCTCCGTGCACCAGGAGCACCGTTTGCCCCGCGCTCGTTCTCCGTCCCTGCCGTCACCTGTGAACACAGCTCTGCGCCGGGTCTGAAGTGCACAGCAGCATTGTGCAAAGAGCCTCCGAAGACCAGATGTGTTGTGTTAGAAAAAGACTCCACCAGATGGAGGTGTGTAGCTGCAGAAGAGGCCAGGACGGCGCTCTGCCTGGGCACACGCCGGCTGCTCCGAGAACAGCAAAAAGGGACGCTCGCTATTTACTGGGAAACAACAGCCGAGCAATCCCTTCCCCTCCAATGGACCCCCACGCTAAGATCAGTCCGTTATAACAAGCAGGTGATTACAAGTCCATTAAAGCAGCCACTTTTTTCCCTTTTGGAAAGGAATAGCTATTAATTAAAGGCACCTGTCTGCCCCTGGAGTATCACCCCGAAGGTGTGGCTGAGGCTCTGAGACAGGATCACCATTTATTCCTAGTCTAGCTCCCATTTCCGAACAGAAATGACTTGCCTGTGAGCTACAGTGTGGATGGGTTAAGAGAACGATCGATCTCAGATGTTGTTCGGAGAAGTCATAGTTCACTGAGAAGAGGATATGTTCACACACGTTGGAGTTTTCTATTCCACCTTGAAATATGCTGTTGTTCCCACATCCCCCTCTCAAAGACATGTGGAAAGGGAAGGATGAATAACTCCAGACATTTTTATAGCGCTTTCCATCCTAATTTCTCATTGCTATTAAAGCCATTTCCCTGCTCCTGTGCAAAAAAGCCAGTATATTTCTGCACCTTGCATGGTAAGCAGAAACCTTCCCAGTGCTCCCTTAATCAAGCTCTCTCATCTCTGGGCGTGATGAACGGCACAAAAGTTGTGCAGCACAGTCCGGTACAGTCGGGGCAAATGATTACATCTTTGCTAATCCTATTCATAAACCGATCAAAGAGCAGCATTAACATACACCCTCAAGCATCATTTCTATGGCAAGACGATCAAGGAGACTGGAAACTTCCCAGCCTATTGGAGCCGGGTTGTCAAGCGTCTTTCTCTCTGGCTTCCTTACCTCAGTGAAATCTCCCTTTCATCTTGGGCACTGGGGCAGGGAGAAGCACTTTTCTGTATAGCCCCAGGGTCACAGAAGTAATTAAGCAAGTTATATTGAATCATTCATCTCTTACACTCTTGCTTCTTCAGTTTAAGAACCTCACACTTTATAAAACCTCCTCGATGTGCGACAAGTGTTGGCAACTCGTTCTTGTGCAGGGGAAAGTGAGGAGCAGAGAGGTGAAGCAGCATCCCCGAGGTCCGAGAGCAGAAAGGAGCAGTCCAGCGGCAGCAGCCCAGCCCTGGCTCGGCCCCTCCTACGCGTACAACCGGTTACCGCGTTATCGGAGTTCAAAGACCAGGGAAAGGAACCGCAGAGTCTTTCACCTGGCTTTATCTCCCTGCCTCACAGCAGTTTGCTTGCCAAACTCAAGCTGCAGTCATAATGTTTGGACTCTCATAAAACAGAGAGAAGTAGCGTGTTTTACAGCTTCCTGGAAGCAATTTTGGAGTGTTTTACAGCACTGGATGTGAACGTGAAGCAGCGGGTTTGTAACGGCACTGCAAGGGAACGGGAATAAATCGCCAAGGCCCTGCATGCTAAGGGGTTAAAAACAAGCCTATGGTTTTGCCAGCTGTTTTAGAGCCATTTATTATGCCTGCCTCTTGCATTAAAATAGTCACCCCCTCCCTACCTTCGCCCCTAGCAAATCTCTCATCCCAAGCGCTTCGGTGAGGATTCCTGTTTCTCGGTGAAACATGACAGACATCAGCCAATACTAATATCGCTTTGACAGCGAGAAGCAGAAGTCAGTACAGAGCCGAGGCCCTGCTGCTGCGAAGGCGTTGATGGTGCCTGCGCAGGTGGAGAGGGAATGGAGAGAGATACAAGGGGAACGTTTTGTAGGCCATGGGCAATGCAGGAAGTCAGAGGAAGTAATCAGAGGCACCCTTGGCATTAAGGCTCCTTTCAGAAAGCAGTTTACAAAGGGACAGGGAAGCGATGTTTGCATAAATGGCTCATCGGGCATCCATGGAGCCTAGCAGATCATGAGGTTTTGGGGGCTCAGAGCACGACTTACTTTGTGTGCTCATGCACGCACCCTTCATGAAGGGCACCATACACCACAGAGAACAGCAATAACACCCAAGAAGCAAGGCCAGACCATGGTGTCTGCTCACCCACCCACTTCAGTGCAGCCAGAGACCTCAGCATGGCAGTGCCAGGCTCTGCTAGAGCCGGGAGCAGGGGGCACCATCCACCACATCCATCTATGGCTTTGCCCCTGCAATACTGGTCCGGGTTGCTGTCTGGCTGCTCTAAGCACTTTGCAAAGGTGGAGGCAAGGTTTCCTAGAGGGAAAAAGGCAAGGTTTCCTACTGCGCCCTAGCTGGGCAGAAGTCTCACTCCAGACACGATCTCTGTCACCTCCTCGCCCCCAGCCCCTCTTACCCTGCTGGCAATCAGGCTCCCCCCGGGGCAGGCTGGGTCCAGAATAATGGTTTCAGAGGCAGCCGTGAGAGCTCCTCTCCTTTCACACGTTTACACCAAGGATCAATAAGACATTTCAAAGCAGAAATTGGGTGACAAGCCTGCTGCCCCTTTTCTGAGACCCCCATCAGTTCCTGCTGTCCCAGCCCAACAGCCCCAAAGTGCGGCCGAGCACACAAGCAGCCAGCACAAGAGGCAATTAAGGATTAGTTAGGGATGTGAACGTGAGGACGGGAGATCAGCGCTGCTCATCTGACTTCTTCCCCTCCATTTCGGGGAAGGCCTGCAGCAAATTTGTCTCCGGTTATTGACTTCTGGAGACCTTTCGCATCCGCAGGCACTGGCTTTCTCATGGAGAGCTTCCAGCTGCAGTTTATTCTAATATTGCCAATACAGATAATCTGTTATCCCTGCTCTTTATCCGACCTTATAGATATTACTCGCCCCCTCCGGCAGCTGCATGACGTAGTTATCATAACCCCTGCACTCCCATTTCCTTCCCCAGGCTGCTCGCTGCTTGGGTTTTTTGAGCCACGGGGGCCTGATTCTGCAGACTGGCAAGGCTCTGCAGACTGGCAAGGCTCTGATGGGTCTGCTCACCTATACCTGCTCTGTCCAGGCCAACCCAGGACGCGAGGCAGCAAGAGCCCCCAATGGGCTATTGCAAACTGCTGCTCTTCAGCCCAAACCCCAGCTTTGGGCACTGTGCATCCCTCCGGGCTTCCTTACCGCTGTCGTTTCCAGGATAGATGCATGCAGAGTAGCTGGGCAGGGCTTTTATCCTTTGCAATGTGACTGAGCTCCCTGCCACCATGGGGCCCTGAGACAGTCTCCGGGGCCAAGGGCTTTGCCCCCTGTACCAGCCAAAGAAGGGTGATAGTCCTCTTTCCACATCATATGGACACCTCTGCTGGCCTGCCCAAGTTCACAGAGCCCGTGGCAGAGACAGGAACTTGGCCCCGGTCTCCTGAGTCCCTGTCTTATCTTCTTGTGAGAGCAGCCTCGCACGCAGCCAGCGCTAGGAGCGATGGACCGTGTCTTATTTGTCTGCAAGGAGCCATGGCCATGCTGGGCATATAGTAAATAATAATGAGACTTTTTAGTGCTGTGGTCTCATGTCCTGATCCTCACAAATTGGCTGTGTTCCCTTCCAGCCTCTTACCATTTAGTCCGAGGCGGCGCGGCCCCTGGAGGGGAGCTCAGCTGGAAACAGGCAGGATCAGAGGCCTTGGAGTAGCAGTTTAGCACTTTTATTTTTGAAAATTGCAGCCTTGTGACCATTTCACGGTCAGCTGCTCTACATCACCCAGCTCCCACCGTGAGGAGCAATGTGCTAATAAGGCCTGAGCTGCTGGCTGCCTCCCTGCCAGCCGTACAGGTCCATTCTTCACATCACGGAGCAAAGAGTAAAGAGCACCCCGCCTCATTCAGGGTTGCATAACCACTCGTTAGGCCTTGCTAGGATGTGGCAGTCATAACTCATCCATCTTGCAGTGCTACGATGAAAGCCCAAGCATCATTATCTGCACTGTCTGGGGGAAACTGAGGCAGAGTCAAAGGGAGCTGTCTAGCATTCCTCAGCAGGCCAGTGGCAGATCTGGGATAGATCTGGGGTCTGCTCAGGTCCCAGTCCTCTCTCTACGAAGTCATAATGCCCGGTCCAAGCCTCCTTCCACAAAGGGAGAAGCACAGCATTCAACTCCTGGGTCTGCTACAGATGGCTTGTGAAAACACCTGCAGACAAATCAGCTCCAATTTAGGCTCCTAACTACATGGCCAGATTTTCTGAAGTGCTCTGCATTTTGGGGAATGAAGTCTTTGGGCGTGCCAAGCACTTGCAAGTGCCGTAGCAAGCATTTTCTTCTCTGTGCAACCAGGACAACATCACTGACTGTGCTGTGTTTGGCTCTGAGGCATAATTAAAGTTTTTAAAGACTTGCAGCTTCTGGGATGAGAGGTGCAATAGATCCCCATTGATCAGCGGCACTCCAAGATAGATTCACAACACCCCTCGGAGAACGCCACTCTTTGTTTTCACTCTATGATAGAGCAGTTTTTGTGTTGCACTAAAGTCAGAAAGACACAACTGTGGGTTTTGCATTGACATCTCTGGGTTTATCTTGTGAATCATGTTTTAACACCTCCCATTGTTGCACCCCGCATCACCCTTGAAAGGGTCGCAAAGCAGCCTGGTTGAGAATCACTGCCTTGGATGCAGAGGTGCAAAGTACTGATGTGGCTGCAGCCCAGGTCTTTTATTTTCCTGTGCAAAGCTTTTACTTTTCTGTGCTTGCATGTATTTCAGTCCCTTTGTCATCATGGGCCACAGCACTGAGAGAGCAGACAATTAAGCTTGTCCATGGCATGTGGGAGCTAGCTGTACATAATAACCTCTGGGTACCAGACAGCGTATAAGCAAGTTCAGGAGGAGTGATGTCCTTTCCAGGGCTGTGAAGTCAGGTGGAAGTGGTGCAATAGGAGGGCAAGTCCTTGAGAGCAGGCTGGTGGAGCAGGGATGTTTGTGACAGCCCCCACCCCATCCGTGTGAAATAAAAAATCCCCTTTACACCCAGCGGCTTTCTGCCAGAGTGTGCTACAAATTACCCACTGCTGCACTGAAATCATGCTCGCATAATACCAGTTGGAGGGAGAAAAGGGTCAGGGTCAATGTGTCTCAATTAATTCAAGGAGCCCCTGGCTCCTATGGCGGCATCAGATTCGCAGGTGCGGAGTGGACAGCGGAGGTCTCCCCGTGCGGCGTGTGATGGATCGCATCTTGGATCTTGCTCCAGAAGTCGGTCAAGTGCCCATTTTATTGCATCTGCTGTGAAAGTGCAGCTGGGGTTTGTATTACCCAGGAAGTCCTGTCCCTAGCACATACAATAGTTTATTGAGAAAGAAGCAAGCCTTTCAGTTTAATAATGAGAGGACACTCATGCAGCCACCTCTATTAATTCCAGGCCAGCCTGCCTGCATCTGAGAGCCTCTGCTAACTCGGTGTCTCTGGTCGTAGGGCTTGCTAGCACATGCATAATGACTCCAGTTATTCAAATTAGGCATCTGCCTAGAAAAACACCAAAGCAGAAGGGAGGTAGGGAGTCCACAGAGCGGGTTCAAGCAGCTCCGAGGGTCCTTGCTGGGACATGCTGTAGCTGCGTGCAAACTTCTTCCCATCTGCTCCCAACTGCAGCTCTGGAAAGGGGAGGAGAAGCAGGGAAGGGATCCAAAACTGGTGCCTTTGGGGAGTGGGAGAGGGTGCAGAGATGATAGATGGAGGTTGGATGGAAGCAGGAGACTAGATGTCTTAGATGACCAGACATGGGACCCAGAGCCTTTCACCTCCTGGTTACGTGCTCCCATCAGCCAACGACAGCAGAGGCTGAAATCTGCCCTTATGGAGACAGCGACTGGTGCTCGATGTCCAGGAACCCGGCAGGTCTCAGCAGAGGGGACCCCCCCCCACAACCATTACCATACCCCTATGGGCGAGAGTCTACCCTGACAAGGGGGGGTCCCTTCCCAGATAAAGCCGAGGTCCCGCAACCAGCCACAATATCAATGGGAACTTGCCAAGCTGCTGGCTTCACCATTCCTGTTCTGCGGGACAGGCATGTTACGCTCCCGGCCTGCCTTTCTGGTCCCTTGCTACAGCCCCAGAACTGAAAACTCACTCCAAGATGAGAAGGGGACGACAAGGGAAAGAGAAAACCATTCCCTACCACCTTTGCCCAGAACAGACACATTCAGCTCCTCCCGCAGGAAGCATCGAGGGAAACGTCCCGATATTATCAGGCCCATCGGGCTCGCTCGCATTGAACAGATGACTTCGGCATTTGCATGCAGGCAGCGAAAGCTGAAATAGCAACCGCAGACTTTATCACTCTAATATAGAAGGTGATTTGCATAATTTCTTATTTGCATGGGGCTCCTATTTACATCTCCTATTCCCCTGAGTGATCAAACAGACCCACCTCCAGAGAAACGGCATTTTGAGTCGAGAGGCTTAGTTTGCCTGCCGCAGGCAGCTATGCTGTGTGTGTGTGCACACACGTGTGTATCCAGAGAACACAACTGCAAGGGCAACCATTCTCTGCTTTACTCATGAGACTTGAGGGTGGCAGCTCCCAGGAGTCCCAGGAGAAGGTAATGTGCTGTTCCTATCTCCCATGCCCCGTACACGTGGTGATGAGGATGCTATAGCTTTGATCAGCCCTTGAACGCTGCAGTGGGCTCAGAGGGCTGAGGTTTGGTCCCTGTGCCAGCAGCGCATGCTTGGGTGCAGTGCCCTGGCTACCCCGCCGGGAGCAGTGACGGTGACAGCTTGCCGGCCTGCTGGGTCCAGCTGTCTGCTGCAAAGACGTTGCTGGGGTTTGAAGCTGCGTCTCAAGGAACCAGAGCAGCCAGGCTTCCCCTTCCCTAGCAAACACCAGATTAAAGCACCAGAAGTGGGCAATGTGAGTTGGGCAATTGGAGCAGGAGAGCTGAGAGCTGTGCTGATGCGTAGGGAGGCCAAGGACAAGGCGACCCGCATGCCGTGGCTTCCCCACCCAAGGAAGGGGGTGATCCCGACTGACTACACAGAGCGTGGGGCAAGGGGCATCAGGAGGCCTAATTCATGTCACCTAACAATGCTTTACATCAGGATCCACGGTGCAAAGCCTTCCCGCAGAATTGGCTGTCTCCATCCATTCCCGACACCTCCCGCACCGACCGATCAACGCCCCGGGGATCGATAGGACATCCAGCCTGGACTTTATCAGTCTCTGCGGAGGGCGGGGGAGGCACCTCCAAGACGCTTGCAGTTTATTGCTGGCTTGTCAGGCGCGTGGCCTGCGTCCCCACTAGCTGCCCCATCGATTAGCACCTTGTCAGCATCACCTAATTGAAGGGCCTCATGGATTTTCCATTTGCGTGGCCCATGTGACAAGGGCGAAATGGCTCTTTCTCTAACGCAAATTCATATTTAATGCAGGCCCCTTCGCACCTGCCCCGCTGGCCAGACAGCTTGCCGAAAAGGCAGGAAAGGCTGCATTGATCCGGCGCTAAAAATAGCAACTCAGGCACGGAGAGGCAACAGCCATCAATTCCCCGAGCGATGCAGGAGGAGCGGTTTCTGCAGCTGTCGCCTGGCAGCGATCCAGTGTGTTTTCTGGTGTACGGGGCCTGTTCGTGTATCGCCACTGAGGAGCTGCGCTGCTATTTCTAGCACAGATAAGCATATTTAAATTCCTATCGCCTCCTACCTGACTGCTCTGAACTGCTAGCGTTGTCTAAGGGATGGAGAAGCCGGCTCAGACGTTTTGACCAAAAAGGGGCAGGGACGGGAACGATATGAGGTTGCTTTGAGGCTGAGCCAGGTGTCAAATGAAAACCATTTGCTTTAGGGATGATACGTGCCCCGACGCTGACTCTCCTGGGACTCTCGGCCCACACCGAGGGCAGGACTCTGCGCCTGGCCCTTATTTCTCCGAGACCAGAAGTGAACCTCCAGATCCCATAAAACTCCCACTCTGTCACCGTCCTTCAGCTCCCTGCTTCTGCTTGACCCGTGCCAGGATGCCCGCCAAGCACTTGACAGTGGTTCGGCAGCTGGTGTGCTGCGATTGCTGCTAATTACACTAATTGTAATGGTCTGACTGTTACCTTGTGCTTTCCCCATCTGTTCATCGCATCCACCTGTTGTCCCCCACCTCCCACTGTGACTGCAAGCTCCGCAGCAGCAAGGACCATGCATCCCTTTCCCGTCTGCATGGAGCCCAAGAGTGGGGGCCCCTCGGCTCTTCCACGGAGCCTGGATGCACCACCGCTCCAGAAATAGCTAACTACAATAGGTGCAAACATCACTGATTCAGCAGGCAGTCAACAGCCAAATGAAGGGCTGAATTCTGCAGCTCTGCCTTAATTGCTCATTAAAAATAGACACAGATTGGAAGATGTGAAAAGCCTCCTCTTCTCACTCCCCTGCAAGCTGTGGCAGGGGAAGGATCGCACCTGTGGATGAGAGGACGTCTCCCTCCCTCCTGCTTCGACTCCATCAATAATTAGTTGCAGGGCAGCTGCATCCTCAGCACTGAGTAAAGGCAAGAAGGCAGGGGTCTAGCCCTGGGAGGCTTGGACTCCTATCTGCACAGACAGTTGAGCACAGACCTAAAAGGCATAAGCTCACCAGATGCTCCTTTTCCATTTTTAAGAATTAATATTTCTGGAGCAGATTAAAAGCAAAGGGCTTGGGGGGAAAAGTGGCGTGGGAAAGAGACAAGTGGCATGTGTAAGCCATGGTCCATGTCCATCCTGGCTATTCCCAGGCGGAGAGGTGGAGAGACAAGCATGCCAAACGAATCCAGCTGCTGGGAGCTTCAGTTTGGCCGAGAGGCATTCAGAGGCAGCATCGCAACGCGCACGAGCACCTGGCTTCCCTCTGTGGCTGTAGCGGACAGGACGAGGAGCAACGGCCTCGAGCTGCAGCGGGGGACATATAGGTTAAAGATGAGGGGGATCTTTCCAACTCTGAGGGTGATCGAGCACGGGAATGGGATGCCTAGAGAAGCCGTGGATTTGCTTTCCCCAGAAGTTTGCAAGAGCAGGTTGGACAGACACGTGGCTTAGTCCGGCACGCTCCTGCCCTGAGCAGAGGGCTGGGCTGGATGAGGTTCCTCCCACTCCTGCTCTCCTACGGTCCTACGTCCTATGCCCCCAAGAAGAGAACAGGCCCCTTCTGGCTTCCCGTGCAGCAGGCTGGCTCCTGACATGAGAGAAGCTGCACAGAAACATGGGCGGGAGGCTGAGGGGCGTCCTAATGACTGCACAGTCCAGCCTTTGTGAAAAGTGGGACTTTTCATTGTGTGAAAAGGTGTGCGCAAGTTCCTTTAGTGTCCTATGCCACTAAAGCCCACCCTGCACCTGGGCTTGGAAAACAGCCCTTTACCAGGCAAAAGAAAGGGCTCCCCATCCTGGCATTCACAGCTCCAGACAGTCTTCATCCCCGCGCTGTCTCTGAGGAAGTGGCTGTTCAGGCAGGGAGAGGAAGAGTCTGCTAGGACAAACGTCCAACCAACCTCTGGCCCCTGGGACACGACAGCCCTTTGACCGCAGCACTAAGGAGGAGACCGAGGCCCACGAGCTCTTGCAAACCTGCAAGCACTTCTCTTCCTGCTGTCTCAGAGCAAGGTCATTTGGTAAGGGCTTAAAGAGTCACTCAGAAAATTGTTCCCTGAGATTAACTGAAAGAAGATTTGGAGCTTTATTTCCCCACCCCGCTGCAGTGCTTTTCCTTTTGTTTTGCAAAGGTGCGTGCGTGGGGCCTTGGCTTTTCTAGCCTGGGGTGGTGGATTTTGAATAAATCAACATCTCTGGACTGAAGGGCAAGCTCAGCCCAATGACCAAGCAGACGGGAGAGCAAGGTTGGAGCAGGACAGACGAGTCAGGGGGCTCAGAGAGCCTGCATTGCAGATTCACTGCTTGATCTTATGCAAGTGGCTTCTTCCTTTCTTTGTACCATGGAGATGGAAACACTGCCCCCCTGCTCTGGGGTTGAGCTGAATGGTGCTTTTAAAGTGGCTTGGTCGTGTGGAAAAGCAGCATCAGTCGCCCAGCAGTAGTGCGCAGGACCGTGGCCGGGGGTCATGGGGCTGACTCTGCCACTCGTGTGACGCGGGGTGAGTCGCTTCTCAGAGCCCAGACCAGTGGGGTTATAATTTTGGGGAGGGAAAGGGGGCACATGTGAGGGCATGAATACCCGTGGAATTCCCCACATGATAAAACATGAAAGACACTTTGCTTTTCATACTTTCATAGTTTCATAGTTTCTAGGGTTGGAAGGGACCTGAGCAGATCATCTAGTCCGACCCCCTGCCATGGCAGGAAAGAGTACTGGGGTCAAACGACCCCAGCAAGATGTTCATCTAACCTCCTCTTAAACACCCCCAGGGTAGGAGCCTGCACCACTTCTCTTGGAAGCTGGTTCCAGACCCTAGCCGCCCTGACCGTGAAGTCGCGCCTCCTGATATCTAACCTAAACCTGCCCTCCGCCAGCTTGTGAGCGTTATTCCTGGTCACTCCTGGCAGTGCTCGGGGGAACAGGGACTCCCCCAGTGCCTGCTCGTCCCCCCTGACTAGTTTGTAACAGGCCACTAGATCCCCCCTCAGCCTTCTCTTGCGGAGGCTGAACAGGTTCAGGTCCCGTCACCTCTCCTTGTAGGGCCTGCCCTGCTGTCCCCTGATTGTGCGGGTGGCCTCCTCTGGACCCTCTCCATGCTGTCCACATCCCTCCTGCAGTGCGGCGCCCAGAGCTGGACGCAGGACTCCAGCTGTGGCCTGACCAGTGCCGCATAGAGGGGGAGGATCACCCCCCTGGACCTGCTCGAGATGCATCTGTGCATGCACGACAAGGTGAGGTTGGCCTTCCTGACCGCGTCCCCACACTGCCGGCCATGTTCATCTTGGAGTCAGTGATGACCCCCAGATCCCTTTCCGCCTCCATGCTGACAAGAGGGGAGTTCCCTAACCTGTAGGTATGGTGCCAGTTGTTCCTCCCAAGGTGCATCACCTTGTACTTGTCTGTGTTGAAACCCATCCTATTCTCGTCCGCCCACCCCTGTAACCTGTCTAGGTCTGATTGTAGCCTGTTGCATCCTTTCAGTGTGCCCACGACCCCCCACATCTTAGTGTCATCAGCAGATTTGAACAGGGTGCTTTTTACCCCCTCGTCCAATCACTGATGAAGATGTTGAACAGCGCGGGCCCGAGGACCGAGCCCTGGGGAACCCCCTGCCCACGTCCTTCCAGGTTTTACATGGGCTTCTTCCATCGCTCAGCAATACAGGGGGTTTCTTGGAAGCGAATGGGTGTAATGTAGGTGCTTCAGTGGAGATACAAGAAGGGGCCTGTGCAATAGGTCTGCTGTTCCAGCTAGGATAACCACAGAAAAAAATTGTTACAGGACTCCTAATTTCTATTCACTGAACTAAAAGGGGGTGGTGAAAGGCCCAGTAATAATGAATGTTATACCCTGTCTTTAGAGTCACAGGATCATAGAAAATTAGGGCTGGAAGGGACCTCAGGGGTCACATCTAGTCCAACCCCCTACTGAAAGCAGGACCAGCCCCAACTACATCATCCCAGACAAGGCTTTGTCCATCCGGGTCTTAGAAACCTCCAAGGATGGAGATCTCACAACCTCTCGGATTAGGCAGGAACAGAAAACTAGTCTGTGCAGAGTGAAGTGCTTTGGTCTGGAAACTGCTGGGGAGTTATTCTGGGCTGTTTCCTCAGCAGAGCTGGCACTCTGCGGTGCTGTAAAAGCTCTTACCTTGTATGTTCCAGGACACAAAAAGCTTTAATAACTGGGAAAGTTTCTGAAAACAGAGAGAGGGAGAGAGAACAAAAAACACCCTAGCCAAAAACCTAAATTCCAAGGGAGCGCAATGTTCAGAAGCTTTGACACATTCATTGGAACAGGGGAAATTAAAAGCAAACGCTTGTTGAGACTGAAAGGGCCAAACACTGAGAACAAAAGCTGGGGTGCAGTTTTACTAGCTAATTATGCCAATCACTCCACACCGCTGGCTGTACCTAGGGCATTACTATGAACCCTCCTCTTTCAGCCCCATGGTCCTGGGCGTGCACCAGAGCACTCACCGGCCATGTTGCTCTCGCACAGGTGTGCAGCGGGAAGGCCAGCAGTGAACAGGTTTGGATCCATCGTTCACGCGTGTGCGGGCACCAAGTCTCTGACTCCTGACTGCATGGCCGTGTGGGATTATTGGCAGCACGGGGTCACCGACAAAGACCCCGGATGCAAGGGGCATGGGGTGGGTTGATGTCTGGACGGTGCCTGGCTGATGGGGTAGCGGAAAAGGGGTTCTCAACATGCCACAAAGGTGCGGGGCGGTTACAGAAAGCTCAGCAGAGGCTATACATCCAGCCTATCACAAACCCAGGCACGGATCATGTACAGCAGGGTCAGGTCAGATAAGATATGGATTCTCTGCACAGTCTGGGGAAGAATTGCCTCAGTAAAATATCTGCTTGGTCTGACATCTACAGGCATGGCTGCTTTCAGCCACAGCTTCCACCTGGGGCAGCCAGGAGAGGAGCAAAGCCAGAGAGAGGATTGCCACAGGCTGAGGAGAGAAATGGGTTTTCACTCCCAGAAGAGGAGCCAGCAAGACTCCTCCTGTGTGGGAAGACGACCGGGGAGACAAGCGTAGCCAAGTGCTTTTTGGAAGCAGCACTTCTGGCAACGGATGTACTCATTTATGCTCACGGTAGCTGATCCAAACAACCTCTGGTTGTTTAAGTGGGAAGAACAGCAAGATGACACTCAACAAGTGCAGAAAAGGCAACAAGGTGCAAACATTTAACATGGAGGGTAATTAGCCACTGGGACAACTCCCCCAGGTCCCAGTGGGACCCTGCCCCACCTCAGCTGCAAGCCTGCAGTCCAGCCTGGACGTCACTCTGAGAGAGATGTCCTAGCTCAAGGAGAAGTTACAGGCTTCGTGCGGGGCCGCATATGTGGAGCCTTAGGGGCTGTGAGGAGCAGGCCAGACTAGATGGCGATGACGATATTGGGCTTTTCTACCCTTACAGTTTGAGAGACCATGGGATAATTCCAGCCTTTCTATTTAATCATCTATTTAATCACTTTGTGAGCCAAGAAAGAGGGTGTCAAAGCTAAGCCATGTTGCTTCCCAGACTTTCCTGCAAGCATTTCCTCCTCTCCTGGCTACAAGGAGGCAGGGCTGGGCTCTGTGAGCCAGTGATAGCCATTTCATTCTGGAGACAGCTGCCTGCCTGTTACTCCTTAGCTGCTGCCTCCACCAGCTCGTAAACCCGCTGGGCCATGCTTTCCACCGAGCCTGGTCTTAAATGGAGGCGGCAGCAGGCAGAGGAATGCAAATGCAAGGAAGGAATTTGCTCTCCCTCGCTTGCGGATGCGGGGTAACAATGGCATTGAGTACATGTGCTTAACTTTGTGCTAGTTGTGAAATATCGTACCGCCTCGTACGTTCTCATCACTCAGCATCAAACCTCGGCTGCGCATACAGATCTAACAGCTAGACAAATGGAGAATATGGGCTGTTTATAGCTCAGCCTTTATCCTATCGTAATCAATATGGCTCATTAGGTTTATGAGACAATCATGTCTTCTGCAACCCTGGCCCAGAACCTTTGAGTAATGGCTTACCAATGCCAAGTAATTATAACGATGTCTTACAAGCGAGGCAGAAACAAGCAAGTAAACTGATTTAGAGCAGTTTAGTCAGGCTGAATATCCTGGAGCGCCGCACGGTGCCTCAGTAGCCCAACGCCCGAAACTTCAAGGAAATAAACCTGCACTTTATTAGGTACCGCTGCGTGGTCTGGACAACGCTCTCTGCGAAGGTGCAGTGATAGATTGGGCTTGTTTCCCTTAGACTCTGCTGTTGTTAATGATGCCTCCTTTTGGCAGGTCACCTTCCTGGGCTTTCTCACAGCGTCTCTGTGTTGTGATGCATTTGCTGGCAGCCTGCATCCCCACGGTGTCCGACTGGTTAGGGAGGAGGCAGGCTGCAGAGGGGCAAGATGCACATTTTCAGTGAGCGGCACGGACGAGCTGCCCCACGGCTGCCTTCGAAAGAGCAATTTCTGAGTCAGCACTGGAGCTGACTCCTTGGCAGGGAAAGCAGGATGCTCTGGATGCTTAATAATCATAATAGCAGTAAAAATGAATGTTAATAATAAATATAATTAAGAGCTGAGACAGGCCAACCAGCAGGATAATGACAGAGTTGGATGAAAAATTCAGGCACTCCAGACTCACGGTCTGTGGTGAAACATCTCTCTCCTCCCTCCTTTGGCCGCCTTTACCACAAACCCAGGACGTGTCTGTCTGTGTGAGCACAGGGCTGGGCGTGGGGCTCTAAAGACACACCTGTGAGGACTGTACGCCTGCAAGAGGCGAGAGGAGAGGGGCAGAGCGGAAGAGAGAGTTGGATGGCTGCGTGTGCGCACTAAGAGAAATAAAGAAACCCCTTGTGCAAGTGGCTCCTGCCGCAGTGAACTGGACCCACAACGCAACGCGGTACCAGGAGTGGTTGGAAACGAGTGCCAGGGCCGGGAAGGTGCTTGCAAGGTGCATGGTAGCCTGCAAAAACATTCAGCTGCCTATTCCTTCTTCACAGATCGGCGGAATAACGACAGCACGACACTGCCACTGAGACCACGAACATGCCATCAGAAAATGCAGCAGGCTCTTGCTTCGTTCCACTTTCTTCTTCCGATCTGTACTGACAGGGGCATCGTATTTGTTACCCCAAGCTGTGCCCACACTTGAACTTATCATGGCACTTCCCAAGCAGGAGAAAGGGCCCCTGACTTGAAGCATCTCTCAGCAAGCAGCCTGCCCACCACACCTAGCTTGGCTTTGCTTGGCGAATTATTGGCGGATTGTATCCGGTATCCAGGTTGGATTAAAAAAATCCAGATTTTTAAAATGAAATCTTCATATTTTCCCAAGCAGGACGCAACTGTGACCACCTGCAACCTGGGATCCTGCTCCCGCCTTTGCTTCAAGGTAATCTGCATCATCACAGATCCTCCCAGGAGGTGAGAGGCTTCATACCAGTTACGAACTGACTGTCCAGAGGAGTCTTCCATCTGTTGACTCCTCTGTGAAACCCTATGAAATATGAACTTTCATTTCTACCCAGGAGAATTTTTACCTCTTTTCTCCGATGCCTGATGAAGGGTGTTTGTGCCCGAAAGCTTGCAATTAAAGATTTTTTTTTGCAAAAATATTGCTGGTTTAATAAAAAAGATCATCTCTGCTCTGAGTCCTGATTGCCTGATTGTATGTTATCCAGGGTGTTTTCTCTTCTGCATATTATCTCCCATGTGCAACCTGCATCATCCCTTCCCATCCTTTCCCCTCATGCACCGATCTTGGTATTTACTTATTTGTTCATTAGCATTTATACGCTAACTTTCCTTCAAAAAAAAAGAGGCATTGGGAAAGAGGAGATCTTTGCCCATGAAGTTACAGGTCTCATTGCAGCTCTTGCTAACACTCGGTTTTAATCACCTGCCCACCACCCCAGTCCAACATCAGTGCACCTCCTCATGCTGACAGCGCGCCTCCCTGGCAAGGTGCCGATAAAGAGCAGGTGGCTTGGGTCGTCCTGGCACGTAGGGGATGAAGGCACAAGGCCCCTCGGCTTCAGCAAAGGTGGTGCGTTGTCCAGGAAGAGAAGAGACCGCGTGGCTCTGGTACCAGGGAACACGGTGCTGAGGCAGCCACCTTGCACAGCATCTCTGGGGCTCTCTGAGAAGAAGCCTCACCAAGGTGGGAGAGGGGATTAATGAGGTCTCAGCAGGAAGCAGGATCTTGAGTTGAAAGCAGGGAGTGGAGAAAGGATGCTTCAATCAGTCTCATGCAGGGCGGCCACTGGGGATGGGCGGCCGGTGACCGGCAATCAATCCTAAGGGTGATGCTGGAGAAACTTGGAGGGTGGGAAGGGGCTGCGTAGAGGGTGCAATGATACAGGCAGGCGCCTGAAGTCCCAACTGGAGGTAGGGAGAGGAGCTTGACGTGCCCATGCAGGAGGTGGCATTTGCAGTCCAGATCTCCGTGACACAGAGGCCTGGGGAGCATCGGCCCGAGCGTGGGGACCAGGGGGACAAGATCAGCACCATAAGAGATGATCCCCACCACAGGGGATCCGGTCTCCCTCCCAGCCCCGCTGACATCCCAGACACTTCCCAGCGGGAAGTCCTGGGAGACAGGCTCCTTGCTTGTCTAGCGCTTGGTTTTCCCCAGACGCAACTCTGCTGCTGGAGAAACTGGAGCATGTGCAACCTTACAGTCCTACCGGAGCCCTCAGTAGTTCATCCTGCTTCACACTTCCTCCCATCCCTTCCCAGCATATTTTGAGGACAGACTTCAGCTCTCCAACTCTCATTTCACCACATCCAGTTCTTTAACCTCTCCAAGACACGTGGAAAGCCCCCATTTTCGGCAACCCTGGGACTGCTGGCTCCTGTCTCCAGCACACTGTAACACTTCTGTCTGCTCCAAGGACAGAGAAGGGTTTCTTTTCAGCCTGAACCAACCTCTTGGCTTAGGAGACAGGGTTAACTCTTTTGCATCTCACAGGAGCAGAAAAATGCATGATCTGCAGAAGGCAGGTTTTGCAAATTCAGGCTAATCCCAACCCCGCACAGTGCTGATGTAATCTGAAAGGCGAGTGAAAGGAAACACTGAGCGCAGTTAATATTAATCTGGACCACCCATGTTAGCAACGATTAAGCTATTACTTAGGCTAATAGCATCTGCCAGTGCCAGAAGAACGGCTCAGATGCAAGTTCCTTCCTTTTTTCTCTGGAGCAAGAGTTGCTGCTCCATTTGAGGATGGCTCCCAGAGCCAGAGCGCCTCCGCTCTCCATGGCATGTGCCGGCCAGTCATTCCTCATGTCCCCCTCCTCCGCTGTCACCTGGCGCACGCTCCACTATCTCCCCTAACCACCTGTCCCGCGGTTCAGAGAAGATATCCAACTCCTGCCAAGCCCGATAACTGCGAGTGTGCTGTGGATTACTGCCTTGGCTGGGCTTAAATGTTTGCTGCAGACATAAGCCTTGTCATGGTTGATTTTATTTATTGTTGTATAAATGTATTTCCAAATAAAACAGAAAATGAACAAATAAACCGGGTGACAAAGCTATAAAAATCATGCCTGCTCATTCGCTTGAAGAAAAGCCTGCCTCAACTAATTAACCTGCGCAAGCCTTGTGTTGTTCATAAACAAGCCGTGAATTAATATTGTATTTTTTCAACTGCCAGCATATGCCTCTAAATCTTTATTGGGCAGCAAAAAAAGAACAGTTTCCCTTTCTCGGCAAAGAGCAGCAGCAATAACAATAGGCTGAGTTGTTAAACTGGAGTGAAATATTAGAACATGCTTTTCCTCCCTTGCGCGGCTCTGTGTGATGAGCTTTCCTGCCTTGAACGTGTTTGGAAGTCGTTGAAGGAGCCGGGCTTAGTGCATGCAAAAGGCCCTGAACTGCAGCCTTCCTGCTATTGTAGTAGGATTAGAGGCATAAGCACCAAAGCAATGCTTTCCTTTGCACCAAATCTCTTTGTCTATGCAGCTCGACGTTGGATTATGCTGCATAACAATATGAGATGCTAAGGGCTTGCTTCTGTTCAGCTAGTGCAAAACTGGATTTTTTAAATGGAAAACATGAAGCCCAGTGCAGAAGCCAGGGCTATCTTTGGGGTGATGGGATTGCTAATGGCACACAAGCTTTTCCCATGACTTTGCAATTGCCCAGAGGAAAAATAAAGCATGGAAGAGGCAGGCAGACAACTCAGGGGCGTGCAGCTGGGCATGCTGGCCCCACATGTGCACACGACACGGGCCGCCCACGTGCCCCTGGGCAATTGCTGACTGCAGCCCATGGAACAAGAAGCTGGAGGAAAAAAGAGGGGCAGAAACACAAATCAAGAAGTAACATTTTTGAAGGAGAAATTATAAATTGCAATTTAATCACATAATCACTTTGACACTCTCAAGCAAGCTAATTTCTTCCCTTGCCTCATTTCACCCACTTGGCAAGATGAATCTTAATGAAAAATGTTCTATGAATATTTAATTTTCTGATCAATTTGAATTTTCTCTTGTATACCTGCCTGCTGCAGAAATAAATGAGATCCGCCCCCCCCCACTCCACACACACACACACACTCCCCCTTCCTCTCCAACACCAGCAAAACTTGTGTTTATCATGCCCAGGGATCTTCCTCCCCAAGCAATCCCTGGAGAAGGAGGGCCCCAGCAAATGGGAAATCCAACCCTTTTACAACCATCCAGTGGCAGGAAGCAGAAATGCTGAGCTGCTGCTTAGAGAAAGCCTGATAACAAAGCACAGAGCTGGCGAGGCAAAGACTGGCCTACAGGCATGGCTTCTTCAAGCCAACAAGTGACCCTGGGGCAGAGTCTGCCCACGCAGCCTAAGTGACCAGCCCTGTTTCTGTGACCCTATATTGCAATGGACAGGACAGACTCATGATCTCTGAGTGCTTGAGGTTGGTGGTCTGGATAACAGGGGCACAGGGGTGGAAGTGGCACTGATGCCCCAGGCTCACCCTCGAATGTAGCTGCGCCTGGGAGATCTGCCCCACAGACACGGGTCCCCACTTCCCAGCTCGCCTGTGTATACATGACTCTTCCCTGGCCCTAAGTCAGCGCTCGCAAGACAAACAGCTTGCTGATAAGGTCGCTGGACCCCTCCAGCATGCCTCCTCCTTTGCTTGCATCAACATCTCAGTCAATTAAAAACTAGGCACAGAGACTCACCGTTAGCATGACACTCAATGCCACCCACTTTGCCAAAAACAAAGCTGTCAAAAGCTCAGAAAATGGGGCCCCCAGATCCATCCATGTTCATCTTGCAGGCATGGCATCACTTCGTGGATTATTGAGAGCTTGCTACGTCATTAAGGTGCGCTGATTATCGCTAATCATTTTAAGCAATTGCCAAGTGTGATTAGATTGTTTCGGTAAGAGTCTGGAGTCTGAGGAGCAGGGCAATAGCAATCTCCTTAATAATGACTATTGATTGGCAGCTTCTTAGCATGCTGGGAAAGTGGCTTTCCCGGAGAGCTTCATGAGGAAGAGTTTGGAGGCGCAGCAGGGTAAGAGCCTAGCGCATGCCATGACCGTAGCCTCCATGGTTTGCTTTGGCCATGGGAAAATGAATCCTGCCCAAGTCTGAACTCATGAACCCGGGGCACAGACCATCCCTGTCCGCTGCCCACACGAGAGTCATTCCAAGAGATGCTTCTGCTCCTGGGCAGATATTCATATCTGTGCTGGGATGTGGAAGATGTCCTTGTCACCCGGTCCCCTTTCCGATGGGGTGGGAAGCAGGAAGAGTCACCTGGCTGGGCAGTACACACGCAGCACTGGGCTGCAGGCTTTTCTTTTGCACATTGGGGAAGTTCACTGAAATGGTCGAGTCAAGCAGGGTCACGTGAACTTGGAGGGGGCAGCCGAGGAGCTAGGAGATGCAACAGGCCCTCAAGGCAAGCGCTGGACATGCACAGTTGAGCTGGGTACCCCGAAGCCGGCGTCCCATCCCACGACAACCTTCTCCATTCTGAACCAGGACAAAGCAAACATTTTTAGTTCCTATGAACTGAAAATGCACAACGTGATCTGAATTTATCTGCTCTGAGGATCTGGAAAAGTTTCACATGGACGCAGGGGGTGGTGCTGAGGGGATGTTGCTGCCTTGATGCAGATATTTTACATGTTTCATTTTACAAAATTGCCAGTGTGGACAGGATCTTTTGATAGTCGGGCTTACGCAGATCACGCTCGCTTTAAAGGTCAGGCTTAATTTTATTAATAAGGGTTAAACAAAACACAACCAACTATGCTGGGTGCACCAGTGAGCGCCCACTCACACTGGTGTTGTATCTCCGGGAAGGGTCGCCGGGATCAGGCGGGTCTGGCGCCCCCCCCCCGGCTGGCCAGGCCGAAGGTCGCTCCGAGGCGATGCAGCCCGTGCGTTCCGTCGGGCGCGCAAAGACCCCAAAGTCCACAGCGCGATGTTTTTATCCTCTCTGTGATGCAGGGTGGTCTAACTGCATGTGGCGCTGTCTCACTGGCCCGAAGCGGCGACCGTCACATTACTGACGGGCCCCGGACTTCCCCTTGAGAGACCCCCTGCGGGAAATTCCAGCCGCATGGCGCTTCCACGCTGCAGCCCCAGAGTCTCCCATCCGCCCAGCGCTTGTTACATAAACACCAAACACATGCGAACATGGCCACCTATAGCACTTAGCACGTGCAAAATAATTACAACACCCAGATGAGCTTTTGAGCTTTTTTGCTAATTCCTCTCCCACCCCCGCCCCAGGGCTTTGCCCTTATTTTCATTTGAGGATTTCAAGGTGGTTTATAACAACATCAGTTAAGTCCATTTTACAGATCGGAAGAGAGAAACGCAGGGATGTATCCTCTCTGAGTAGGTGGCAGTTAGGGAAACAGACCCCCAGAAACCTGACTCTTAGGCCTGTTTCTCAGCCGCTGGGCCCATTTCCTCCCACGACAATGAGGTTTTGTGCTTGATAGGAAAGCAGCAGGCTACCCAGGGAGGATGTGGGTTACCTGGAGCGGGAGGTTTTCAAGAATAGGCCAGATGACCGTCTGTTTGGAGTGGTTTCTGTATCCTTGATCCTGCCCCTGGGCTAGGAGATGGTCAAAATCGGGGAAGGAAAATTCCACCAGGGAGAGATAAGCAGAGACCATCTCCTACATTGCTATCGAACCAGCAGAGAAACCCCCTGCAAGTGAATACGGGTTTGACCTTGGGAGGAATTTCCCTCGACTGCACACGGCCGGTGCGGGGATCCATGCAAAGAGAGAAATAATGCGCATTAGCGCAGCAATCCATCGTATTTAGATTCATTCCTAGTCGTGCTGAGCGCCGCCCCCCCGGGCGCGGGCAAGCACCAGTCGGAAAACGCTCTGTCAGGGCGGGTTAGGACGTCGGCCTCTCCCCAGTTTGCTGAGTGAAAGTGGCGTGCGAGGAAATACCTGAAAAATCATCGCAGTCCCTTTCACTCAAGCTCATTTACAAGCAGGATTATACTGCGCCAGACAGAACCAACGGCACAATATAATAAGGACTCGGAGCCCGCGAGGAGCAACAGAGAAAACTGGTAAAGCAGCAGAGGATTCATTCGGGAAGCTCTGGATTGGAAAAGGTTCCCTGTCGACGGGCTATAAACTAGCTTTCATGACACCCCAAGTAGCAAAGCACTGCAGGATGGGCAGTAGTGACCAAGCCTTCTCCAAAGCACTGAGGTAGCTCCACCGGCCAGCAAATAGGGATGGATGCCCCACATGGCCCAGGCCCTCATCCACAGGCACAAGGTCCTGCCAGATGCAGGGCAAGCATCTCCTGGTGCCATGGAGGTCCCTGCTAGCAACCCCAATGCAGAGCTGGTGCCTGCGTCTGGGCAGTCACACTGGATGAGCTCCTCGCCCCGATCTGCCTCCGAGGCTAAGAGGAGACATTGCCCACCAAGCTCATCCCAGCACAAAATCATTCAGAAGGCAACAGAGAACCTGCTGCTGCTGCAACAGCGGCCCTGAGGCTGGGTACAAAGTTTGCAGGGAAGCTGCTATAAAATTCTGCAAAACTTTTCTTTCCTGCTCGGGGCAGAACCGTTCAGCCCTTTCCCTGCCTCCTTGCTTTCCCTCGGCTCGTACCAGCACAGCTGCCTTTCGCAGCCGCACTGCCAGTTTCTGCATACTTGGGGCTGGCCGTTTGCCATGTTTCTCTTCCCCAGCCCTGTTGTCTGGATCAGAGATCTCAGCTCATCTACTATTCTCTTTTGCAGGCTTTGTTAGTTTTCACTCTGATTTTTAAACCTTCCCCTGCTTTTTCTCGCCCGGGCCCTCGAGCCATTCTCCCCCTGCTTCCCCTCCTGCTTTCGTGCTTCCTCCCTTTAACCCCAATTGCACAGCAACTGGGAAGAGGAAGAGCTTCCTGGCCTTTCACCAGGGGCCTCATCCACACGTGTCAACAGGCGTCTGTGGATGAGCTTTCACAGCCTCAGAGCAGGCTTCTAGCATCTGACCAGATATCAGTCCAACCCTTCATTTTAAATATTGCCTGCTCTGGAAAAGCTATAGTGTGCCGAGCAAAGAGCAAAGAAACAGAACTAGGGCAGAAGCCAGCCCAAGGAACCAGCTTGCTTGACGATCGCTGAGAGAAAAGGCTTCTCGACTTTCCTTCCAGCCAGAACTACGTCAGAAAATCCTTGCTGAAAGGGTGCAATCGGCTTTGCCATAAAAGCGCACCATTTAGTCCGTGCTCTGGGACCTTCCCAACACTTCTTCACGTGTGTGGAGCCCCAGGGTGCAGGGCTCAGCCCTGGTACCCCAGGCCAGACAGGCTAGGAAGGCTCAGCACCCACCACGCACCCGCCTCAAAAATACAATCCCTTCTTTCGATGATTTAAAGGGGGCGGTGGGTGGGATTTTTAAAGGCAAACAAGAGACAAAAGGAGCACCACTGCTTTGGGAAAGCCTTCTCCTTCAGCTCCTCTGGAAATCTGGCCCGTTGAACTGAACTATCCAGTCCCTAAATCTGTGAATGCTGCTAAGACTGAAACATGTTGGAAGTGGTCTAACTTGCCACAATGGATCAAAATCTACCGTGAAAAAGAATCACGCGCATGTATTTGCTCACGCAACCCTGCTAGTGAAAAGGCGATTTTTCATAGTGTGTATGTAAACAACACGTAACGTGTACAAGCACCCCAAGAGCTTAAGGAGGATGAAGAATACGAACGAAGAACACCCCGCGTGATAAGGGCGATAAGGGTTGAAAATGCCAAGAGCTTTGGAAGGGAAACAGAAGCCCTTTGTGCTTCAGTGCAGATGCCAACCTCGCGCTCACGAAGACCCTTTCCTACCCGTGTCCACCGCAGGGCTTTGGGAGCCTTCCTCTGCGCGGCTGGTGTGGGCCGGGACCAGGAACAGGATACAGCACTGATCCTGTCTGCCCAGCGCTAAGTTTAAGAAAAGCCCAGCGTCGAGCATAACGCTGCCCTGGACTTTGCAGAGGCTTCACCACAATGATCAGCTTCTTCGGCGTGTGCAGAGCCCGGGCCATTCCAGCTGCGGTCCTGACCAGAAACATCACAAGAAGCAGGCTCTGCTATGAACCTGTGTCCCTTTCTCTTCTTTTGGAGCATGCATATCAATAATGATACAGATTTGTCAGTGCCATTTATTCCTACATACTTACTTGTTCCTTTGCTAAAATTTGGAGATGTTCTCGAAAAGTTCAAGACATGATACTTGGAGAATATACTAATTCGTATGCTTGCTGGTTTGATGGCTTCTTTTATTAAACTAGATGTTCAGGCCAATTAAAAAGAAGTCCAGGTGGTTTCTGATTTCTATTACCAAAATGTCAGGGAAGATGGTCTTTGGCTATAAAACCATGTTTATTACACCCACGTGTGTTTATGCTGACGCTAAAATGCAATTTTTATACCTTCTATCTTTCTTTAACTTTCTGTGCTGTTCCCTTTTATGCCATACTTTGAAAAATGGATTAGCATTGCTTCTTGCTATTTTTATTTTGTATAAAATATGTAGCAGAAATCTCTAGCTCCAAGTTATAAATATTCTAGAAATGTCAGGTCATAAATCCAAGGGCCATTCTGATCAACACGCAAACAAGCAACAAGGCTCCTATGGGAGAAATGGAGCCATCTCTTGTATAACATATCAGTCGATATAGGCTTGTCCTTGCTTTTAAAAACTGTTTGTTTAAGGTATTTATGTTTTAGGAAAATCCTCCTCTGAGAAGAACATAGGAATGCTGGTCCAGGAGCTTTCAGAAGAGGATCAGCGCATAAGAGGCATTATCATAAATTACAGAATCAAGTTGTAAAAGTTGGCCTTCTTCTTTCACAGAGAGAAAAACTCAGTTCAACCCCTCTAAAAGCCTTGCTGAAAATCATTTCACTTATAAACAGTCTAACACTTTTCACCTTTCAGAAAAATTATTGCTGGCTGAAAAATGTTTTACAGAAAATGCCAGTTCCTTTTCCTAAATCGTCGTTCCTCTCAAGGATGGAAGCTCCGAGGATGGGGACTCCACCACCTCTCTGGGGAGCCGATTCCAGTTTTTATTACCCACCTAGTGAGAAAGTTTTTCCTAATATCCAGCCTTAACTTCCCTGGCTGCAGCTTCAGCTCATCGCTCCTTGTCCTGTCGTCTGCCCCACTGAGACCAGTCCAGCCCCGTCCTTAACGTCTACTTCCCTTTAAGAACAGAGCGTGCGGTGGGACTGTGATCAACCTGGAAGCTTTTTATAGAGGAAGGTTGAGTGTTTGGACTCATCTGGACCAGAATTTCACTTCCTGCCCATCATTCCCATCTCCCAAGTTTGTTCTGCTTATTGGTTCATGCTTCACTGAGGACCTGCATACTTTTATTTTACTCAACCCACACATCCATGCTGTGGCTTCCCCATGCTTTCCAGGGGCAGAGGCCCTTGCTCTCTTTTCGCAGACAGTCTCCAGGAGAGATTTTAGCCGGGACCTTCCCTCAGTGTCCCTGCAAGCTATTGCTGGTGCACTGGGAAGCTGATTTCATGGAACGGTAACATCCGCAGGGCATTTCTGATGGGTCACATTGCAATAGCTTGACACCACCCGCCTGGGCGAGGTGCTTCCTCATTCACACGGGGCCCCCCGCCCTCCAGCGATTCTCTGCAGCGCATGGGGAGCTGTCACTGTGAGATCCCTGCAGGCTCGTTGTTAGAGACTGTTCCTGCTAACGAGACGCACGCTGGACTCCCAGGTCTGGCTGCAGAAAGCCCAAACTTCAGGAAGATTGAAACCCAGACAAAAGCCCCAGCAGAGCTGACCCCAGCCTGATCCCACCTGAATTATCCTGCTAGCAGCTTTCTGATCCCAGCTGCTGGTGCTGCCTGCTCAGCTGTTCCAGCCCCAGCTACCTCATTTGGTGGATGCCTGAAATCGGTAAGTCGTGAGTCCTCTGACTCACCTGAGAGCCCAGCACTGCCGTCCGTCTGGGAAAGCGGTAGGCTGCAGGGACTAACTGCTGACACGTGCCTGTCTGTGCTTGGGCTCTTTGCTGAAGCCGACAGTCAGATCGCTAAGAAAACAGGCTGAACACCAGCTAAAAGGAGGAAGAGGAAACCGGAATAGCTCCGGCACTGGAGACCTTACGCCCTGAAATAAAGTGCCGGTAGAAGGAGCTGCAAATGCGGCTGTGTGCAGATGAGCTTCCTTGCGGGCTGGGGAGCGGACCTCAGGGCAGAGGGGTGTCACCAGCTAGGACAGGGTCACCTCTCACGTGATGTTTAAGCTGAGGTGAGCAAGCTGGTACCCAGCTCCTCATGTGCCTGTGCCCAGCAAGAGGCAATGCTCACTGGCCACCCATCAGGGTTGCCTTGATGCAGCGTGTGCTAAGAGCCATAGTCCCTGAGACAGAAGGGAGTATTGAGCCATGTGAGACCCACAAGCAGAGACAGGAAAAAGGGAGCAACTGCAGAAGCAGATTTCAGTTCTTTGGGAAGGATCAGAGGGCAAGATAGTGGCCTCCTCTCTCTCAGACATGCGGGTGACTTTGTCTGCAGTGAGGGGGTGATCCTGAAGCCTCTGGCGTGGATACCAAGGGAAAGGGATTGCATGGGAAAACCAACCTGAGCTACAGACCAGGGACATAATCCGCATCATCACTGTGCTGGCTGGGAGCAGCAGAGAGGATGTGCTTGGACAGTTGTGACGAGGCCCCTGGAATCCATCCAGGGGTAAAGTCAACGCCCTGAAAGGCAGTCGGGCAATCAAACGGCATCACTGGCTGGTTAGAGAGCACAGCTGTCTGCTCCATGACCCTATCCTGCCCCTCTGCAAGAGCGAATCCAAAGGGACAGGACCTCGAGCCAGCAGTGATGTGCTCGGCATCGAGTGAGTAGCGCTAGCGTGCACCGCGCCAGATGATCCTGGCTGAAACATAAATCAGGGTGATGCAGTTTGCAGCATGCCCAAAGTAGGAGGCTGACTCTGTGGTCCCTGGGGCTGCAAGGTGAGGGTTGCCTCCCAGCAGGTCCCAAAGCAGACAAGGAGTGGACGGGTGAGTTGTGTGAACTCTCCGCCCTGTCTCCATCACTGCAGGAGCGTCTGCTCCTTTCAGCTGTTGATGAGATTGGGTCTTTTGCCACGTGTGGAAATGTGCCAGTGGAGCGATATTTGAGTCTGAGGTGTCTGAGCACTGCGGTGACCATGACGAGATGGAGAAATTAGACCCACTGCAGCTCCGTGAGTCACCGAGGTACTTGGAAGGAACAAGTGGCAGAAGTGCGGAGACTCGTTAATTCAGCCTCCCCCGTGGAGCTGGCAAGGGCAACTATCGGGACCCTTCAGCCGTCACCCCAGGAGGATGCAGTGCCTGTTCAGCAGCTGACAGCAGCACTAGGCAGCAATTTAGGCTGGGAAATGAAGAAATTAAGGGGAACTGTAGCAGAGTGCAATGCAATTACACAGAGTGGGATTTGGCCGGGGCATCTCTTTAAAGCACCGTGTCCTGTGAAGCATGACGCAGGATCCAGAATGTCACCGAGCAAGTGGCAGCTCAGGTTAAAATCTCATCCCGATCGACAGCCCTGTTAGCAATACAGCACCCCACAAAACCACTGCTGGGGGCATGATTGCAAAACCAGGACTTGAAATGCTATCTTCTGCATTATCTGCCCCAACGGAGGCAGGACACCAGTGCCTCTTCCAATCTACCAAGCCACTGCAGAGCAGGGCACTTAACCCACAGATCTCTAAGCCCTTCATTTGGGGGCAGGAGCTGGGAGTAAAGGGACACCATTATCTTTTCTTGTGCAGCCAGGCAAAGCAGAGGATGCAAAGCACCCCAGTCATATGGCATGCTGGTGATGGACGTGAGCGGAGCTCAGGCCTCCTGGGGCTCACTGCTGAGCTGCGCCCACTGACTGGAGACTCCAAAATTTCCATCTAGAAACCTTTACTGGAATATATCCCACTTCTGAGCAGAGGGAGATGGGCAGGGGGGTGTGAGCAAGCAGTAAGGAACCCGCAGAGAGCATGGGCCAAGCAAGCCAGGAGGGAAGGAGCGCCACATGAATGAGCAAAAGTGACGGAGGAGAGCAGGCCACCGGCATCTGCAGGCACCTGGGCCTAGGAGGGTGCCGCTGGTCAGGCAGCGATGACTGCAAATTAACACGTCGGTGCAAGGCCCCAGGCATTAATGTGGGGAAATAAACTGAGCTACAAAGGTGAGTCTGACCTGGGAGACCTAAATCTGGAACAGGAGGGGTCTTGTGACAGCTATTTCCTTCAATCTAGCCTCAGCTTCAATGTTGAGGGCAGAAATCAGGGCTGTGCCAGAGTCATCTTGTATTCACACAGGTTTCATAATTACACAGCAACGATGCATTTGTTATTTCATCAGGCCTTTGCTCAACAATAGCTCATAATGATCCTTTCCCTGCTCCCCCATGCCCCCCCCCCGCCCCCCACTCCTTTCTTCTACCTGGTTGGAATATGAACAGAGAAAGAGATCCCACCTCTTCAAGCAGCATCCCAGCTCTCTTAGTTCCCTGCCCATCAAAAGACAACCTGAGGGGGTAGAAACCTCTCGGGTCTAGATAACAGGCCCAGGGAAAAGAAAACAGGCCTAGGAGCCCTCATTGCTTCATGCTGGAGCACATTCAGGTGCAAGCTGATTAGTCTGGGTGGCTGAAAATGCTTGAAAGCTGAGCATCCCTTTCATAGCACTCCCTTCTGAAGGAGTTTAAGGCACAATGGATGTGTCTACATGTGCATTAATGTGCTTTCATTAATGCACATTAAATCTACTACCTCCATTGTGAGGTACTAGGATAATGTGCATTAACCTGTCTTAATGCACATTAACTAAAGAGCACGTTTCTGAAGTGATGCTTAATGCGCGTTAGCCTATTTCAATGCGTGTTGACTAAATAGTGCAGTTTTTATTAGTGACATTTTAATGAGCATTCAAATAGGCTACCATGCATTAAAGCACAGATGTAGACATGCCCTTTGCTCCTGTTCATCAATTAGCTTCCCTCTTCTACCACTGGCAGATAGGCGCGTGCCACAAACTCCAGTTTCGAGCTGGGTGACACGAGGCAGAGAGCAGTTAACTGACTTCGGGGGTCGGACCTGATGATCTGTTTAGGTCCCTTCCGACCCTAAGCACTAAACACTATGACTTGTCCAAAACTACTGAATAAAGCAAAGTGGCCGTGGGGCATAAAGGCCAGGACTCCCCCGCCATACTCAGCTGACTGTAGAGGCCAGGCCGCACATCCTCTCTTAACCCCTGTAACCTGCTTCCTGACTGTAGGAGCTGCGTTGCACCACAGTTTTGCACAAATAGCTGCATATGCATGCACGCCAGATTCTCAGGGCAGTCCCTGGGTCAGGGAGCGGGAGGAGGATGCCAACCCTGACTTCCTTGCGGCATGCGTCAGTGCTGGGGCACTCAGGCTTCCTCCACGCTTGCATGGTGAAGGTTCATCAGGAAAGGATCCGTGAGTTTTGTTCTCTCCGGCCTGCCTGTTTCATGTTGTCTTTCTTACAAAATGGGAGCAGGGTCCTGTTTAGAGACGACTGATGCTTACAAAAGGTTACTGTTGCTTTGACATTTTCCTTGTGAAAGTCATAAGTCAAATATCTGAAGTTCACGTCTGAGCCGCAGAATTAATACCTTTTTCCAGTTTCTAGTTTGTTCACTCTTGGTTGGGCAGAGCTGCCGGTTTGAGTATTTGGGGCAGAATCAGAATAAATTCAAGGAAAACCAAAAACCCCTAAAAACCCCCTTATCTGTCATTCTACAAGTTAATTCTTTGATGTGGAGCTGCTGACACACATGGCCAATTTTTATATCACGGAAATTGGAAACCTGGCAAGTTTTTGACTACGTGTTAAAGCTTTAGATGTGTTTATTGCAGCCTTTTTCTCTGGGTTCCTCATTCACCTACTTTCCACAGCACCTGTCATACGCATAACACTTCAGCCTACCCTCATCCAGACAAAGATCCCCGCCAACTTTCCAAGCCCAAATCATCTCAGTCTCCCCATTCGTGTCGAGATCTTGTTTAGAAATAAGCCTCCAAAGCCTCCTTGATATGTAGCTATAGATATTTCATCAGGAAGGAATTCAGCGTATGGGTCTCAAGTACACCTGGTGGAAAAATGATCCCTGAAAGACAATTCAAACTTTTTTTGGATCATTTTGGCAATACATCTTTTGTCCAAAAAAGAAAATTCAAACTTTTTTTGCATAGTTTTGGCAATATATTTTTTGTCAAAAATGTTTCAGCCATGTTGTAGGCGGATCAAAAAACGTTTTTTTTTAAAAAAACACAGACAAAACTTTGGTGCTTTCCAACTGTTTCTATGTCTACCCCCCTCCTGCTGGCATGATCCCAGTCAGCTCCTTGATCCTTGTATTTCTGTCCCTGATCCTGGTCTCATGGAGCAGCCGCCTGCTCCCCATCTAGCCAGACAGCTTTGTTAGAGCTGCTGCAAGACGGTTTTGTTCAGCAGCATCGCTCATCTAAACCAAGCTCCCTCTAAGCCCTTCTCCACCTCCATCACCACCAGAATTCACTTCTCAAAGCTTTTCTCCCCTGACCTATGCCTCTCGATCGCTCCCATCCTCTGTGGCTGGTTCTCGCGTTGCTCAGACCTGCGCAGGTTGTGGAGGTGAGAAATCCTTTGTGTCTGCAGAAAAACACCACACAACTTTGTCTATTTTAAAGCACCATTGCGGGGGTTTCTGGGTGTTGCTGCTAGGCTGCCTTGCATTGCTTTACAAATCAGCTCAACTTTGCCAAGCCTTCACTAGGCCTAGTCCTTTTGGTGCATGGTTACGTACCCTACTAACGAAAGCATTTTTCTTCATTTGCAAGAGCGGCGTTACTGCTTAATGAAGAATACTGTCTGCCTTCCCCTGCTAATGGGAGCCAGTCCATTTTAAGAAGATTTTTTTTTTTTTTTAAAGCATAGCTTCATGCCACCCGAAGACCTCCATCCTTCTCCTAGGGTTTTAATAAGAGATTAACAGATCAGGAAATTAGATCATTCATTACATCAATCATTCTCCACTTCGTGTCATGTTCTGCTCCAGTTAGCTTTGCTGAAGGGGGTGGTTAGCGGTGGACGCCAGGCCGGAGCGAGACACCAGTGTTCACTGAGCCGTGGCCGGAGGAAGGAACAGAGCTGGGGGAATAATATCCAGAGCTAATCTGACCCGTGAATTTTCTATTCATAAACTGTTTGCTGACAAAAGGTGGTTTATTTCTATTGTAGTCATGATTTGACATTATTTCTGCAATGAATTGTTGCCTCGTACGATATAGTTTAAGTAGGAGACACTTACATCTCAGGGCATATTCCTGTTCTCCGACTGGCTGAATCAGACCTTAGAGCAAACTTCCCAGTGGGTGCCCGTGGTTAGGAATTTGAAATGAGCTCAGTGCCAGAAGAGCCTGATCCTGCAAACTTTTCTCAGACAAGTAATCACTCGGGTATCAGTGCGACTACTCACATGCATAACTGTTTGCAAATTAAGCCCTAATGGCTTTAAATTTTCTGCTTCTACGAACATGCCTGCCAGCGGGTTCGTTTGCCAGAATATTCACAGGGAACAAATGAAAGAGGGGCCTAAGAACGGATGAAGCAGCTTATTTAAGAGCTCAGAAGGAAAATCACAGGCTCTTTGCAGTATTTTCCAACCTGTGCTGCATGCACAATTTGGACAGCGTCTCTCGAAGCAGGCCCGTGTTCATCAAACAAGCATCCGTCAAAGGTGTATCACGGCCTTCGTTTCCAGGTTCATTTCAAGGCAGTGTCTTTTTACAGATAAAGCCTCACATGGCTTGGAGCTGGTGTCTTTCAGAGACAGCTTTTCTCTGGGTACTTAAGAAGATAAACTTAGCCGAGACAATGACAGTCCCCAGCTTTATCGAGGAGAGGAACAGAAATTGTTTTCCAGGGCACTTTTGACTGAACCTTCAAGGTCACACAGGGCCTGACTCTCAAGGGAACATCTATCTATCCCAGGGGAAGGTGAGTACCACAGAGCCAAAGGCCAAGGAGTTGCCCATTTGGGATGGTTTACTGCTGGCATTGCCCCACAATCGTTTTTCCAACGTGTTTGTATATCTGATCACAGCAAGTACCTAGCATTTTTCTCCAGCTGCATTTATAGTACACAATACATAATGAGGCTCCACACTTCAGCTTTGTCCCGTACGCAAGCATGTTATAATCCAGGATTGTATTTAAAATGCAAAAGCCAGGAAATCATAGTTTCAAGAAGAAAAATGCCCTGATACAACTAATTCCTAGGTATGGAACAGAGATTATCCAGTGAGTTTCTGCCAGCGTACAGACACAGAAATTATATGCTAACTGCTGAAGGAAATCCCTCTGAACCATGAGTTGCTGCAAAAAGAAAACAATGCAGAATATCTACCTGCTTCAAACAGCAAACGAAATCCCACGTGTCTGGGGCAAAGTCTACAGAGCGAGTTACTAATTAGTAAAGGAAATATATGATCCAAAAAAATAGAGGCTTTCTTTTTGTTATGTTTTGCTTTGCTTTCATTTCAAGGACATCTGTTACTGTCCTGAAGTAGACTATCCTAAAAGCTGAAATGAAAGAGAAACCACAGCTGGTAAAGTCATGATATAGCCGAGGCCCTGGAAAGTCAATTATGTTTTAAGAAAGGATGAAGATAATGAGATTTGCATGGGACTCTAAGAATAACTGGTTTGCTGACATAATAGATCACGTTAGACTATAAGGGGAAAAGTAAAGGCATTGGATTAAAATATGTAAAGCCAGGCTGTGAAGGTTTTTTTATGAACATTTCTTTGCTGCAGATTGTTACATGCACATGAATGCAAACAAATGGAGCTCTGGCTGTATTCTCACAGAAATAATTCCCTGAAAATTAATGACAGTTTATATTTTCAATTAGCTTTTAATTTAGAAATCTCTGGCTTGTGCAAGTCAGCACAGCTCCATGTGTGCCAGAGATTTATATCAGCAGAGGATTTGGCCCAAGATCTCAAGTAGGTGCCAAAATGTGTTGCAACAGAGGCCTAGGAGATGGATTTTTAAAGATACCGAGATACCTAAAGCAGTAGCTTGGTATGACATCAAAGGAGTTAGGCATGCAGATGCTTTTGAAAATCCTCCTGGGTGTCTATCTGCAAATGTGATGCCTGATGCTACAAGTAGGTTCACAACAGTACAGTGCTTTAGGAACCAGGAGTTTGGGGCAAAACCCTTGAGGAAGAGGAAGAGATGCATCTTCCCCAAGCACCAACCCTAGCTTACAAGCTGCTTTGGTAGCAGGGGACCTTGTGCTGCTCATTCTGGTCTGAGCTGGGAGTACTTGCTGCAAATGGGAAGAAATGGCCGAGAACGAAGGAGCTCCAAGCATTTTGCAGTGACACGAGGGCAGAGATGCAAAAGGAACGATGTGGGCCACCCGCCATGCTTGGAGCTGGCAGAGGTAGCTCTAAGAAAAGAAATCTGCTGCCCAGATGCCTCCTTGAGGAGCAGTACAATTTTTTGAAGTGCCCAAGTGATTTAGGTGCTGAAGGACATTTTTGGCTCAGAAACTAGTGGTCTATTGTTCTTCCCCTCTCCAGTGTACGCACATATGCAAATCCTATTGTGTGCACACACTGCTGAACCGTGCAGGGGATTTTAAATAGATTCTCTTGTTGTATGTCATCCTACATTAATTGCATGAACTAAATAAAGCCTATAGGGCATTTAAGGGGAAAATTAGGCAAGACTGTGCTCCATGAGTTGCATGCACATTAGACGAATGCCTTAAATAAACCATATTTTAAACACTGTTAATGGCTTTAGTCAGTGCTATTAATCTCTTACCATGACAAGCAAATGGCCTCTGTGATCTCCCATCTCACCCTAGAGCTTTGCATAGAAGTAGCAACTGCATGTAGCCCAAATTATGTCCTGATTTGCCTCTGCCTAGCACCTTCTCTGATTGCTTTCATAGAGAAAATGAGGGTGGGAAGGGAACTCAGGAGGTCACATCTAGTTCAACCCCTGCTCCAAGCAAGACCAGCCCCAGCTACATCATTCCAGCCAAGGCTTTATCTAGCCGAGTCTTAAACCTCCAGGGAAGGAGAGTCCACAGCCTCTCTGGGTAACCTGTTCCAGTGCTTCGCCACCCTCCAAGTGAGAAAATTTTCCTAATAAGTTATTAGTAATAACCAACCTAAACCTCCTTTGCTGCAACTTGACACCATCGCTCCTTGTTCTGTCAGCTGCCACCAGTGCAAAGTGCCACCTAATCGCAGCAGCGTTTCACATCTGCACTGCACGTACCATGCACAGGCTGCCATGAGCACCAGGCAGCAGAAACATGGACCCCTTTTCTCTAAGGCATCATTTGGCAGCAGGGGTAGAAACAGCCTGTTTCAGGGGGCAGTGTGACAGCTTAGACAATATCTCTGCTGCCACAAGGAAAAGTGAGTTCAAGTCCTACTTGAGCAAAGGATGGAAAGCAGACTGGGTATCGGTCAGGTATCCGGGTTGTAGCGGTATTAGTCTAGAGATTTTACCACACCTTTAACTCTCCTATGAAATATGAACTTCTTTTTCCACCTAGTAGAACTTTTACCATCTGTTCTCCTATGCCTGAAGAAGGGTGCTTGTGCCTGAAAGTTTGCAATTAAAGACATTTAAAAAAAAATCTAGTTGGTCTAATAAAAGATATCACCTCTACCATGAAACTGTGCATCTGTGCACCTTAATGCTGGGACTGGAGCTTCCTGCCACTAATGGAAGACGAATGAGCTTGGTTTCTCGCTGCCATTCTCACTCCTGTGGTGGAATTGGTTGCAAAGTGTTCAGTAACGCTGTAGGAAGAGCACTGTCTTCAGAGTCCCAACGTGCCACCCAACAGTGACTGGGACCCCACTGTACGGGTGCTGGGTGCTGCACGCACATGGACCTGCCCCACCACTGGCCTCAACTAGCAGAACTCGAGATGCCCATTCTCTGTCCACCCAGGAAGGTTGCCCATGGGTGCAAGGGAAGTGGTGAAGAGCAGGGCTATCCAGCTCGCTGGCAGCCGAACTGTCAAGAAATTGTAGCCCAAGCCAGCGGAGAGATGGTTTAAACAGCTCAGACTCTCATTCAAGAATATAGCATCACATCTGGACCCCTGGGGCCTTCCATGCGCAGGAGATTAAAGGAATGGGGCTGGCGAGAGGCTGAAGCAATGTAAATTCTCAATGGAAAGTGGGTCTCTGCATAGTTTCTGCACGCTTGTGTCTTAGCAATTCATTCACTGGCGGGAGGTGTCAAGCTCTCCTGTGGTGGAAATGAGACAGGCTCCCCAAGGAGCAAAATCTCGGTGTAGGATCTCATCCCTGCTATGAGGAAAATGAAAATGAACTGGCTATAAATAAACTGCCATATCCTGCATGTGACACCTGCAGGGAATACTGACAAGGCAGCTTGTTTTGCAGAAGAATGGCAAATGGAGGTGAGCAAAGCCCGCTCGGCACCAGGCAAAGCACAGGCCCTGCTCCTCACAGCCACCGTGGTGAGATGCCTCCATGCCCGTGGCCTCGCACGTGCAGCCCTGAAGATGCAGAGGCTGCTTCTGCTTGTTGTCTGCCCTTCTAAAACAGCAGCCAGGTGGAACAGTAGCTCTCCTTCAGCTGTGCTAATCGCCAAGGACAAGGTGCGACTGCTGTGTACTTAATGGGAGCAAGGTCTTCCCACACACATGCATGCATGCACACACAGTGACTTCCCTGGTCTGGCAGCCCCGCTGCCTGTCTGTCCCCACAAAATCAGTCACCTCGGCCCAGCTCCGCAGCTGGGGTGATTTCCTACAGTGCCCTGGAGGGCGGCCGAGCTATCTGATTAGATCAGGTCCCTCCGCCGGCATAAATGTGTCTCGTTTGCTGAAACCAAGCCAGCGACAAGAAAACCCCCAAGGCTGTAAGCGACTTGCAAAGGTAGAAGTAGAAAGATGGAGTGAACTCCCTTGGTGAGGAGAGGTGGCATCTGAAAGCCCCACAGACGGCACGGAAATCCAGCTCCGTGCAGGGTTAGCGCGAGGTGCGTGCGCTGGTCCAGCCCTGTTTTGAGGTCTAAAAGGATGCTTTGCCTTGGCCCTTCTGCCCACCAGGACCACGTAGCCCCATGCATCTTCCTTTTTCTTGAATTCTGTTCCTCTTTTCCCGTTCTGGACCCAAGTGAAAAGTCGTTTTGGCCTCTGAGCAGTGGAGAGAACACGTGTGCACTTCCATTTTGCAGTAAAACCTGGAGGTCACCTTGACCTGCTTTCTGCCTCCGAACCCAGAGAAACCCTTGGCCCCTGACTGCCTAGATAAGAATTTTAACCATGAAGGAGAGGTGTGCGCGTGTGAAGTAAACCTTCCTAAATGACCTTGCTTGAACAAACGGGTCTGTTAAGAATTCATGAGGGCTCTGGGTCTCTCCCACTTGATGGAACTGTTGTAGCGAATTTAATAAGTTGGGAAGTTTTGCACACACCTTTCCTTTTTTATATTTAATGCCACTTCTCAGCATGCCTTCCTCAAGAGGCTCCCCACCACCCCAGCAGAAGTTAGCTGGGCTGAATAATTATTCCTGATGTTTCACAAGGCTTGCTGTGAATATTTTTTTTTTGGAAGGGAAGTGAGATTTGTGCCCTTTTGGAAAAAAAAAAAGAGGATATTCCTATTTGTAAGTTTTGCATAAGGGTCTTATACAAAAGCAGCACGAGATGCTGCCATGCACCTTTGCAAGGAAAGCAAGAGGTCGGTGCCCATGCAGCTGTAAACTGGGTTGAAGAGTCCGAGAGATGGAGATGGGAAGTGGGGAGGGTGCTTGGGGGAAAGAGGCAGTGGGAGGTATCTCAGGGCACTGAAAGAAGCAGGGTTAAATCCCTACCTTTGCAGAAGGTGGCACAATGTGTGTCTGGAGGCATAAGTGGGTCCTAAGGAGACCAAAGAAAAGAAAAAAATTGAAAGGCCTCTTAAATCTGTGCGTGTTTTATTCCCAGGCTGGCATTTAGGACACGGCAGATGGCAAGCGAAGGTGCTTGGCACAGCTTAAGTCTTGGAAGTTTAGGGTTTCTGTGCATCAGGCTGAAATACTTCATTATAACTGGTTATGTGATTCCTGGCTTCCACAAGCCTTCCCTGGAGCAAATGTCCCCAAGCTCCAGAGGCGTGTCGCAGTCTCCGAGCTCCCCGGGGTTAGCTTTCACTTGCTGCCTTCTCTATGACTTGGGCACTTTCTTTATTAAGCACAGTGATACGTGCTGGGTTTAGTCACTTTTCTCTTCAGTACCGTTTCCTTTCTCTTCTCCACCAGTCCTGCCCTCATCACTGCCAGCACCAAGCTATCCTGCCTCCGTTTGACTGGGTTTTCCAGCTGGCTTTGCAGCATTTCTAGCTGCAGCGATGAATAGATGGAGGGTAAAGGACACATCGTAATACAGGCAGCAAAATGGAAAGCTTTGTGGCTTTCTGATGCTGCTGCTTCATTTCCAACATTGCTTTTTCAGAAGATCCCAGCTCATAAAAGTTTCAGTGGTGAAAAGAGCTACCCATAAATTGTGAGGGCTGCAAGTTTCCAACTCTAGCTGGGAGCAGCAGCTGTCCAGAGATTAATTTGGTGCATTTTTAAGTATGTTCCTTTGTTTACGCACAAGAAAAAAAACAATGCCTCAAATTAGCTGTGTTTGTGTCTAATATAAATTGACTGAAAAAGGTCATATTCCATATTTGCTGGCTGCAATGCTTTTGAGAACTGCAGATCTAATAGTAAGGACTGGAGTCAGCGTAGGTAGAGACTGGCTTAGCTGCTCCCAACACCATGCGGCTAAAACGTACCGTCCTGGGCCAACTGCATTCATTGCTGGCCCACTTACGCGTTCCCCCACACTCGACGTTCAGTCGCAATATACCGTTTACCACTGGATGTCACTGGATGCTGTATAGCATTCCTCCCGGGTGTGATCCCTGGTCAGAAAAACTACATGAAACTGGAACTCAAGCCATGTGGATGCTGCTGTTGGAGACGTTTTGTGTGACAAATGCCTCCTGGTTAAGAAAGCCTACATGGCTCCCTTACAGCCCTGCCAATGACCGTAGTCCCTTGCATTGCATCCCGGCACTTGCCATCCCTGGCTTTGCGTTCACCTCTTCGAGGCCTGCGTGCTCACGTGATTGTAGGGCATGACCTGCATCACCCATTAATGCCACCTCTTCTCTCTCAGTCTGCCCATGGACCTCTCTGTTGCCCTAGAGCCTTCCTGGCTAGTGTATGGTTGGGCATCTCTTCTCTGGAGAAGCAGCTGCCACCAGCCAAGCTGGAAAAGGTCAGGAACATGATTCAGATTGCACTGGGTAATGTGGCTTTTTATACCGTGCACCACTTATACAGGGAGCGTCTTCTGCTATGTGCATTTCCCAAATGCTACAGGTGACTTTTGATTTTTCCAATCACCATCAAGTCATGATGAGCCTTTGCACTCTCTCAAAACCATGCCTTTGAATGAAGAATAATATCTGCTGCTTTATGACAACTCGTTGGATCACTAACGGGCTCCACAAGTCTGGCATGAAGCAAATGTTTTCATGATTAAGTGCCATGTGTCACAGCCTTTTCACTACCCAAGGTTAGCATTAGCTTACTAAACCTGAGGTGACTCAGATGCTTTATTTATTAAGTACCGTCAAATTTGCTGGGTTGAGTCACTTATGGCATGAGACTGATTCATGCTGACCAGTGGTGACCTGCCAACACGAGCCCTAAATCCCCAGCTGTGGTTTTATTGATGCATATTTGAAAATGACACATCTGGACCCTGAAGTCAAGAGGAGGCTCCTCACTTGTAACTGAGGTTGGAATTAAGCCTCTGAGGTTGAAGTGTAAGGATGTAGATTAGGGTCCTGACTCCCATACCCTCCAGTTTCCAAATGAGAGTTACCTCTTGGGGTCACATGGATCAGACTGAGGTGCATCATTTCCAGCAAAGACATTGCTTTAATCCTAGTTACAGCTCCTGGTTTCTCCTCTCTCTGCAGCTTCTCTTCTACGCGCACTTTCCTTTCTTCTCTCTGATCTCAATCTGTGTGTGTGTGTGTGTGTGTAATTGAGGCTCTGACACCAACTTTGCCTGATTCTTGATTTGATGTAGTAGAGAAGCAGACAGCTAGATAGATGGGGTGGACAGGGGGCTGGCAAAGAGGTGGATGGAGACAGAGAGCAAACTTAAGTTTCTTTAAAAGAAAAAGCAGTTCTGTTTCACCCAGTCTGACCCTCCACTGGAATGATAATGTTTCCTGAGAGCGACACCAGGGACGTGATGCTGATAAATAGAGATGTTGATGGGTGAAGGCACTTCTTAATCCATGAGAAACCAGAAGGTTTTCAGTGAACCATTCAGCAGTTTGAGCCACGGTCTCCCCCTGAACTGCACATGCTGATGGGTTTCATGGATTGCTGCCCACTGAGCTAAGGGAATTCGAACTCATTTGGTCTGGAGCTAATGGCAGAGCGGACCCAGCCACTTGGGGAACGGAAATGCATTACAGAGGTATAAAGAAGTGACAAAGCAGAGTGGGAATGGACTCCGGGTCCCTGTAAATTAGAATGTGAGGCCAGAATAATCCTCACAGTCATCCTGAGCCAGCGCAAACAACTAATGCGCTTTGACTAACAGGCTTCTGGGGACCACTTTTTGGCTGTGCTGATTTCTGTCTGGGGTAGGAAGCTCTATATCCTCCCTGGGATGGAGCTCCTGTTTCCACCACTGCAAACACTGCCCTTGCCCTTGCCGTTGACTGGGGTGGGTTTGCTCAGTGTTTAAAACAATGCAACGGGCTCGCACATGAGTCTGGCCAACGCCTTCCCCCCGATGCGGCGACTGCAGCACAGCGGTGATTCCAGCGAGTGCCAACAGCACTTGGCCTGGGAGCTGTCTGCAGACTTCCCACCTTCACTATGCCTGACCTGGCAGCTTCCCAGGTGTGTCCTTGCTCATGCAGCTAAAGGTCAGGGGCTGTCTTGCTTGATAAACCGCTGAACGTTTGCCCTCGCTCCCGCAGGACTGGCTGTGAGCAATTTTTTCCTGGAGATGAGTTAATCCAGCTCCCACCGGTTAGACACCAGGCCATTATTTTTTAAAATCACGTCTATTGTTTCTTCTCTCCCTTCTTTGGCCTTTTCTCATTCAAGTTCTGGGAACCAGAAACACTTCCCCAGTTTTAACAGTGCTCAGCCTTTCTCTCTAACCAAGAGTTAAATTTCCCAGCTCCAAATCACCAATGCTTTATTAACAAGTGCATCAGATTTAAATAATTAGCATTTTATGTCATATGCCCTATATGGGGACACTGAAGGGATCAGAGACTCTGAGCGGAGCCATATGGTCCTGTGATTAACAGTGTCAAGCAAGAGCAGGCAAAGCATTAAAGGGAGAAAAATGCGCAGGCTGAGAAATCGGCACGGTTTCCTGCAGGCCTTACACAACATTTTCCTTAAGGAAGAGAACGGTGCCTAAAACGGGATGCAATCAGCTATGCTTGTGTGTGCACTGGGGGTTATGAAGACAGCGGTGCCATAGCTGAACCACCGAAGGCTCTGGGGTGGGGGACCGTCGGGATATCTCAGCCTAGGAGCCTTTGGTCCAGTCTAATGTTTCATCCAGGAAAGGGAGGAGTCTACTACAGCTGCCAGCTAGTCATTTACTCCTTTACACCATTCAGCAACTCATGCTGTGAGCCCCAATGAGCGAATGCATCACAGCAGAGCTGTGCAAGTACTGCGCTTATCTTTTTTGGTGGCTGAACTGAGAAAATGAGAAAAGTTTATTTTGTGTCAATGCAAAGAGAGATTTTCTGCTTTTCCTCAACACAGGAAACAACAGAACAAAAACTCACTTGAGGTGGGGCACAGCATTGGATCGGGCTTGAAACAACCCCCTGTGACAGGAGTATTGCTACTGGAGCCTTTCTATTGGTGACTCTGCCCTCCTGTTATGGGCCAACTGCCTGCTTACTTGTCTGCCACGCCTTGATCTTGATTGATGTAATTATGCGCCCCCGTGCCAGGAGGTGCTATCTGTGGCTCCTTTTCCTCCCCTACACCGCAGCCCAAGCCTCGCAGATGGTACTGACGTGGTATTCGACCTGGGCCTTGCTGTGATTTGGTCCTGTCCTTGCCTTCTCTCAGGGGCTTCTCACTGCCCTCCCCCCTTGCTCTGGGGCTTCTCGCTGCCCCGCCTTGCTCTGGGGCTGGGGCCAATGCACCCCAAATGCTGCACCCTCTCTGGCGCCAGGGTCCCCACGCTACCATGGAGCCCCTATGAGGCCTCCTCCAACCCCTAATAGCCTCACCCGGTCCTCCGGTCAAAACAGCGAACGCAAAAACACAAAGCCCCCGGGCTATAACATAAAAAGCTAAACCGTCCGGCCAAACAACACTCAATCCCTACCAGGAAATACTCCAACCCATAGCAGCCATCAGGGAGGGGATGCTCATGCAGTCGGGCTTCTCCCCTCTGCCTGCACTGGCCGAGCTCCCCCACCCTCGGCCGCCAGAGGGGAACTGCCCTCCTGGCCTCACGCCTGGGGCTTAAGAAGGGCCAGGCCCTGCCCCTTCCTGTCAGCTGGCTCCCCACTGGTTGCCCTAGCAACCAGCACCTGTGCTGCCCTGGTGACTGGCAGCTGAGCCTCCCCCTTCTTGCCACTAGGGGCCTCTCCCGAGCCGTTTCTGCTCCCAGGTGCGGGGCACCTGAGTGCTCTGTGACACCCCCCTTCCCCCCTTCCATTTGGGAGCTGTAGGCTGGTCTCCTGCGCTGATGCCGGCATTGCAATAATCAGCCATCTTCTAGCCAGATCCATGGGCTCACAGGCCATGCTCGCTGCTCACAAAGCCCACGGCAACTTGGACAGCTTACCTCAGCTCTCCACCAGGCCCCACAGCCTCCCCCCAAAGCTTGCCAGCACCACTCCCTGGCAGCCAGACTGCCACTGCTCCATCCCTTCTTCCATCCCTTCTTATATAGCCCTAAAGGGGCGGAGCCAGAAGTGGGTGTGACCATAACCTTAAAGGGATACACACCCCTTCTCACAGTGAGTAAACAGTGTGCCCTTGGTGCCAAGAAGGCTGACGGCATCCTGGGCTGTGTTGGTAGGATCGTTGCCAGCAGGTCAAGGGCAGCGATTATTTCCCTCTATTCAGCACCAGGGAGGTCACATCTGGAGTCCTGTGTCCAGTTGTGGGCCCCCCCCCACTACAGAAAGGACGTGGACAAGTTGGAGAGAGTCCAGCCAAGGGCAATGAACATGGCTAGGGGGCTGGGGCGCAGGACTTGTCACAGTCACCTGCTGAATTAGGCAAAGATGCTTTCTCCGCTGATCACTGCCCCCAGTGCAACTCAGCAGCTGAAGTTAGCTCAAGTCGATTGTGTTGTTTTATGCCAAAAACTAATCAACTGCCCTAACTCAGCATCCTTTGGTTAATCTCTGTGCAGTTATTTGCTGCTCGTTTTGTGCATCTAGTTCTGCTCAGATGTATTTCAAGCTGGCAACGGCCTTACCCAATGCTGGGCTGTTAAAGAGGAGAGGAGGCCTCGATAGCAGCATCCCGAATCCTAGCCTAGGCCGACCGGGGTAAGGCAGGCAGGAAAAAATTACTGTTCATCAGGACGGTGGGAAAACAGCCCCGGGGAACCCTGGGAGAGAAAGGAAAACGCAACCTTGGTGCAGAGAGTTTGAGGCATCTTTCCGGTAAAGTTGAACGAGCCTTCTTTGTGTGTTTCTGAAGTAACCTCCACAAAAGCATTCACTCCACGATGCTCCCCCTTCCCACACAGCTCTGAAGAAAATCAGTTGTTTCTCTACAGAAAGTCCCAGTGGGATTAGAAATAACAACGATGATTCATTAACTTTGTGTGTGTGCTTGCCTACATGACTGCAAACGATGGGGACAATCCAACTCCTGTTGAATTCAATGGTAAAGGAGGAAATTAAAGAGAATAAAATTTAAAAAAACCAAACAAACCCCGGATTGACTTCAGTGGGGGCAGAATCAAGTCAAGCTCTCTTTTATGTTCAAAATATCCATCGGCAGTGGGTGCCTTGGCCTTTGTTTGGGGCTGCCTCCAGCTCCACAGCATGCTGCTAAGCTTCCCGCTGCTCGCAGCTGGGCACGAACCTGCACAAGTCTTGGTGGGATGGATCTGCCTGCCAGAAATAACACAAGGGCACAGCCCAGGGGCCAGGCCCCCAGATTCACCTTCTCTCCCAGGGACACAGCAGCCACCATGGCACTGGCTCAGGAGCTGCTTTGAGCCCCCGCAGCCAAACCCCTTTCTTTTGCTGCCTTCCAGACTGGAGGCCAAGCCAGGATGCACAGAAGCTCCTGTACCTTTGCTGCTGCTGGTTTAGGGGCAAGACCCCCTTTTTCTTCCCGTGCATTTTGTGGGTCTATTCTGGACCCAGTGCTGAAATGGTTCTGGGGGAGCTGGGTGCCAGACATGAAGCTCTTCTCCTTGCTGAGTCCCTTCTTCTCTGGGGAATCTGATGGTGATAGCTCGCTGCATGGTCCCTGCCTAGGAGAGGGCTGGGGGCACATCAAGGCTTCTCGCAGCTTCCCCACTGTACAGATAGATCCAGGCAGAGGGAGACTCAATGACCTTTCCAAGGTCACCAAAGGAGTCCGGTGAGTAGGGACTCGAGCTCACAGCAGGGCCCTGAGCCTTGACTCCACTCTTGGAGACTGTGGGTCAGATTCTTGACTGGTGTAAATGGGTGCAGCTCCAGTGACATTGGTGACAATTTGGCCCTGCACGAGGTTTCCCAGTCCCAGGGACATTTGCAGGAGCTGCGCAGAAAAATGCATCAGTAAGTCACTAGCGGCCTCCCCCCTTACCTCCTGTACACACAGGCACATGCACATGCACACACACACACACACTTGAACTGCATCTCTCTGCAACACAATCTCTTGTTTAGCAGTTGGCAATGCAAGTCATCCGCCAAAATTGCTGCAGCTCACAGCGATGTTACTGCAGCTGTGTGAGTTCACACTGCAGAGCGCTATGACGTGCAATGTGCTTGCAGGAGGCTCTGAGGTCTGGGCTTTCCTTCCCTCTCCCTGCTGGACAACGGTTTTATGCTGCTCCTCCAGGGCTGCTGCCATGGTCTGGAGGAAGCCCCTGCACTTGTCGGCTCCCCGCTTTGCCTTGAGAAAGCAAATGCAGGCAGCTGCCACCAACTTGGAGCGAGCGGAGTGAAACCACAGCCTGCTGCAGTGTCTCTGCGACATCTCCTGACCCTGCACCAACTCTCTTCCCCACTCTGGCCTCCCATTCCCGGGGTGAAGGATTTCATAGCTTGATGCTGGCCTCTGCATTCAGGGAGGGCGTATATGGGTGCACCTGCTTCCCCCTGTAAGGCATAGGCTGCAGTTCTGCTTTTGCAACTCTTCAGCTGGGACCTGTCAAATCTTTCTGATCTGCGGAGAATCAGAAGGGAGAAGCAGAAGGAAACTGAGCCAGCCAAGCCAGTGGGATTCATAGCATGAAAAGGTGGGTAGTAAATCCCTGTCCCTCTGGGTGGGAGAGGGGGCACAGCATCAAACACAAAGATGCCTTCTTGGTAAAAGGAGATGCACCTTCTGAGTGAGAGCATGCGTGAGACAAGCAGAACTAATCAGATTTCAGGAGATGCTGTTTTTCCAGCACAGCCTCCATGAGTCAAGTCTCATGGCTGGGTGGGAGAGGAGGGGAGAAAGGGAATGCTTCCTAGATAGTAGAGCAATCTCAGATATCATCATTTAAACCAGTGATTCCCAACCACGGTGCCCTGACACCTTGGGGTGCCTGGAGATCTGTTCAAGTGTGCTGCAGTGTACTGCACAACCTTAGCACTGTCAGGTATGCCAGATAAACCCAGAGATTTCAAACTGAAATCCACTGTTGTGACCTTTCTGAGTTCTTTGCAATAGAAAATCTACCCTATCATTTTTCTGTAGTCAAAAAAGTAGTGAAAACGAAGAGCAGGCACTTTCCAGGGGTGGGGTCTCAGGCCTGCCCGGGGGGCTCCAGCCTAAAAAGGTTGAGAACCACTGATCTAGACATAAGGCCTAGGCAGAAAGGGGCCAAGAGGGCAGACTCAGGGTCTATGGTGACCTATGGCATAAGAATTTCCTCCCAGGCCTGGGCCTTCGCAAGACAAGGAAGCACACATACCTAAGCACTGCTGTGCCTGCCTAGGGTTCTCCAATGCCATCTTTTCAAGCCAAGGTGCAGGACACGATGCACAGTGCTGAGCTTTGGGGACTTCCAGCAAACTGAACCCCCCCGCCCCACTCCAGCTCTTGCAGCACAGAAGTGCGGTACAAAGCAAACACCACCCACGGCAGAGGTTCTGGGGTTTGCTACTCTGCCGGGGGCATCACTTTTATACGCCTCTTTGCCCAGCTGCATTTTTCTTCTCCATTGGTCTTCCAGGCCCAGAGTTCATAGCATCATAGAAAATGAGGGTTGGAAGGGATCTCAGGAGGTCACATCTAATCAAACTGCCTGCTTGAAGCACGATCAGTTCCAACTCTCATCCCAGCCAAGGCTTTGTCTAGCTGGGCCTTAAAAAACATCCAAGGATGGAGAGTCCACAACCTCTCTGGGTAACCTGTTCCAGTGTTTTACTCCCCTCCTTGTGGAAATATTTTTCCTAATATCCAGCCTAAACCTCCTTGCTGCCACTTGAGCCCATTGCTCCTTGTCCTGTTGTCTGCCCCCACTGAGACCAGTCCAGCTCCATCCTCTTTGCAACTCCCGGCAGGGAGCTGAAGGCTGCTATTCAATCCCCCTCGGTCTTCTCTTCTCTAGACTAAATAAGACCACCTCCTTCAGCCTTTCCTCATAAGTCCTGTGCCCCAGCCCCGCAAACATTTTTTCTGCCCTCCGCTGGACTCTCTCCAACTTGTCCACATCCTTTCTGTGGTGGGGGGCCTAAAACTGACCACGCCAGTGCTGAATGGAGGGGAAGAATCACTCCTCTCGATCTGCTGGCAACGCTTCTACCGACGCAGCCCAGGATGCCAGTAGCCTTCTTGGCAACACAGGCACACTGCTGGCTCCTATTCAGCTCCTTGTCCACTGTCACCCCCAGGTCCCTTTCTGCAGAGCTGCTGCTTAGCCAATTGGTCCCCAGCCTGCACCGGTGCAGGGGATTGCTCCGTCCTAAGTGGGGGACTTTGCACTTGTCCTTGTTGAACCTCATGAGATTCCTTTTGGTCCAATCTTCCAATTTGTCTAGGTCACTCTGAATCCTAGCCCTACCCACCAGCATATCTGTGACTCCCCTCACTTGGTGTTATCTGAAAACTTGTTGAGGGTGTAGCTATGCCATTTTCCAGGTTGTTGATCAAGACATTGAACAAAACCAGCCCCGGGACTAACCCTGGGACACTCCATTTGATACCGGCTGCGAACTAGACATTGAACCATTGATTTCGGCTGCCAACTAGACATTGAACCCTCTCAGCCTGACAATCCAGCCAGTTTTCTATCCACCTTACAGTCCATTCATCCAGCCTGTATTTCCTTAGCTTGCCTGCAAGGCTGTTGTGGGAGACTGTATCACAAGCCTTGCTAAAATCAAGGTTCACTGCATCCACAGGTCTCTCCACGTCCACAGAGCCAGTCATCTCATCAGAGAAGACAATCAGGTTGGTCAGGCATGATTTGCCCTTGGTGAATCCATGCTGGCGGTTCCTAATCACCCTCTCCTCCTCCAAGTGCGTGGTGATCTCTCCACTGCTCCCCTGTCTGGCTCCTTGCTTTGCTAGTTTAACCTCCGACACTCCCAGGAACGTCACTTGGCAGAAGCGCGCTGCCTGCCTCGTGCTTCTTGAGCGCATTATCCGCCTGAAGCGACAGGATAGCCACTGCAAGAGAAAAACACTCCATCATTGTAAATCAATCCTGCTTGATCTCTGGACTCCTGCAACTCCGCTTACATCTTCCCTGGGCTTTTCTCCTCACCTTCACGTGCAGCTGATTTGCTTGGCATCGTTTCCTCTTCAGTCAGACAGGAAGGAGCTGGTCTGAGCTGAATCGCTGATACTTCTCAAGCCCTTTCATGTGCCTGCTACCAGGATGTCAGCCGAGCACGTGATTTGGTGCCTGGCTGGGATGGCAGCCTGCCTCTGCTGAGGGCAAGAAGCATTGATGGGCTCTCAAGAAGCCAACGCAGGGATTTAACTGCATTTAACTACAGGGAAGAGGGGGGAAATCCCACCACAGAGCCCAAAGCACAGGGGTTAATTAGAGTAATGGCTGGGGAAGGGAAACTTCAGTGAGTGTGCTTACATTCAATCTCCTGGCATCTCGGTTCTGTCGGAAAAGATCGTCCTTGTGCTTATTAGTTGTGTGCTGCCCAGAGGCACAATGGCAGCATCCCCCTGCCTGCCCTGCCATCCCAGTAAGGGTTGAATGCCTGGAACAGCAGGCTCTTCAAAGCTAAAGTAAATCATCAGCTGATGCCTCATCTCCAGGGGCAGAGATTTATCTTGGGGGTGGCAGCAAAACGGTGACAAAATAGGAAAACAAACCATTTTTCAAGGTGTTTCTTAGCTCCCTGCCAACTGTCAGTACTCTCTCAGCTAATTTACCCAGGCATTTTTTAGCATGTAACAGAGCAAAAATGCAAATGTTTTCTCATTGTCTTGTATGTTGTGCAGCGCACATCGCAGAACTCACAGGATAATTAATGCATAATTAATACACAGCAGGAATGACTCCCACTAAGAACTCCTTGGTAACTGAAGGCCCTGCTACATCACTGTCACTGATCCAACAGGTGCCATTTTAAAATACGGCAACATGGGTCATTATGGCTATATATTCCCAAGATCCCTTCTTCCCCTATTTTCTATGACTCGGATTCAGATGATCAGGAAGTCGCTGTGCCCACCTGTTACATAGGTGACCTGGGGAGGATTTTCAACAGCATTTAAGGACCTCAGGAGCTCACCTTTCACCCGAAAATGACTTTGCTCCCAAAGTCTTTGGGTGCTAAGTCCCAATTTTTTAATTTGCAGACTGAACCGGAAACAGAGAAAACATGGATTTGTCAACGTGGATCAAGGAGTTTTTAGTGAATCAAAAAGTTAAGAAAAGTTTACTTTAGGTTGAGCAAATCCTTTCTTTTAAGCTTTGAGTTCTTCCTTACTATTGGTTTGATATAAAATTAAGGAAAACATTTTAAATGAATCTTTTTGTTCAGGGTTGCTTCAGCTGAAAAAAGAATTGCCAGCATCAAAGCAATTTCACAAGATGGTTTGGCCAAACTAAATCCCTGTTGTTAGACAAGAATTGTTCCCATGCTGGGAGGAACATTGTCTATAACAGTGGTCTCCAAAGTGGGGATGCGCAAGACAATCCATTGGGGTGCAGGAAGAAAATATTAGAACTTCTATTTATATTTATTTTTTATCTAAAAAATAAGAAAGAAATTAAGCTTTACTAATATTTAATATATGGATTGACACTGGCGCCCTCACTCAGTCCGTATGTCAGATGGTCATATGTCACGTACGGTACACAAGTAGTACAATAATGTGTATAATTTATAAATAAATAAATATACATATATTGGGGGTGTGTGCTTAAAAATTTTTTACTGATAGGGGTGCGCGATCAAAAAAGTTTGGAGACCACTGGTCTATAGTACAGAGCAATGGTTGTTGCGCTTTTTAGACTCAAAGCACCCCTTATTAGACTCAAGGCAACCCAGGGGAAACATCAACTCTTACTTTTCATTCATTTTTGGCCCACAGAAAAAAAATAACAGATCAGTTCTTCCATTGCAGAGAACTTGAAAGCCCACAACAGGTCAGAATGAGATTGACCCTGTGTATTCCTATTTGAAATCTCTGGTTTTATCTTGTGAATAATGAGTAGATGTTTGCATACCTTACGGTACTATTGTGTGGCACCCTGGCTGGTGCAGAGAGGAATCACCGGTGAATAGAGTCCCTGGTATAGAGAATTTCCAGGAGTATTTCATTAGAAACCAATGGCAACATTGCCCAACATTGCCCTGGATGCAAGTGTAAGAAAAACATCCTCCATCTGCATCACAGGGTGACAGAAAGGCTTATTCCCAGGTCACTGTTGACTCAGGGAACTCAGGTCCTGCCTTGTCATCGGAGCTGGTTCAGAGTTCCCACTCGAAAAAGGTTGGTTTGTTCACGTTTTAATAGCTTTGTCATAACAGTGAACCCATTTGCCTAAAATGTCTGGTTTTGAATGAATTTTTTTCTGGCATTCACCAAAGAATCAAAAACATCTTCATTAGCGACCTGGACAAGGGGGTGGAGAGCACCCTGTTCAAGTTCACTGATGACAGCAAGCTGTGGGGTAAAGTGAACACACTGGCCGGCAGGGACTGCGTCCAGGCAGACCTGGATAGGTTGGAGAAGCGCGTGGATCTGAACAGGATGTGGTTCAGCAAGGACAAGTGCAGGGTGCTGCACCTGGGGAGAGGGAACCAGCATTACGGTTATAGGTTAGGGGCTGCCCCCCTCGGCAGCACAGCGGCAGAGAGGGATCTTGGAGTCAGGATTGACTCCAGGATCAATAGGAGCCGCCAATGCGACGAAGCAATAGGCAGAGCCAACCACAGCCTGTCCTGCATCAGCAGGGGCATCACTAACAGGTCCAAAGAGGTCTTGCTCCCCTCTATGCGGTGCTGGTCAGGCCGCGGCTGGAGTCCTGTGTCCAGCTCTGGGGGCCGCACTTCAAGAGGGAGGTGGGGAACCTGGAGAGGGGCCAGAGGAGGCCACTCGCATGGTCGGGGGCCTCCGTGGCCAGCCCTGTGAGGAGAGGCTGAGGGACCCGACTCTCTTCAGTCTCCGCAAGAGGAGACCGAGGGGGATCTTGTGGCTGCCTACAGCCTTATCAGGGGCCAGCAGCAGGGACTCGGGGACAGTCTGGCCCCCCTTGGGGTCACCAGGAACAATGGCCACAAGCTGAGGGAGGACAGGTTTAGGCTAGATATTAGGAAGAACTACTTCACGGTAAGGGTGGCCAGAGCCTGGAATAGGATCCCGGAGAGGTGGTGCTCTCACCGTCCCTGGGGATCTTCACGAGGAGCCTGGACAGGCACCTGGCTGGGGTCTTATCACCCCTGCCACCCCCAGTGCTCCTTCCTGCCCATGGCGGGGGGTCGGACTTGATGATCTGTCTAGGGCCCTCCCGGCTCAGTGATTCTGTGATTCTATAAAAACTTCTTTGTTTTCCAGCAACCAAAAAAGTTTCAGCCCAAAGCTAAACATGCCTGCTTTTTAGGTCCTAGCAGGCTTGGCTAAAAGCACCCTGAAATTTCTGTAGAAAAAAGGTAGATGAAAACAAAAACTGCAATTCCTGGAATAAATGAAACGTTCCCTGATCAACCTCCTCCACTATATACAATGTGAACACTTGTGTCACAGCTGGTAAAAGACAGCAACCTCATCCCCTCCCACCCCGTTTTGGAAAAATTGCTATAAAGTTAAAATATTCTTAGTGAGAGTTTAATTAAATGATCAAAATATTTCAAGCTGCTCTTCATCAGTAAGCAAGCTCAGGATACAGGACAAGAAAAACAGCTGTGCATTATTTTTCCAACTAATTGTATTTGGATCTCTGTGGTGCAGAGAAAAATAAAGTAAATTATACAGAAAATGTATTCAAGAAAATTTTAATGTTATTAGAAGCCTTCATTATAAAGTATGATCAAGCATGTAAGTAGAAATCTCAAGACCTGTGGGCAACATATTAATGCTGGTGGACATTAAAGTTTCCATTTGATGCTTAAACAGAATCTAATCTGACTTCTGATTTTGCAAAATATTTTAGGGTAATTAGACATGTTTCTCTTTATTGATTCATACAAGGAACATAAGCAGGTGGGGAACAGCTAGTGCTCTAGAAAAAATAAAAACAGCCCAGACTCCCTGGTTTGCTAAAGTTATTGCAATTAAGTCACATTCTGCCTATATGGCCACCATTATCCAAGATGGAAATGCATGCACGGCAGGCTACAGGAATTAAAAATGATGACCCCAGTGGTGCTGCTTTAGGATCTGAGTGGATGCTTAGTGTTTGGCACACTTGCTGACATCTCCCACGGACCCTTCAATAAATTCCTTACCTGCATAATAAAACCCCTCAAGAAACACGGGTGGAACAACGAATTCTCTGTTCCTCTGACCTTCCTTACGCCTTATGGAGGTCTGCAATTTAGGAAGACCTTTGCAGGACTGTTCAGACCCCACAAACAGGCAGCGTCGTATCCCAGACTGATGGCAGGCAGATGACTTCATTTTAAAATAGCATGCTAGGGTAAACAAGGGGACAGAAAGGACCTTGACTTTGCCGGCACAAGGGTTTTTGCGAGTCTCATGCCAGTATGGCTCAGTCAACAAACAACAGATTGCCTCTGAGCAAACACTGCCAGGCCGCAGCTCTGCTTGGAGTCAGGCAAGTTGAAGGTATTCAGTCAGAAAAATGCTTCAAAGGAGTCAAGCTTAGAGTAAACACATTCAACTGCCAAGACTGAAAGCCTCGCTGAAAGAGAACCGGACGTGTCATCCCAGGCTGCTATTGCAACCCGTTGCAGCCATCGAAAAAGAAGCAAGTCTGGGGGTTTCGTGCCCTTTGTAACTCATCGTGCAATTTCCTCCGTCATGGTGAAATACGTGTGCACCAATGCACATTTTGGCCATCGCACGAGAGCAAGGAGGCTTTAAACTCACAGCCACCAACACCCAACTCCTCTAGTTTGGTCTCTCTTGTCAACTCCGCGATCCCTGGTGTCTGACAGCTACGAAGATTTGATTTGCAGAGCCTTGGGAAATCAGGCCCTCAAGTCACTCCAGAATGGAGAGCACTCTTGCAATCCCTCCAGAGACGGACATGGAGATCGGGTGCTCACTACAACTTTATACGAGGCGCAGAACTGACAACCTTCGTTATTACTGCTACCCCCTGAGCAAATAGTCCTACTATTATTATTTTCATTGCTATAGGGCCTATGAGCCCCCAGTCCTGCCTCAGGGCACTGGTATGATCTGTGCCATGCAAATCAAGAGCAAGAACAAATCCAAGAACCCTCTTGGAAATGTTCTACCCCAGAACACTTATACCGAACGACTCATTTCAGAGTGAGCCTCTGGGGGGGTCACTGCATGAAAATGCTTCACTTGGGTTAAGGCAGACAAGGTTCTTTGGGTAAATCCGGTATCTTTTATAAGACCAGCTAAAATAATTGAAAAAAATTCTTCTTTGCAAGCTTTTGAGTGCAAACACCTTTCTTCAGGCAGAGGGAACCTTTGGACTGTAGTTGTTTTGTGCTCATTTAGGTTAATTAGCTTTGGAGGTGGATGAAGCTGAACTAGAAAAAGGTACTTTGATACCCACTGGGTCCAACAGAGATGGGAAAGCTCTCAGAGTGCATTTCTCAGGAATCCTTCACGTACAGAAAATCCTAAGTACAAGACAACAGATGGCAGAGCGGGCGAGACATAATATTAGTCAGGGTAATAGGCAGTGGTCTCAGCACTTCCATGACATTTAGCTACCGCCAAGACTTCTGGAAGTATCACAGCCAAGAAAGATGAAGGAAGATGGTGACAGAGGGTCAGGGATGTTTATGGGGAGCTTTACCCAAGGCAGAGGCAGACTGGGAGAAAGCATGAGGGCGCTTGTTTAGATATTCCCAAACACATGCGAGAGCTGCCCTGGGGTGCCGTCTGCATGGGGCGGCCCGCCAGGCATGGGTGCATGCAGCGGTGCTGCGAGTGCTGCGCTGGTGCTGCAGAGCCTCTAACCCTCCAGATACTGGTTCCTCACTCGGCATGCACACAGTGGGGCAGGGCAGAAGGAAAACCACCCTGGATGGCATTTCTGCTCTCCAGGTACAAATGAGTCTCTCTTTTCCTACAGCAGCTGAAGCAGTAGCTGGCATGGCCGGGATCATCATCATACAGCTCAGCTGTCTTGGGAATCCAGTTGGCCTTCTACCGAGCTGCAGCAGAAAGGATGAGGGCCATAGCAGGGCCCAAGACTTTAGCAGGGGTGAAGTGGTGCCAGCGCTCATCTGCTCGGGAGCAGGAGCCACCCAAAATGCACCCACCTCCCCCAAGCCAAGTCCTTTCTTAATGCAGTACCAGTGCAACCTGCTACAACGGGATGATTGCTGCTCATCCAAAAGCTTTGATCTCCTGTAGCTTAGCAACAAGTGCTAAGCAACATATTGTTTCTAATCATGGCTCTGGCCTGGCTTTTATCTAGTGAGGAACCACTCCTTTAATAGCTAATCTATACAGAAACACTGTCCCTGCAAGGGGATGGGGAAGGTATTATGCATTTTAACTGGTGGCAAGGGGGGCGGGGGGTCATTAAAAAAATAAAATGTGCATTTGGGTCAGACGGAAAGGATCATTCCTGAATAAGCACAGCTGGCTTCTAACCCACAAAATCTCCCTCGCAGGCCCCAGGTAATGTGGTGCCAATAGCTTCGTTCTGGAAGTCAAGTCACAGGCACTGGAGCTGCAGGCTCTTCTTCTTATTGGACTCCTGCAGTGTGTGGATTTGGGGGTCCCAGACCCCATCACAAGCCGTGCTGCCTGTAACTCAACGGTGCGGAGGTAGCTCTAACGAAATGTTGCGGTCTGCAGGGGCTGCTTTGCTTGCCAGGGATGGAATAACCGCCCAGGCTAGCAAGTCATAATGCATGGTCAGCAAAAGTGCTGGTACAGGAAACCCGCCTTTTCCTTATGGCCTAGGTGCTCAGGCCAGGGTATCTCATCCCTTCCAGTGTATGCTGGTGCAACCATCAATCAACTGCCTTCGCAGGCTCTTCTGTGGCCTCTATCCCAGCACCCATTTCCAATGGAGAGACTCCTGGGATAGGAGGCAGGGAGAATTTGGCACGCTGTCTCTCCTTCTGCACACCAGAGCTGCTCTAAAGTTGCACAGGGGCATGCCTTGTAAAAGATGGGGGTGTAAATCCCAGTATGGACGCGACCTGCCACTTGGTCAATGGGGCAAATCCACTGTGCATAACCAAGGTGGGTTATTAGGAACCCCGCATGTCTCTTCATCTCTTACCTGTGGCAAAGGCACACAGGAAAGCCAATGTGAAAGATCTGGATAAGGACACCCTAGTGCCCAGTGGGGCAGAAGAGAGAGCAAAAGGACACTAAGGATGCTTCTCAGGGGTTGCTAGGCAGACGGTGAATAGGAAGACAGGATAGCAGAGAGACACCGAATCCCTGTGCAGTGACCTTGGCAGCGGGGCCACCCCAGACCCAGGGGAGGCAAGCCTGAGGGAAAAGCTGACGTGTGCACAGTCTGTTGTATTGCTGTTAGGATGCTTTTTCTGAAATGCTTTTGCACTGAATAAATCATGCACCGCTCGAAGAAATGGTTGGTTGTTGCATTAGCCACAGTTGCGGAGGCCAAAGGGGACAGAACGGCAAGGGCTGAGCCGAGGCAGGGCCGAGAGGCAGGCCCAGTCTGCCCCAGGGGCTGCGGGAGAACCGGCAGGCTCCGCTCCTGTGGCACGAGGTCCAAGAGGCACGAAGTCAGGGAGGCCAAATGGGACTGGCAATGCTGTTAGGGGGCTCCCCTAACACCCACAACATGTGAGCAGCCGTGCACTGGGCTCCACATGCAACCTTTTCCCCAGGGGCTCCAGTCTCTCGTGTAAAAATGCCAGTTTGGGACTTGATCTCTGGCTAGTGGCAGGGAAATCCCTTTGCTCACTGCCCATCCTGGGGGAGCTGATTTCCTTTGTGATCGGCTGTTCAAGTCCATCTCGACCCTATTGCAAAGGGATCGCAGGTTGGAAGGGATCGACTAGCTCACCCTCTGCCTTTATCAGCTGCGATGATACTGCTTCACGCTCCTGTGAGCACCTCCGGCAGCTGGATGAGAGTCACCCAGGGAGATGCACATTTCCTCTGTCTGATCACTTCTTATAGTCCAGGGGATTTTTCTGCCCTTCCTGCTCAATTGCTTATTTTTCTGCCTTTGTGCACTAACTACCTTTAAAAAAAAATACATAGCGACTTTCCTCTTGGTTATAATGCTCTTCCCTCCTTCCTAATATTGCCTTTTAAATATTTATACAGCTCCATTTTCATCATTGGATGTCTTCACTGGAGAGAAATAAAACAAGTCTGAGATTCCTCTTTTCCCTCTCCTTTTTCTCTGAACAGCGTAACAGGTACGTGCTGAGTGCCCTCCAGTACATCCCTGCATTCCTCATCCTCCTTGCTTCCCAGAAGCATCCGTCTTGATTTCAAAGGTTATACACTGACCCCTTCCAGAGATGTAATATCAGTCTTGATGGATTGGCCACTGCCTCACCTGCTTTCCCTGCATCACGCAACACAGTCCAATTGGTTTTTCAGCTTTGATTTTCCTAAAATTGTCAGATTAATGCAAATTAGATGGAAGGGGTGGGGAGGAGACAGTTTATTTTTTTTGCCTCAAGGGCTCTGCTTATCTCCCTGCAAATGTCACGCAGGTGAATTCAAAGGCAGATTTCACAGCATTCCCACATCATAACACATTTAAAAGGTAACAGAGAATGAGGCCGCCAGAAAGCATTACGGTCCTAGTGACAGACCCATCTTTTTCGGGCCCTCAGCTGACAAGTGGGAGTGCGAGCACACAACTGCTGAATGCGTCGCATCATCTCGATATCTATTTATTGAGATTTATACAGTGAAATAAAAGTGCATCTTTGAGGCACCCGTTACCTCTGACAGCTCTTTAAAGCAACAGGACGGCGCTAAAAGGACACACTGAAATCCCATTGTGCGACGACAGCAGCCAGCCGACCAACAGAGGAAAGGAAGAAACATTTAGTATTTCTAAATGACTCTGGCAAGCACCAGGCCCCCACAAAATGGTATTGCAGCCAACCCTGAAGGTCCTCAAACTTGGTCTCTTTATGGCTACACAAAGCATCCATGTCAAAGCCACAGGGTCCCCATGGAAAAAGACCAGCTGGTCCAACCTTAGTCTGATCACGACAGAGCCAAGAGATGGTCGGCCCCATTCAACCGGTTTCCATTGGAAACAGCTGCATCGATGAAACAAAATATTCTCATGAAATCAGTGACCAGCCAAATGACTTTGGGCCAGGATTTTCTCCCACTGCTTTGTCTGTCTTCAGGGGCAGGGATCGTCCTGTACCACGTGTCCTTCTTGGCCAGAGGAGTCCTGATTTTGTTTGAGATGTCTAGGTGCTAACACAACACTGCAACGCTTATTAAGTGGAGCCATGTGCTGGTCTCTGCATCTAGATGCCACCGCAAGTTAAGTCATTTAAAAAAATTGTCATCCATCTATGAGGAATAGAAAAAGCAGTGGCTGAAAAAAATATCTTGGAAGACAGACTGCTATCTAGTGTCTTTTCAGTTCCCTGTCATCACCCAGCACATTAAATGAAGTTAGGTGGCCGGAGATAGAAGGGTAACAGCAATGCTTCTGCATGAGATAGTGAATGTTATACCACTTGGCACTAAATAAACCCAAGCAGATTTGGCAGCAGTGCTGTGAGTGAAAAGAAAAAAAAAACCTTAATAAAATGGATATAAATAACCATATGGCAGTATGTGTGTACACTGGAATTGTTTATACAGGTAAAATTTAATAGGAGAGGTGTGACCACATTTATAACCCAAGTAATCAGTATGTAATTTCATAGGCCCAATGCATTTGCTCACAGGAGAGGATCTTAATGTCTTTTAAGAAGAGTCATTAGATTTAAGTAATAGCTGGTACCCAAATATTCTATCAGGGAACTGTAGAACAAATCAACTTTTATTGCCAAAGCAAAAAGGAGAAAACCCAATTTCTTGGAAGCTAATAAAAATTTTATAATTTTTGGAATCAAATAAGTGCTGGGTTTATTACTTTGTGGACGTCTTCATAAAAACCGGAGCAAACCTAATCCCGACAAAAACAACAGCTGTGAGGCACAATGTACTTGACCAAGATGGATGCCTCAGAGGTATGATATTCATTAGCACACTAATTTAAAGTGGTAAACAAACTTTAATTAATTTTGATTTCAAGCTATAATGATCGGCTGGTCAGACACGAGCCTGTGCCCAGGTTTTGGCATTCATAATGGACGGCATGGCCTGCAGTGGGAGCGAACGCATCTCCATATGATTTGGCACACGCGGCTGTCATTCCCGTGGCTGGAGTTTCAGGGAAGGAAGAGTTAGGGAGACAGAGCTCCTCATTTCTTGTGGGTGCAAAGTCTGGGGCCGGCTTGCTGTCCTTATGCAAGCAAACTACCTGTGGTGAGGACTTCCCTCAGTTAAATGACCTTAGGATATGGCTACATGTGCATATGTAGAAACTGAGGGCTCAGTTTGCAAAACTGCACGTCTGTTTTATGCATTCACTTCCTCAGGACTTCACTTGCTAACATCAGAAAGTCCATAACTTGTAGCACATCTCCCTCTAGCACCTTGTCCACACAGAAGATAAAAGACTTCTACTGTTAGTACTGAGAGGAGAGTTCAGCTGAAGTCGTGGTCAGCACTTTCATAAGATCACAGAAAACGAGGGTTGAAGGGACCTCACATCTAGCCCGACCCCCTGCTCCAAGCAGGACCAGCCCCAACTACACCATTTCAACTTTTTCTGCAAAAGTTCTTGAACTGTAGGTTCGTCAGAAAGCTGCCCAAGCCACAGCATCTGATATCAGGCTTCAAGCATGTCAGCAAAGTGAGAAGAGCCTTGCTGCTACTGAGCATATTGCCAAAGTGCTTCAGCCCTCCAGGCATGGGCTGGGACCCCATGGTTGGGAGCTGTACAAAAGCAGGTCAAAAAAGCAATTCCTTTCAAGGAGCTTACAGTCTACATAAGAAGCAAGGGACACAGATGGATGCAGACAGAGACACAAGGACGCGGGACAGAAGTGCTCAGCCTTCTTTGTCTGGTGAAAAATTATGCTTAGATATCATGGAGCGGGGGCCAAGGGCGTATCAGCCCCTAGCAAGCTGGGACATGATATAGGGTGGCTGTATTCCAGATGTGACATTTTCCCCCCGTTCGCTACAAAGCATGTACACAAAGGGATTACTGCTCTCCCTGGAGCCTGCACAAGATCTGCAGCCCAAATGCAGTCGCTTCCCCAGTGAAAGTAGGCAGACTTCTCTAGCGCTCCCTTGCAGTCCACGGGTAACAACCACCCCAACAAGACAGCTGATGCAGGGCTCCCCTCTCTTGCATGGGGTATGCAGCTGTATGGGCTGGAGATGTACCAGCGGGACTGGAAGGGAAGCATGTCTCCACACACTTCCATTAGACCCCCTTTGGTGCCAAAGCTGCAGGCCAGAAAGCAGCAGTGAGCTGCCTCTTAATGAACGGACCTGCAGAGACGGGGTTTATTCTTTTCAAATGCCTGCTCGGACCCAGAGAAGTTTCCCCTGGGAACCAGGGAGCAGGTAAACACAGTCTTTCTAAAATAGCACTCATGCATGTGAAACCTGTTTGCGCTGCTTCAGGTCACGCATCTCTAACTATTAGAAAAGGAACTGGCAGGCAGTTTCCTGGTACCCCGCAGGACAAAATCCAGGCAGCTTTTCCCCACCTTTTCCACCGCACCCCCGTGCTTAAAAAACAAAGAAGCTGACACCAACTCCCCCTCCCTTCGGATCGGGCCTTGATCCCAGATAATTGCTATGTCACTTATTCAGGTTGCCTAATAGAATGGTTTAGAGCCATGACAGCCCCTAGCCAGGCCCTCACCTCTGAGATGCACAAGCTGACAAGCCCTGACAAGGGAATCAAAGGCCTGGTGCCGGTGACAACGGCATCGCAAATTGTCACAATGACAAATCCAATTACTTCCCCTTTCACTCCCTTCCCCTCCTTCCCAAAGTCATCACAAAATACCCCGAGCATACTGAAAATTACCCACCCCGGCTCTGCTGCAAGTTGTGCTATTCTCTTTCCCCTATTCCTCTCCCCAGACAGAGATCTTTGCTTGGATCTGAATCATGCATAGGGCATTACTGACTTATTTACACGATGCACTCACTTCCTCAGACACATTTGCATTTGGGTGGGGGCAGAAGGTTTCCGTGCAGGCTCCGTGCTGCTTGGCGCTCATCCCTGTGGTATCAGAGCACCTTCCAGTTGTGCATTTAGTGACATGACTAACACCTGTCACATGCACTGTTGGTTCCTTCTTCCTTTCCCCTGGGGAAGGCGCGTGTGCGGTGGAGTGTCTCGGTACCGCCGGGCTTGGCTTGTTTGTTTTATCTTTAAATGATCTGTCTTGCCTTGTGTTTCTGTTGGAGAAGGCAAGTGCAGAAAAGCATGCTTGGCACGGGGGCCAGGAGGTGGGGAGGTCTGCAGCCTGACCTGGTCCCTGGGGGAGTTCACTGCACATTCGTGAGCTGGCACCTGAGGATGTGGTCTTCTGTGCAGGTGGGTGCGACCCTTGTTGTGGCCACCTCTAGCATACCAGAGGATGGGCATTGGTGGATACGGTCTTCATCTCAGAGCTCCAGTTGGGTTTTCTGGTTTGTTAGGCCCCGTCTGGTTGCAAGCACCGCCATCAACCACTCTTCTTCAGCTAGCATGGGGCCTTGGGGAGCCCAGGAGACCTGTGTAAGGGGTGGGGAGGACCAGGCCACGTGAGGCCACAAAGCCTGCGTTGAGACTAGCATACAATGGGGGTGACTAGTCAGGTCCTCAACTTGCGAGGGGACCAGGAGGTCTCTGAAGCTGACCCTAGGCCACTATTTTTGCCATAAATTGATGTCATCTTTGCTTGTGGTGAACCTCCCACGCAGACTCCAGCAAGGCACAGCCCCTTCTAGCTAGCTCAGCTCTTCCGAGCTGGCAGAGCAGACATAAAGGTCTCTCACGGTGGCAGCTGCGGCAGGCAATGCTGAAGCCAACCCTTTTTCTCCATCTGCTAAAAGCAAAGATTAGAGCGGGATTGTCTGAGACATCCCAAACCCCGCATAGCTGAGGAACAACGGACAGGCCGAGCCCTGAAAACGTGATCAGGATCTGCTCAAAGGTGTCAAGGCAACTGATTCTTGCTAGACTGAAAACTGTTCTTGCAATTCCCTCTGGCAACACAGGTAACAGTCAGTCCAGTTTAAACACAGTATATGTGTGTACACACACACACACACACACACACACACACACACACACACACACACACACAAGCATGCAGAGACACAGAGGACCTGATTCTCCTCTTACATTGATGTAACTTCACTGCATTGGGGGCAGCTCTGCCATCCTGATTTCCCACTGTGCAAGCAGCAGAGGATCAGTCTCAGAGTCGCTGAATATATCCAGGGTTGTCTCTCATTTCGGAGCTTGAATGGGGGTGATGGAGCAGCATTTCTACTCTTCTCCTCTACTGCAGATAGGGCATGAGCAATGCTGCCAGCCTTGCCTCCCATTTCAGCACATGCGCTCAGCCCTTGGCACCTGGGTAGAGGAGAAAGGATCCACTTGACTCTAATGCCCCATGCAAAGAAAGACAAGGTTCTTTGGGTAAATCTGATCTCTTTTATTAGGCTGACAAAAATGGTTGGAAAACTTCTTTGCAAGCTTTCGGGTATAAACACCCTTCTTCAGGCAGAGGGGGAAGGGTGCTTGTACCTGTAAGTTTGCAAAGAAGAATTTTTCCAACTATTTTGGTGGGTCTAATAAAAGAGATCAGATTTACCCAAAGAACCTTGTTTGCCTGTGTCCTTAGACCAACATGGCCAAAACCAACACCCCTGAATCGTGCAAAGAGAGGCATCCTGCTGTCACTCAGCCAGAAGAAGATCTCTGGTGCTTTCTCCTTCCCTTCCACAGCATCCCCAAGTGATTCGAGTACAACCGTGCTGAGAGTTACTGTCATTGCTAAAATGCTGTCTTGGTTTGGAGGCTGTGCTTCCACGCCACCTCTGTCACTTCGCACTGAATGGAGCCCCTTTTGGATGACCTTGGGGCTTGTCTCACGCAGTAACAGAACCCATGAGTGAGGCTTGAGATCACCATGCAACTCATAACCGTCTCCCTGACACTTTGCATTTCTCCCATTATCTCTCTGCACCCGCTCTTCTCTTGACATGTGCTAGGACTGTAATCTGTCTAGGGCAGGGGCATGCATTTGCAGCAGCTTGCACAGACAGGGCCCTGAGCCCTTCTCACAGCCTCTAAGTCCTGCTGTGATTGCAGCTAACAAGAAACCTCCTTTTGTCGAGCCGCAGGGGAAGGGCTGGCATGGCAAAGTGCTCGCCTGGTGGCTCTCCAGACAAATTCCAGACAACATTTGTGTCACTGGCACTCATGACCCAGGAGAGCTAAACATGCCTGAAGACAAACACCCGCTGCAAAGCAAATGCACCCGGCAATGAGAAATGCCCAGAACGTCTGGGGGTAATGCGCATCTCCAGAGGCGCGGGCCATCTCAGGGAGGGTCATGTTCTCTTTCTGTATCATCAGTCATGTCGCTGTTCCCTGCAAGCAAACGAGAGCGTCGGCTTCAAGGACAAGCGCTTCCGCGGGAATGCTGAAGAGCAGCCGCGTCGCAATTACTGTGATGAATACGATGCCAGATCCAGGGGCCGCAGGTACATGCACCCAGGCGCTGGGGGGGAGGGCTCACGTGATCCTACTGTACCAAAGGGCAGCTCTGCACAGATTCCCCCCTACCCCTGGCCCTTCACGGACAGCTCGCCTCAGGCCCGATTCCCCTTTCTCCATGATGGTCTATCACGCGGATACTCCTGTGGCCAGATTCTCAGTGACAGGCACGTCCTCAAGGTCCACATCTGCAACATCTGGCCTTTTGGCAGCAACTCAGAATTGCTTTTGTCTAGGAAACTTCCATTTGGTTCCCCACTCCCACTTGGGATGGTTCTCACTGGTTTCCATCAGTCTGAATGGACTGATATGGGATAGGACAACTCCCATATTCCAGTCTCCAGCTGCACCTCTTCTTCATGGCTGCTTGTAAACTGGAGCTTATATGGCATTTGCTGCAGTAGCATGCGTGGGGAGGAGCAGGGAAAGGCCTCTCTTTATCTCAAGGGCTGCAGGCCAGGATTAATTTCAATAAAAGGGATTTGGTCAAAAAAAAGAAAAAGAAACACATTTCCTGCTAATCTTCTCAGAACTCTGGGGTAAAAAACGTTGAAAATAACAGATCTGGGAGCCAACTTAACAGGGAAAACTCAGTGCTTCCCAGCTCAGGGCTGTGGATTTGGTTTCTCTGAGTATGTGCTGCTGTCACAGCTTTGTAAAAAGGGCAGGAATGTTCCTTAAAAAGGTGGATTTTGTAGCAAATCAGGAAACAAACTTCCTGTGCAATCTGGGACAAGTCCCCCAGGGCAAGGACGTTTCTGGCATTTCAGGCCTGAAGGACACAGATAGACCCAGGTCCAGCAAACTGGAGCTGAATAGATGTTGCAGCTTGTTACTTCCCTGATATTTGGGTGACTTCCCTTCTATTTCTGGGGAGACTGCTTAAAAAAAATATTGAGGCTCCCAGGAGGCTGAGATGGGAGGAAAAGAGGAACTTTCACCCCTCAGAAAATGCTCAGGGAGAATTAAACCCCACTTTGCATTTCGGCCGGATCCCTTGTGCTCGGTTTGGCTCTGGGAGAGATTCTTCACCTTTGGGACACTGCCAAACGCAGCCAGAGCACTTTGGGGCCTGTGACGTTTGTATCCAACATAATCTCCGGGAGATTTGCTCCTCGTTTTCTCTCTGCAACATCACTCGTGCTCTGTTTTTATCTGGAGAAAGCTCTGCTTCCACCAATGTGTCCCCGGGGAAATTGACGGCTGAGCACAAGTCTCCTGGAGGGATGTTACTGACTGGAAGAAAATCTGTCAGCTGAGCTGCCAGCCTGGGCTGGTTGGTGGCATGGGGAGGGCAGAGGAGCCAGACACGTGTCAGGCTGCAGAACACCTGGCACTGCTGGGATTATTGACCTGAGCTGCTGGCGATGGGGAAGGGAGGCCAGCGGAGGCTGTGGCACATTTCATGTGCACAGGCCAGGGGCCGGGCCGGATAGAACGAGCTGCAAAAGCATTTTCAGTGCATCACAGGGAAGAGCCGGCACTTGACAGCAAGAGGCTTGTGCTGAAGTGCATCCTGTGGATGTGCTGCGTGGGCCTGTGGTCTTGGCAGGCTGCACCGGGTCAAGCCCAGTCACTGCCTCTCCTGGAGGACTCATGTGCACCCTTCCCCTGGACCAGCCCTGACCCAAGGCTCCCAAGCTGGGAGAGGGCTGCGGAGCTAGCACTAGCCAGACCCTCGTTTCAGCATAGAGAGACTTTGCATTTTCCTGAATGCCTTCTAACCCAGCCAGGCAGGCAAGTGTTGTCCTGTAGCCACCAACGCAAGGCGGTGGAGCAATTTAGAAGATCCGGCAGCTGGGAATCTGCCATAACGGGGCTTGGAAGAAGTAGGCTTATCTCAGAGCTGATTTCTCTGGGTTTGAGAGCCACCACATTCCTGCTGGAGCCTAAGTTTACACTGGAGCGCCATGCCAATCACACGTCATGCCCTCCCCTCTCTCCCTGGGCATGCAGAAGTTTATAGCAATGACCAGGCTCAAGAGACACCTGATCTCTAACTGGGTGCCAGTCAGAGGTCTGAGTCTACCAGCACCAGCAATCTGTACCTTGCTGATACTGTTAACTGGCTTGCCCATCAGCTGTAACAACTGCTAGCAATAACCTGCTCCTCCAGAAGCTGCCTCAGCATCACTCTTTTCTTCTTTCTCTGTTTTGGTCTTTTTTTTTTTTGCAATAGTGTCACCCCATCTTCTCTCAATCAGCTCTCTAAAAATAAAAATGACCAGCCAATCTGCATTCAGCCTGGCAAAAAAGGAAAATATCCAGGTGATCATTTGTCAAGTGTGAAAGTGCACAAAATATTACAGATGAGGCTAAAATAAATTGTTGCTGAATGAATGCAGAAGCTGAGTGGACAGAAGAGCACTTCAGATATAAATCAGACACCCAGGGCACTTTGACTTCAATCCACCCTTCCTTTTGGAGGTCACTTCAATGGCTTATATGTTTTAATTTAAATCATTTTCAAGCACTGGGGGCTGCTCTGGCCAAGTCCTCCTTGCGGTACTAATGCTGCAAGAAGTGCCATTGAAAACAGATGAATTCCACATACTCTGTCTGGGATGATTTCTCATCTGCTTTTCCCAGCGGAAAACAGAGCAAGTCAGGCAACTGGTAGAAGGCAGAGAGAGGGCACGATAGCCGGGGTGGGTGCCCCAGACATGGAGAGACCGGAAGGAAGGCAGTTACCTTCCAACATTTATTTTCCCTCACTGCATTTGCAGTTAGTGCAGGCAAAACGTGCTGGGTTTCATGTGCTCCTGCCCGTTACCAAGCAAAGGTTGCAGGTGTGCTGGCTGCCTCCTCTCTTACTGTGCCAACCCCTCGCAGGATCTCCATGCAGGGGGCTCTTCTCCATGTCTCTTCGATCTTCGGTTCCTCTCCTAAGTGCTAAACCATAGCGCAAAGGACAGCCGGGCTGGGGGTACCCCTACCACGGCTGGCTTGTTTCAAATGCAGACCGCTTTGTTGCATAAATTGGAGCTGAGCTCAAATGACTAGACGTGAGAGCATCAGTAACCACTGGGAGATCTGCAAAGGCAGCAAGTCATTCCCCACACACTGAAACTGGTGGTGCTTAACTCTCTGCAGCAGTGTGGGAAATCCCACTGGATGTGGCTGCGTACCACTGTGCCCTGAGGCGGAGAGATTCTCCAGTCCTGTTAAAAACTCAGTTTAAATTTCTGGGCACAAGGAAAAAGGATGAAAGAGAGGCCTGCAGCTCTCAGACTGCCATGGTCTGGATCTTGGGAGGTATTACTCGCATGGGACCATGCCTGGAAATAGACTCCCCTCCGCATCCAGCATCTCCTTTTCCCACCAGCTTGGCAGAAGGCTCTGGTCTGTGCCCTTTCTTTGGATTGCAGGATGTGAGTGCGAACTAGTCGGCAATTTGCAGCAGCTGTAGCCAGCAGCAACCACTCCCCTTCCCTACCAAATGACACCTTGCATTGATGCGCAGATCATCCTTCGGCTCCCCAAAATAGCCCTAAACACAGGGCCAGGGAGATTTTAATCGTCAGTTCCAATTCACCACATTCGTTGCTTTTGAGCGTGTCCTCCCAGCCGGAGCAGCTGCTCTCAGGATGTACTGGAGCAAGCCTGCTTCCATTTCCTGCTCGGCTGCTGGGTGGTAGGCCCAGTGCAGAGCCTCCCTGGCTGTACCAGTGGACCCAATGGTTTCACGTACAAGCCTGAATACAGCTGGGAGCCCTAACTAGCACTCAGGCAGACTTTGCTCTGTGTTGCTCCCTTTCCGTGTTCACATGGGGCAAAGTGGAGCAGAGACTGCTAGTGCATAGAGAGCCTTAGTAGGTCCTATGCTGATGGAAATGTCCCCTGGGCATCCTGCTCGTGGGTTGGAAAGCAAGAGCGCCTGGAGCATGCCATGCTCCGGCTCCTGTGCTTGGATGCTGTGTGCTCCACCGAAGATGGCACCATGCGGGACAGGATGGTGGGCACTCTAAAATCTCTTATTTTAGAGATGCTCGATAGGGAACTGGGGAGCTGCAGCTGGCTCCCCAACACCCTTTCCCTTCTCTTTGTGCAGAACAAGAATAACGATGACCAAGCCCCTCTGAGATACAGATGGATCTTCAGGCTTCAATCTGCATCTTTTCAAAATGCGCAGGTGTTTTGATCCATCTCCCTGTTTTTTGCGTCTCCCCAGCATGTTCATTATACCTGGACACAACTGATTTTGCTTTAAAGCTGCATTGCTGTTGTCGCTTTATAGTGTCTATCCAAAGGATTAAAAAGTTAAGCCATGCTGACTTCTGAAGGAAGAGCAGCCCCAATGAGAGCAGTTCCTAGCTAGATTTGCTGTGCAATGTTCCTTCATTTGAAGAATAAATGAGAAAAAAAAAAAGGCCCAGCGCTCGTGTGTCAGAATCCAGGAACCTGCCACCCTGCTCTCCCTTTGAGAGGCGAATTATATGTCCTCTCCTACAGCGTTGCACTCATGTCCTTGTCAGCGGTTGTCAAGTTGCAAACAATGAAAAGAGAGGAATGTGGAGAGCTGACATGGCTTGTAATATCCCGCTGAAAGATTTCACTGTGGGAACGGGGGCAGCTTCACTCCCAAATTAAACAGATCTTTCTGCTTCAGCCAGGCTATGGCTCTGCCAAGGTTACGTGAAGGATTCCCAACTCTGGTGCATGCAAGTCTGGGTGAATAATAGCAAAATGCAGTAATTTTAGCACTGGAGAAATTGCACTGCATTGTCTTTGCAAGGCCTGAAATTGAGGTGGAAGAAAATTAAAGTAACTCCTATTAATCCATCAGGCACCAATGCAAAATAGTTATGTTCAATACCGGCCGCACGTTGCCTAACAAAATGTCGTTACTAAGCAATGCATCCTTCAGTTCACTCGTTAGGTCTGGAGCGCTGCATGCCTGAGCCGGAAGGCTTGAGACAAATGGAGCCTCTGAAGGCAGGGACGGAGGCTGCCTGACATTCCATTTGCCGTCTCTCGTATTTGGAAATGTCAGCATCTCACATTTCTATCACCACGAGAATTGCTTTTCGAACATGAATCATTGGTCATGTCCAGCAAAAATGATGCGGAGACCGTAATGATTTATTGCTGACATAAAGAAACACTGCATCAGTGTAAGAGAAAAGACGTTTCTTGCAATGGGAACGGTGGAAACCAGCGTCACTTTGGAGCGGCTCAGTTATGGGCTCAGACTTTGCAAGAAGTGCCATATTTAATACCATAGGCACTTGGCTAGGAAGCCAGAACTCCCATGTCCTGTGAGAAGCAGCCTTCAACTCCCTGCAGGGCGGTTGCAAAGAGGCTGGAGCTGGACTGTTCTCAGTGGGGGCAGACGACAGGACAAGGAGCAACGCGCTCAAGTGGCAGCAAGGGAAGTTTAGGTTGAATATTAGGAAAAACTCTCTCATGAGGAGGGTAGAGAAGCACTGGAACAGGCTTCCCAGAGAGGGGGTGGAGTCTCCATCCTTGGAGGTTTATAAGACCCAGCTAGACAAAGCCTTGGCATAACAGGGGATGATGTAGTTGGGGCTGGTCCTGCTTGGAGCAGGTGGTAGGAGTAGATGATCTCCTAAGGTCCTTTCCAACTCTCACTCTCTCTGGGCACCTGTACACATCATGGGGCTTAATTCTCATTAAATTAAACAGGTTTATAAAATTGAAGCTTGCTTATTTTGGAGCGTCACATCAGTGTTTGCACATACTAGATTTTCGAATGAATTAAGCCCAGTCCCTGGCCAATGCCACAGAAGAGCAGGACAGTCCCACGCTGCCCCCTGGCCCAGGGCCCCCCACCCCGTGCCCTGTCACACAGCTGGGGGAGCAGGGAGTCAGCACATAGCAGAAGGGAAAAAGAAAGTGGCAGCAAGTTGAAAACATCAGCAATTTGAAGGGGTGAATTAGAAAAAAGTCACTGTGCCATCTGGTGGACAAAGAGGCTCATTACATATCTTTGAATGCCTTTGTTTGTACGCAACAAATCCATGACTGCAGCGCTTTAATCTGTGGCAAGTCAAACTAAACTGCATCACAGGAGTTTTACTTTAATTCTCCAGAGTTTTAAAGCATCCGGAAAACCCATTCATGCAAACAGTCATGCCGTTGCAGTGCAAGAAAGGGCAAAATGTGTGGCATGTACAAATGCCCTATGACTTCTATGACTTCCGTGACAATCACAGTCTAAGTTACGGCCCTGGAGCCCTTTTCGCAAAGCCCGAGAGCAAGTACAGCAGCAATGGTAGGCGGCTGGTGTGACATTTCTAAGGGCATGTGTATCCACTAGGCCTGGAGGAAGCTCCTGCAACCTCTCAAATGAGCTGCATGATTTTCACTACTGATCTCTGCTGAACCAAATAGCCAGGAGCAAAACATGTCTCATCCCCACCAAACATGCAGGACTAAATAATGAGGTCCTATTCCACAGCCCAGGTCTGTGTAGTAAGCGCTATCATTTAACTGGGGGGTGGGGGGAGAAGAAACCCCCCCACACCCAGCATTGAATACAGCAGGTCAGAATGAACCTAAGGGGGTGAGCACATCTGGGCTGAAGGACTCATCCAAACCCAACATGTCAGCCTGGGGCTGAGTTCCACGCACATTCTTGGACCTAAGGAGCTTTCTGCTTTGGGCTCCAACATTACAAAATGTGGTGGTTGTTGCTACATCTTCAGTAGTGCTATAAGCCCTGGTAGGCCAGGTCCAGGTCCAGGACTGGCCCCGAAGCATGCTTTGAGCGTTGAAGCATGTTTGAACTTGCATGCCAAATAGTGAGAAGTGAAGCTGGGGGTGAGGGGGAGGAAAGAAGGGCTTAAGAGCTTCACTTGAAACCTGGAATCTGAAACAATCCCAAAGCCTCCTGTCCTCTGCAAGAACTTTCCATGCTGCACTGACGCTGGCAAAGTTGTATTTCACACAACTGCACAGTCCCTGGGCTGTGTGTAAACAGCAATTTACACTGTGGATAAACAGAGGAGTTTGGATTTAGAAAGCCACAGAAATCACTAAGTGGTTGAAGAGATTTCACTGACATATAATCACTGGTTAAAACCACATCTGGGAACTTCCAGCTTGATTTTATGAAGAAGGGAAGAGGTTTTGTATGGAACTTCCAAAGTGAGGCTGATAATTGAAATGTCACAATATATTATTTGCTCAAATAATTCGGAGTTAATTGTATGACAATTAGATTTCTCTCTTATATGCATATTACAGCTCTATAAATGTCCTTTTAATGATATACAATTAACATATGATATACTGCGCACTCAGCTTAATTACAAATGCACGCTGGAGATGTTTTGTTTCAAGTATTAGTGGCGCTGCTTATGAGGGTCTTTGAGTGGCATTAGGACATGCACTTACTTTGTTCTTGTGAACTGAAAGTGCATTTCATTCAAGCTCAAGGCAAAGTCATGGCTCAAATAACCCTGTAGATATCTTTTATCCCCAGGTAAGTATCAAAACCTGTTGGACAATTAGAGCTGGTTGAAGAGTTTCAGATATCAAAAGTTACACTGAAAAAGGAGAGATGTGATTTGCAAGAACCTTTTTGCAAAAACACAGACACACACACACATATAGATCTGTACAAAATGTTCCCCTGGTTTTCCAGCCTGCTTTGAGGATAGCTGTGATTGGAAACTGAGTTCACACTGGCAAAAGGCAGGAGACTCTTAGCCAGGGCAGTACTCCAGCTTGAATTCAGCACTCAGAAATTACCGTCATAAGCACAACATACATCTGCGATGGCCTTATGGAAAAGAGCCTTCGGGGAGCTGACAGAAATGGGCAGCAAGTTTTCTGGAGGCGCTGTATAGTGTCTCAACTAACAGGATGCTTGTACGCATTATGTGTTGCTTAGAAACATTTACACGTCACAACATGGCTTAATGATGAATATACCCCTGCCTTAGAAGCATGTAGGTGGCTTCACAACAAACATTTCCTTCACAAAGGAGATCACCTTCTCTGTTGAATTGTTAATGAGAGGAACCAGCTAAATGTTTCAAAGGTCCTATAGGTTGGGGGTGCAATTTTGCAAAGGACCACTGAAAAACACTGGGAGGTGGGGACCCAGCTCTTGCCCAACAGCGACCAGGCCCAGCCAGCTCAAGGGCAGACGACAAACCTAGCACTTGGCCACGAGAAGGACAGACAAGATGGCAAGGGATCATCCAGCACCAACGTTTTGTCCAAGAACTGGGAGAGGGCCAAACGCAACAAGAATTTCCCACTTCAGGTACCTCCCTCCTTGCCCTGGTCACTCCGTAGGTACAAACGCCTGCACTTTTAGGGCCACAGGCTGGCTTGTATAACTGTATAGAAACTTTACATTACTTGCCCAAAATAATTTTCTGGATGGAAAGATTTTGGGTTTCATTTGAAAATAATCAAATAATTGGAATGAACCTCACATCATAAAATTGTAGCTTTGCATTTCCGAGTACTAAGGCCATAATGTAATAATGAATATATTTGTCTTCTTCAGATTGTCATCCTATTAGTGCCTGTGTCTAACATAATCTGCTTTCAGCTAACATCTATTATTAACACACAAATCCAGGGACTGAAATGCATTAAGAAGAAAATTGATTCCCTTGCATGCCTCTGTTTGTCTCGTTAGTTCATTTACCTACCGACGACCCAATGTGCAGTTAATTATGTATAATTTCAGGTACGGCTCTCAGCCCCCCTCCGACGCATCACTGCAGAAAAGAGTTGATGGAGCTCTGCAGAAATTATCTGCCTCGGGGTAAGAGTCCCCTTTCTTACATGCACAGCCTGGCTCTGCTGAAACCTCAGTGATGCACTAGTTGGGGGAATATTTTACAAGCAGCCCATAAGCCAGAAGCTATTCGCCTAAACTATTCAGGACCATACTGACAAGCAACAAACACAGCCATAGGAACTGGGCTCAGCACGCAGACAGAAACCAGGGCTACACGTACTGGGTAGTTTTTCTCCACCTCTGAGCACATCCTCCTCGGCCCAGTCCAGGACGATGCCTGCCACAGCACGGTGCTGACTCAGAAGTGCGCAATGTGTTGAGGAAATTAAACTTTGTCCAGAGTAGAAAGCAGCACTGTTTTATAGCCACAAAAAGGTGAAGGCTAATATTTTCAGCAGGGAGTCGTCATTTTGGGAGCTCAGAGGGAGACGACTTAAAGGAGCCCAGCTTTTACAAGGTGCTGAGCACAGACTCTCTGACATAGGAATCGGTCCTAAATAGGAGTCGGTCCTATTTAATAGGTATACGCGCTAACTGGCTACTCCCTAAAAATTCAAGCACACAAATATCACTCATTGCCTGAAAATGTAGGCACCAATTCTTACTTCTGTTGTGTGCAGGGAACCCACTGAGCTGTGTGGGAGCTGGGCCTACGCACAGATTGTTCCCCACGTCAGGTTTCTTACCCCGATTTTTCCAGAGAGATTTGAACGGACATGTTAAACTTCCTGCAGAGAAATGAAGGTCAGGACTCGGTCCAGCATGTCAGTGCACTGGTTAATGCATAAGCGGCACATCTCTGTGCAGAAGGCCAGTCTGCCTTTCTATCTGGAATAAAATCCATTAGCTGGCAAATCAGCTCCCGAAACCCAGCATTGCCTCAAAATCTGTTCGGAGCAGTCAGCAGTGGGCTGTGTTGCATAGCAAACCAGAGAAACATTTTACATTTGCTCTCCAAGTGTTTTTCCTTCACAAAGTAATTAAATGTGCAACAAAATAAAGTAGAGAGGCAGCCAGCATTTTTCAGAGCAGCAAGAGTAGACTGCTTTTTCTCTCCATTTTGTTGTTTTGTGTACTTGGGAGACACAGAGATGCACACAAATGCCCAGATCTTCTGAAGCCTTTCCGAAAATTAAGAGATGGGGGAACTTCAAAAGGCTTGGAGTCCAGAAAACAGTCCGTGGTGAAGCTGGTCTTTCACATCATCCAACCCGAGCCTGCAGCAACGAGGTTGTAGAAAGTGGACGAACGGGCTCTCTCCAGAGACTTCCCAGCATCACCGCGGCCCCAAGTACCGTGAGAACCGATTTCCCCCAGTGCAGGAATCATTTCTAGTCCCTGAATCTGCCTGAATATTTCTACATCTGATTGCTTCAGCTAGCGTTTATGTCTGGAAACTGGACAAGTCTAGGGACAGAGGTGAAACTAATGCTGTCTGTCCAATGTGTCACTCATACGGCATGCAAGCTCCTAGCCTTATTTATTCCAAAATATTTCACGGACCCCTCTAGAGAATCTGTAAAAATTGCAAAGGCATCATGTTTTCCAGCACGGAGAGTGTCTATTGGGCCTGGATGCTGGATGTATCAACCTAAACGGGGTTTTTTTGTTTGTACAACACCCAGCACAAAAAGGGTCCTGGCCTGCACAGGATCTCACTGCAAACCCCGTAATAAAAATGCAGGAGCAGGTCGGGGGGGGACGGGGGACTACAGAGATTTGCAGACACAGAAAATAATGCTGAGTTTAGAGACCCAGTGCAATTATTTCCCTATAGGAAGAGATCACACGGAAGTGGCTACATTCTCTTGCCCTTATGCTGACAGTAAAAAATAGCCCTAAATAACACCTCCTGCCCTAGTCCAACTGAAATACAGCGAGTAGTAATGACACTATTATTTTTCATGTTGAGAGGGACTTTAAATTATTTACAAAGCTACCAACAAAATGTTCCATATGTTTGGCATACATTGTGTCTCTCTCACCCTCCCTCCCCCCGCCCCCCATTTTGGGAATAAATTTATCCTCCCAAATAAAAAAGGGCACCCTCATGTATCATTTCAGTCTCGCCCAGAGCAGAGAAATATGCTGCAGTTGACTCCTGCTGGCTACGAACACCGGCTCGTCCAAGAAGCCTCGTTTCTTTGCTCACAGGTAAATTGGCTGCTTATCCATTCACCACCTGCATCATCTCCTTCGTACCCAGTCTGCATCCCCATCCTTGCGGAGCTGACACATAAGAAATAGCAGAGCCCAGTGTAGGAAGAGAAGTGTAATCAAAACTAATGAGTTTATCCTTGGGCAACTGGCTCCATAATGGTTTTTTTGGGTTTGTTTGTTTGTTTTGGGTAGCCACTGGAGCCGTTCGGTCCAGGGGGCTTGTCAGTCTTCTACGAGCAACGAAATGAGCTGGCTCTGACATCTCATTGATTACCCTTGGGAGGCCAAACACAGCACAGCTGGGGGCAGCACGTGAGGGTGGCTGGCACTGGGGGCTGGTTTTGCGCAGTGGAGCTGGATGCTGTGGAAAGAGCCCCTTTGTGTTCACAATCACCTGCTGGGGTCCCAAGGGACAGTCCCTCTGCTCACACAAGCAGACAGCCTGCCATGCTGATCCTGGTCAGCGTGGGAGGAGGAGGGAGGGCAGGGGGAAGGAAGCTGGGTCATTTCAGAGGACAGGTTGGTACGTAGTAAGAAGCTGTCACACGGGGAGCATGAGAACACATGGGGAGTGCACAGATTGGTGACCCCGGCCTCAGGGCACAGCTGGGCACACCGCGGGCACCTCTTTGTTAGCTTCTGGATGCCTGATGCAAGCACTGTGCAGTGGAAACACTCCCTGCACTGGCATTTTGAGTGGTGAAAGGATGCCCAGGACTGCCGGGTGCTAGTCACCTGCTCTCTGCCTCAGTTTCCCCAGCTGTTAAAGGAACAGAACATCTGCTTTCCTAACACGGACAAGCATAGGCTAATCTCTGTGCCAGCCAAAGGGTTTATGCTCTTATTGATAATGCTGGCTCTCAGGGTACTCAAGGTCCAAGAGAACATAGCACGAGTCTCTCCCACCATGGCCCCCTTGTGCAGCCTCAGTCTGCGATACCTTTCTTACAAAAATAAAAACAGGCCAAGAACAAGTTAATCTGCCCCATTTTGGCAGGAGGACAATTAAGCTTGGAAAGCTTTGTCCAACATTTATCTTCTGCCCAAATGCAGGGGAGCTGGACTTGATGATCTCCAGAGGTCCCTTCTTGGCCTTAACATCTATGAATGTTTTATACTCTAAACTTTAGGGAGGCTGTGATGGTCTCTTACCCTAAGTTAGCATTGTACCTAACATGCCAGGAGCACATCTCGGGTCACGTTTCTAGGTGCTGATATAGGAATACCGAGATGATAAAATTATACCCATTTTACTGATAGGGAATCTGAGGTAGACAGAGAAAAAAGAAGATTTGTCCAAGATGAAAAAGTAAGTGAGTAGCAAAGCCAGAAAAAAATGACTCAAAAGTCTTAACTTAGAACCCCCTGTTTTAAGCCCAAGTCAGCATCCTTTCCTTGTGGCTTTTTTTTAAGCACAGAAGCTCCTGGCAGTAGTTCTTGTATTATAGTGGTGTCATAAATATTGGGAGTTATGGTACATTGCAGCAGACATACTATACAGTGCTGAGCTGGTTTGAATTTAATAGGAAATCAGGTTAGCAGTAGCGCTAAGACAACTGTCAGGAGACAGCTCCGGTTTTCGCCTGGTTTGCTTTCCGTCTATTTGTGCTATTTGACCTCTGTGCGTGCAGCCACATAGCAATTAGCAAATCATCTCGGGGCATAACCCACCCCAAGGGCCACTGCTGCCTTTCAAGTGACTTGGCTGCAGTAATAAACAATTAGCCAGAGTCACAAAGCAGCTTTCGAGAGAATTTTAAAAATCTAATTTTACCCCAAGGTCCCCCAAGTTGCCCGTGGTAAATCCACCTCTTCACTCTGCCTAGTCGCTGAATTTATCCCTACAAGCCCCTCCTCGGGCAGACATGGTCTGGTCTGCTCACGGTGCCAGAAGGGACAGGGCTGCATGGGTCGAGGCTCAGGGGATTCAAATGCATACCTTCCACTTTTCATGGGAGTGCCCTAACCACTAGGCTGTTGGAGGTTGGATGGGCACTCCAGCCTCCTGCTGAAGCTGACCCGGACTATTTCTTCTCATTAAACGGTGGCAAATGTACAATGCACAAACAGTCCTGGTAGCAGGGAGCACACCCCACCCTCTCCCCAGGCCGTACTAGCTTCACCAGCTACAAGAGTCACCCCCTCTCTCGCTAGTCAGTCTGGGGCCAGGGCTGTATATGCATGCAACAGAGCTGGCAGATTGTTCTGGTGAAGCGATTTTTTTTCTATTAGAAAATGTTGCTTCATCAAAACCAGAATTGCTTGCAAGAAACAGGCTATCTTGTTAGATTCTGCATACTGCAGAACCTCCCCGCTCCCCGCAGCATCCTTTGCGTACAGGGCAGCCCCATTTGGGGTGCACAAATCCCTCTGTTTGGTGCATTCCTGCTAGCTTCCATTCTGTGGCCCTTTTAAGGATCTCAAGGAACTTCGCAAACAATTAATTTGGATTTCCGGCGCTTGCAGATCATCGCAACACCTGCTGACGACACACAGCTCCGACTTTGGAGCAACGTGAGGCTCTGCAATCCGGTGCGATGCTTAAGTGGAGGACGCAAAGACAATTGGAGACTCTAAATCTCCTAGGCTTGCAATCTGAACAAGACGTTGGGATGGAGGCACTAGCTTTTATGAAAATTACCACCAGATTTTGGATGGCCAGGAACTCTGCTTTTCCTCTGCAGGGAAAGGAACCGTCAGCAGTACGGTGCTGGCACTCCAGCAACTTACTTCCAGTCTCTTCCTGTAGCCTGCAGAGTTTCTGCGCAGCCTGCCTCCAACTGAGTTGGCTAAGTCCTGCTTAGCTCAAGAGATCTGGCAAGAACACAATCGTAGGCAGAACATTTGCTGCTACAAACACAGGGCTTCGTGGGTGTGACGGCAGTGCCCTCGATTGATAACCTGGCCCTTTTATTCACTCACAGTTGTGCTGTGTGGGGTTATCACAAAGGAAGACAAATAAATACGTACTACACCAGCCCTCACCCTACACCACCTTTATGAAACACTGGAGAGCGTCTGCAGAGCTGCTGCAGGTATAAAGTGTTTGCTATGAATCTTGTTGCTCCTACTATTAGAACGCTTACAGAAGTAATAATGATTTATGGAGAAAATTTTATTTCCCACTGGTGTCATATAAATGTAATCTGTATTCACTCTATGGAATCCTTTTTAAATACTTTACGTTCTGTTACCAAGAATGGAAAACATGTTCTTTCCAGACAGGACACCCACATGTAGGAAGATCAGAAATGAAGGCAACTGACCTGTAAGCCATGAGTTACTGATCCGCTGAACCCCGGGCAGCTCCACTTTGACTTGTCCTGGGTTTTTATGAGTATACTAAAAGCAAACATTTCACAGCACACTCATGAATCCTGATGTTCAGGATACAAACAGTACATCTCTGCCAGTTATATGGGCTCAGGAAATAAACCTACCTGAAATAGCACTTCTGATTAAAAGGAATAAAACCCCAAGTACATGAAAAGACATTTGAACTGGCGAGAAAAGTCGCGACCTGCAGTATATTTATCCAGACTGTTTAACAGATGGCAATAGGAGGAGGGAAGGCTCCAAGGAAAGGATGGGGACATTTCAAAAGGAAAACTTAATGATCTATTTTTGGATAATTCAACCTGATTTACACTTCATGTGAATTGAAATTAAAAGCCAAAGTCTGCAGTCTTACCCCATGTTTGCACAGTTCTTCTTATTTACCCAGTAACATTTCCAGAGGAAAAAACTGGCACAGCAATTCCTAGGAAAGCAGAAATAGGTTTGAATATGATTCTCCAGACACGCCACGGCAATCAAAGCCACCATTAAGATGGTAAAATTAATACATATTTAACTATCAGATGCACAAGAAATAAATGGACATTAATGCATTACCTCCCCTGTACTCATTTTGTTGGGCTTCAGACAGCAGAGACAGGTGGCCCCAGAAGGACAGAGAAGGCATTAACTCTGAAATTTTGTCTGACCAAGGTGGCAAAGGGGCCATTTTTAAAGAAAAGTGATAAACCGTCATTTATGGGTAGCCAAGGCATGCTATGCCTTCTTCTTAGCAATGGATTCACACCAGCCAAACTTTTTCTCCTTTGTAGCTAGAACAGTGTTAAGGGTTATTTTTCCCCTCCCTGAAAAATTAAAAAAACACCTTTCATTTTAGTCTGAAACCTAGGATAAAAAATGAAAAATATTTCCATCAACTGAGAAGCTGACAGCACGACAAATTCCACTCCCGTCACTGGCTCCCCTTTTAATGGGAGCAACAATATGTATGTACCTGTATTTGCATGGCTGCTGCAGAATCCATGGAACATTTTGTATTATAATGGTATGTGTGTCAACTAGATATACAATCTGCAAGCACTCCAGTCAGTCAGCTCTGGAGCGGAAAGCACCGCTTTAAAGGCAGGTTTAAAATGGGGAAGAGACTCTTCATTTGGGGAAAGAGTTTGGAGAACAGTATAGACATTTTAACATTTGTTCATTCATTCAATCACACAAATTTCCAGTACATAACTCTAGGCAGAGCCATCCAGGGCTCTGCACTCCTTACCAGTCAAAGCTACAAGAAAAGCACATACGGGATTGCTAATATCCCCACCCCACCCTGCCCATCTCCTCCCCTCCCTGGAGAAAAGAAAGAGGTAAAGTTTGCAGCAAGCCCAGAAAGATAGCAGACCTGGGCTCTGGCAGACCCAGGGGCACCAGGAACATTTTCGAGCATGCAGACCAGACCCCCTGTCAGGGAATGCCCTATCGATAGCTACCTCCCAATTACACCAAGGGGCTCCAGTGTAAGCATCCACCAACTCTGGGTACGTGCAGTGGGGTGAGAGGCCAACTCGCAGAGGACCAGGCTCCACCTCATATGCTTCAAATTCTACACAAAAGCCTGGTGCAGGCAGAAGTGCTCTGGCCTAATTGATGTCAGTGCCTGGCAAACCCTTCTCCAGCAACAGTAGGGCAATATCTGAGGAAAGGGGCAATATCTAGGGTGCAGGGTGAGCAGGCTAGCAGCACAGCTCTGTCTGAGACAGGAGCAGCAGAATGAGTGTAACATCCAGGGAATGGGGCCAAAGAAGGGTATGGGGGAGGATCTGGAGGTAAGGTCAGGCAACGAGTGGGAACTTAGCCGCTTGACTGAGCTGTGCAGTTTCCTAAGGGTAAGGGACAGTCCACCTTCAAATAGTTTGTGAATCCCAAAGTGTTCCTGCCTGCTTTCTCTTGCATCTATAGTGAGGCCTCGTGTGCTTGCACGCGGTGAGCAACACCGCTGTTTTGGAGCCCAGCCGTGCACGTAGCTGCGCAGCCACGTACAGAGGAAGGGCGCAGCACGAGCCCCGGTCCAGAATCTCTCCCCCAGCCCAGAGCCTGCAGAGCGACGACACTCCTGCTCCCCCAGCCCCTTCAGTCGAAGGCTGCTGCTATCCTTGTGCTGAATGCATCCAGGCCACTGGGTAGCATCAGCCACGTCCACCCGTTCCAGTGGCTTTGTGCCCACTCACAAGTCAGTCGGGCTGTGCTGCCAACGCACAGGTACCAATCAATGTGGGATGCACGGGGCAGCTCATGTCCATCCTGTAAAACCCTTGTCTCCTGCAGAGACTCTCTATAGCCATGCTGCCACTGCGCCGCATGTCTCGCTGCTGTTGACCCTTGCCGTGGGTACAGATCCATGCGCTGCTGCCAAGAGAACAGGTTGCCTTGCCCTGGCTGCTGGGGGGGGGACCAATTAATACCACTTGGTTTGTCAATGTTTTTGTCACCTGAGGGCATCGTTCTTTGGCATTCGGTCGGAAAGTGAAACCCATGCAAAGAACAAGGCTGCAGACGTTCTGACGCTCCCCTTGGCAGGCCTGGCAGAGGCCGGGGCTTGAATGCTGCTCTCAGCTCTGGACAGGGCTACTCCAGGGCTCCTGTCAGTGCTGCCTGGGAAGCTGCCTTCTCATTGCTCTGTAAACAGGGGCAAGTCAACTGCAAAGCAGTGAAGACATCAAGCTGGTGTCCTCCCTTGGACAAGTACAGGACTTGGGGCTTCAGTCTCATCTCATCTGCTGCAGTGGAAACCGGGCTCAGGCAGCGCAGCCATACTCACCATGCACACTTGTTGCAATGATGAGAAGGAAGGCAAATTAACCAGAACGTAGCCTCTGCAGTTAGATCTTTTGGCTCTCATTTCTTTCTTTGCTGCTCACCATCTTACAATTTACAGTTAAGTATTCTGACCGAAACATGTTCCCACCTGCAAGGCAGGTATATCATCGTCCTGTGATGACACTAAACACCCGGTGCTTATGCCCACTTCCATTGCTGTCAGTGGGAAGTGGGGCTAAGTGCCTTGGCTTTGTGTGTAAATAACAGTGATCAAGAAGATGCCTTTAGGAATGAGGTTTTTAATGGAGAAGATGTTTTTACTTATTATCTACCAAGACTTGAGGATGGTCACAGGACCCCAAGAAAGGGGCCTCATAGGAGAGACTGTCAAGTCCACAGAGCCAACATAGCAGACAGAGGCAGGATGAATGGAAAAGGAGCAGGAGCAACAGGATCCAGACTGGTGAGCAGAGAATGGCTGCCCAAGAGCGAGTTAGGATGGGAAGTTCAATGCCACTTCTCCAGCAAAAGCTAGAGACTGGCTCCCTGCTGAGAGACAAAGTCCCCCAACCCTGCCCACTTTTAACTGCTGCTCTTCCAGGAGCCTTCAAGTGCATTACTCAGGTAGGATCATTCATGAAGCATTTTTGCTGAGATTCCTAAAAACTATTGGAAAGGCAAAAAAAAAAAAGTAAAAAAGAGCAGTGCTTTAGGTAAACCACCCTGCAAATAAATTCCCTATTTCTGATGATGCTACAATATATTTCAAGCTACTTTGCAAAGGCCATGAAATGTGAGACCTCGATACACAGGGAAATACTTATGTCCTCACTAAGTCACATGGCTTGTCTCACAAGGGTCTGCATAAGACCGAGTGGCAGTGGGATCTTATCACTGCAGCTTGATGTATTTTCCTTCTCTAAATGAAGAACAACAGATACTTATAACTTTTTTAAATCTCTGGATAAATTTAAGGGGTAAAAATTAAATGTCTGAGCCTCTCTTCATGTCAAAGTCAGCCTAGCACTTTAGATCTGGTCCTTAGAAGCAGATTCTGGCATTTGTGCTTCCAATGTGTCCTGGCATTTCAGAGAGGAGAGAGACATGGAAAGAAGAAGCCTGCCTGGTACCAGACCCAGGTTGCCAGTGCAGCTCTGTCCTTCCCAGTGCTGTAGGCAGTGACACTTCTTTTGACATATATCTTAGTGCTGCAACTCCCACAACCTCCTGCACACACAGTCCCATGGATATTACTGCCGGGAACTTCTTTGTTTTTCTGCCAATGACCTTTGCTTTAAATGGATACATGTCCACCCCCAAGCCAGTGGAGTGAGGTGGGTTTCCACCATCCATCCTAAATGCCCCCTTGGGCAGTAGGAGAACTGGACTCGGTATATTATATAAACTGTATTATACAATGCTGTAGTTTCTTCCTCCACTCCATGCTCCCCTGCTCTCTCCTTGATGCCTACACCTTTCAGATAACATCAAGCATTTAAGTCCACTTTAGCCCTGCTTCTCACCAAAGTGCACATCATTAGTCCCTTGAAGCTGCCTCTTAAACCTGCATGCTCCCCTTTCCTTTGGGAATCCACGCTGCCTGGTATGACAAGTTCAATACAGATTTGAGCTCTGGGAGATGAAAGACTTCGGAGAGAAAAAAACAATGAAGAGTCCAGCGGATGCAGGAGCAATTCCTGCCGCCACTTTTCACACCAAAGAGGCATTTGGGGAGAGCAGGCAATTGGTTCCTTATTTCCTCCTTCTGGAAGAAGCAGCACTCAAAGAGAGCAATGCAAACAGCGACGACCAGATCATGCTAAGCCTGGAGGATAGGGGCTGGGAGAAGGGTTTCTTCATGAGCTCCTAGAAATACTGCACCTAGTTTTGACAAGTGCCAATAAAATGAAATGAAGAGAAGGGATTTGAGGAGATCCAATATTATTAAGTTTATCCGTGGCGCAGACAGAGAACAAGGGACACGTTAGTTAATGTGCGTGTGAGAATTCATGGACAAAGTCCCGGCTAGAGGAAGACGGGGAGAGCGCTGCAGATGGCTTCCTGTCACAGGGAAAGGGATTTTCTGTGCAGATTTAGGAACACAAGGGCCTTTTCATTTCTATTTGCTGAAGGACTTTCTTCAGTGCACAGCAATTCAGGGTGGAGAGATGCTGGCTTGCCTCAGTGCGAGGGGAGACACTGCCACATTTGCTGAGCGGTCTCCCAGGATGGCCCCGACCCCATACATAATCTAGGGGCAGGGCAGTTTGTGTGCGTGCGTGTGGGGCCGGGAGGACAGGATGGGATTTGGTCCTCTCACAGCCTTGTTTCCAAAAGAGACCCTGCAGACGGTGCTGAGAGGGCTCCAGGGCCTTGCCTCAGAGCTCAGACATCTTTAAACAGGGACCCTTGTGCTCTCTCAGTCTGTTCTTCAAGAGCATCTCACCTCTAGGCCCGACCTGACGCTGTCATCTTCCCTCATTTTGGAGTAGAGAGGCTACCACGTGCAAAGATGCTAGGATGGGTTGTTCTTTAGATCACCTCCGAGCACTAAGGGAGGTGGGATGAATGCACCACAGTAGGATCAGTCCTCAGCATGGGCCCAGGTCAGCTCGGACCTGTAACAAGCTGCCTTCTGCAATGGCTCACATTGAAAATGAATTTTAAATGAGCATACTGTGAGCACGCTCAGGGCTGGCTTGTCAGCTCAGGATTATATCTCAGCTTACCTGGCCTCACTTACCACCAAACCAGCTACTGCATGGTTGTTACTGTATTTGCCCTTACTATCTTGCCCATCTGATAGGGCAGTATTGCTTTTAGAGATGAGGTGACAAAGGCCTGAGCTGAACAGACCTCACGTCTACTGCGCTAGAGGCTTTACAACAACCTCCTTCCCTGTCCTTTATCCTGCCCCTGGGCTGGCTTCTGCCAAGTGCCACGTCCCCTGCCAGAGCTCCTGCAAGCTGGAGCCTTCTTGTGAAAGCTGTAAGGCAGGGACAGCGAGGCTCTGGGAAGCCATCACCACTCCCTGCGAAGGAGAAACTGCTCGCGTTGGCCTTGAACTCCTCCATGTTGAAACATCTCAGGTTCAGGCTATCATAGGAGCTTGCGAATAATGCGTGTTGCCTAGTATCTACCAGGGCAAGTAATGGATCAGCTGGGAATCAGGCACTTACATCTGGAATGAACTCATGTTAATGTACTCCTCTCTCATCCTCTATTACTCGCAGAGATTCAGAAAAGCTGTTTGCAGCCTAAAAATATGTCTCAGCGATGATGAAAGTCAGCTAAAGCAGGGTTTGCTCACTGACATTAATTCCAAGAGGACTTAGCCAGGCTCCTCTTTTCCTGCTTTGATTTCTTCCTCCCCCAGTGAGCATGTGCCTTGCATAAGCTGCCTAGGCAGAAACCCTGGCTGCCTGCATCGCCAGGGCAGGGGAGCCTGAGCAGCCCCAGGGCACATTGCCTTCCTGCTGCCCCAGCTATGCTGGACAGTGCTGCCCCGACCTGGGAAGGACATGCCTGAGGTGGAAGGATAACCTGCTTTCCTTGGCCTTCAGTCTCTCTGCCAGGATGACCAGTCAAAGGGCCTGTGGTAGATACAGACTTGAGCTAGAGAGCACGTGGGTATCTGAATGTGTGACTTGGAATAGGAGATCCCGCGTTGCTCTCTCACTGCTCCCCGCCGCCGTGAAGCTGGCCAACTGTACCAGCCCAAAAGACTCTGCTTCTGCACCCTCCCGGCTGAGGATCTCGGCGTAGCCGAGATTTCAATTTCTTTATCAGCAATTTGGATGACGGGGTGAAAAGCTACCGGTTTAAATTCACTGATGATACCAAAATTTGGGGTGAGGTGAGCACGCTAGTAGGGAGGGAAAGACTGCAGCAAGACCTGGATAGGTTACAGGGGTGGGCTAGCAAAAACAGGATGCGTTTCAATACTGACAAGTGCAGGGTGCTGCACGTGGGCAGTAGGAACCAGCAGCACACTTACAGAACGGGAAACTCCCTTCTTGAGAGCACAGAGGCAGAAAGGGATCTTGGAGTCATTACTGACTCCAAGATGAACATGGGCCGACAACGCAAGGTCACGGTGGGCAGGGCTAACCGCACCTTGTCGTGCATCCACAGATGCATCTCTAGCAGGGTCAAGGAGGTGATCCTCCCCCTCTATGTGGCACTGGTCAGGCCACAGCGGGAGTACTGCGTCCAGTTCTGGGCGCTGCACTTCAGGAGGGATGTGGACAGCATGGAGAGGGTCCGAAGGAGGGCCACCCGCACGATCAGGGGACAGCAGGGCAGGCCCTACAAGGAGAGGCGACGGGACCTGAGCCTGTTCAGCCTCCACAAGAGAAGGCTGAGACGGGACCTGGTGACGGTCTATAAACTTACTAGGGGGAACCAGAAGGGTTTGGGAGAGACCTCGTTTCCCCTAGCGCTCCCCCCCCGCATAGCAAGGAAAGGAATAATGGCTACAAGTAGTTGGAGAGGAGGTGTAGATTAGACATCTGTAAGAACGACCTCACAGTCAGGGTGGCTGGCATCTGGAACCAGCTTCCAAGGGAAGTGGTGCTGGCCCCTACCCTGGGGGTCTTTAAGAAGAGGCTTGATGCCTACCTAGCTGGGATCATTTGAGCCCAGTGTTTTCTCCTGCCCAGGCAGGGGGTCGGACTTGAAGATCTACAAGGTCCCTCCCGACCCAACTTCTATGATTCTGTAAGTCCCTGGAGTTGCTCTGGCTGGAGGTCAGTGCAGCTAAGGACAGATGCTGTTCCTCCAGTTGCTGGAGGCAAGCCTGGCTAGTCCAGGGGAGCCACAGCAGGTGCAGAAGGATGTCTTGTCAAATCCCTCTGCGATGCAACCATTTCAGGAAGCCCTGAATTCGGCAACCACTTCCCGACTCTGGGAGAGGCTGGGTGGTTCAATGGTGGAAGCGCTGGTGTGGGCTGCAGGAGCCCATGCTCAATTTTAGGCCCTCCCTGCTTGTCGCTGGGTAAGTGGTTAGTCGCCATCTCTCACGTGGCATAGGAGGGCACTGCCATGGCCCGTGACCTGCCTCATCTGTTTAGATGCCAGCTCTTCAAGGCAGGGCCCATCTCCTCTGTGCTTAGACTCTGCTTTGCACCCCAGGGCCCTGATCCATTTCCACGCCTCGAGGTGCTGCTGCAATACTGTGGCTAACGTTAAGTAATAGAGAACAGACGTCCCCTACCCCTGCTCAGCTACCTTGACTTCTGCCCCATCACCTCCCTCCCTCTTCCTGCACATTCAGGTTCACTAATAATCCTGCTCCACCGCTCGCCGAAAAAAGTCCTTTGTCAGTTCCTCCTGGCCAGGCTCACAGCCCTTGGGGCAATCTTTCAACACCTCCCTTATCAATCTCACTTGATTTTTACCTAATGTTTATTTATGCGAGTTCCCTCTGGAGGGCCGTTCCAAGCAGAGACGGTATATATTTACACTTAACATGCTCTTTGTTAAAGAACTTGCTATACTTGAGACGTGACTGAGCATTGATAGCGAATCCCAGGGGGGCAAAACTGACACACGATATTCTCCTCCAGACTGCTGACGTTTTCCCATTTGGTTCAAACATGCTATTATTTTATGGGCAAGCCTAATAGGTTTCTCAGATCCAGCACTAATGCTAGTCCCTTGCTCAACTTCCATAACCTTGCTTTTTCCAAACACCACCCCCATTCCTCCCCTCAGAAGCAAGGGCTTTTTTGTTTGCTGATAGCTTTTAGTGGATCAGCTGTATAGTTGGGAGACATCAGAGAGAAACTTTCAGGCACCAAGTGCCCTTCTTCAGCACGGTTCTTTGGGTAAATCTGGCATCTTTTATTACACCAACTAAAATAGCTGGAAAATTTATTCTTTGCAAGCTTTTGGGTACAAACACCGTTCCTCTGCCTGAAGAAGGGTGTTTGTCCCCAAAAGCTTGCAAAGAATAATTTTTTCCAATTGAGTTGGTCTAATAAAAGGTATCAGATTTACCCAAAGAACCTTGTCTGCCTGTGTCCTTAGAGCGACACGGCTACAACCAACACCCCTTCTTCAGCAAGCTTATCTGAAAGCTTCGTGTTTGAAAGCCATTCTACCATCTCTCCCAACTACACGGTTGGTGCAATCTTTTAGTGCACACAGCTGGGGCAATAAAAGATGCTTCTGTTTTATTTCCTGGGTCATGATGGTTACAACAGCACTCCAGCCCTACCATAATGCTTCTGTACTGAGCTTCTGTATGGAGATGCACAGCGCTGACAACGAGCAAACTTCAGAAGGGTCAAAGATTTAGGAAAGCATCATCCTCTCCGGGGCCTGTTCAGACCACCTGGATTTGGAAAGCGTGGCTAGAAATCTCATGAGCGAGAGCAATGCTTTCTCTGGAGGAACCTGAGCTATTCTGTAGGACACAAAGGCTGGAATTTGTTGAAAAGAGAGCTAGGTTATTAAAGGGATGTTGCACTCCCATGAAGGCACCTGAATAAGTGGCCCGATTTTCACGAGTGCTTAGCCCTCTGCAGCCTTTGCAAAGCTCAGCCCCATGTACCGCTTCTCAGACCATCCAGCAGCAGGACACCCATGTTCATATGACGAGCTTCACCCACAACATTTGGTAGGACAGAGGATGTACCCTACCCTTCTCTATTCAGCTGTGCAGGGGTGGATATCTTCTACCTTGGTGTACCTGGAATATTATGCAGCTTCCTAGCGGCTTACTGGAAAGTCAGGTCATTGTTTTCGAAACCAGACAGAGAAAAAGCAAAAGCCCAAGATTTAACATTTTAAAGTCCTGTTGAATAATTTGAAATTTTGTCCTGATAAATGAGTCTCACCCCTGCTATGCTGGCAGGAAACTGTTGGCAAGGGAAAAAGGAAACCATGTTGATGACCTACACGGGTCATGGATCGTGCTCACCAGTACGAGCCATCAGAAATCCCAGCAAGGACTGGAAGAAGCCTCTTCAGAAGACGGATTTGTGATAGGATCCTGGGGCATTTCTTCCCAGTCTCGTTCCTTCAGGTGCAGCACCCCCTTGTCTCAGTAGTCAGGCTGCATGCCCTAGGCAGCAGTGCACGCAGTGGGGAAGAGGTCGGGGAAAAAAAAAGAAAGAAGATTGTGAAGTAGCGGATTGAAGGATAAAAAGCAGCCGTTTGTCATGTGCTGAGATTTATAATGCCACTTGACAAGCAAAGGTGTTGAGGAGCCGAGACAGAGGGAGCCATTTACGTTACCTATCTGTATCAGCTTCTGTCGCTTCGCTTCCCCCTCCTTGCTCAAAGTTACAGGGAACAAAAGCAGCAGCCCATGTTGTTGGAAATGCCTGTGTGACTAATGAAGCCTCCGCTGACACCGCTGTAAAGCTGGAAGGATGTCATGGCCTCCAGGTAGGGTTTGATGGCTGAGATCGTCTCTCTAGCTTTAGCAAGTCTCTCGTTGCAGCCAAGAAGCTGTCATGGCACACGACTGTTAAAAGAATCACTTGAGGTGCGAGCTATCTATTTTGGGATCTGCATTGATTTACAGCAAATAAAAATTAAATTACCACAAAGCTATATCGACTGCTTTCTTCTTCTTTTTTTTTAATCCTGCAACCCTCTTAACAAGATAGTAGCTGCACAATCCGATGGGAACTTTTAATTAACGATCTAACTTCAAGGCTCAGGAGAACTTTGCCAAAGACCATGTTTCACCAAATCCTAGTCAAGGATGTCACACACTCGCTGTCCTTTCCTATCATTGCTGATTGCCGACCGCTGCTAGCTGGGCACAAACAGAAGCAATCCCATTAGCCCTTTCTACCTATAACTTCCATTGTCCTTTCTCGCTTCAATGATACAACAAAGTGCTGCTTGATTTCCTGTTTCTGCTTGGTATTAGACTTTGTCATGCCTTGTGGAAAACGTTTTAATTAGAAGTCTTTCTGTCTCTGTGTTAGGCATGCTTGGAAGAGACGTGTGCTGTTTTTACACACCGCAGCTGCCTACTTTAGGCTTTCTTATACCTCTGCGTGCAACAAACTGGTGCTAGCCACCGTTAGAGATGGCATACTGGGCCAGGCACGGCTTGTTGGAGGAAATCTGCCAGTCCCCATGTGTTTTCTTTTTTATTATTTCATAGATTTCATAGACATCAGGGCTGAAAGGGACCTTGGGAGATCATCGAGTCCAGCCCCCTGCCCAAAGGGCAGGAAGTCAGCTGGGGTCACAGGATCCCAGCAAAATAAGCATCCAATTTACTCTTGAAGGTTATCAATGTAGGTGCTTGAACCACCTCTGCTGGCAGACTGTTCCAGACCTTGGGGGCTTGGACAGTAAAGAAATTCTTCCTTATGTCCAGCCTGAAACGGTCTCGCAGGAGTTTGTGACCGTTTGACCTCGTTGCCCCTTGGGGCGCTCTGGTGAACAAACGTTCCCCCAGATCCTGGTGGTCACCTCTGATAAACTTGTAGGTGGCCATCAGATCACCCCTGAGCCTGCGCCTCTCCAGGCTAAAGAGTCCCGTGGCTCTCAGCCTGTCATCGTAAGATCTGTTTTCCTGACCTCTGATCATGCGCGTGGCTCTCCTCTGGACTCTCTCAAGCTTCTCCACATCCTTTTTGAATTGTGGAGCCCAAAACTGGACGCAGTACTCCAGCCGCGGCCTCACCAAGGCCGAGTACAGGGGGAGAATGACGTCCCGGGATTTGCTCGAGAAGCATCTATGGATGCAAGCCAGCGTTTTGGTCACTTTACTAGCCGCAGCATCGCATTGGAGGCTCATGTTCATCTTGTGGTCAATGATGACCCCCAAGTCTCTTTCTCCTGTAGTGCTATCCAACATAGCACTGCTGAGCCTATAAGGGTGCTGCAGGTTTTTCCTCCCAAGGTGGAGAACCTTGCATTTTTCGGTGTTAAACACCATGGGGTTCTCATCTGCCCATCTGCTGAGCCTGTCCAGGTCAGCCTGGATCACCCGCCTATCTTCTGGCGGGGATGCTTTGCCCCAAAGTTTGGTGTCATCGGCGAACTTGGCCAGTCCACTCCTGACTCCAACGTCCACATCGTTAATGAAGATGTTGAACAGGATGGGTCCCAGGACAGAGCCTTGAGGGACCCCACTGGTCACAGGGCACCACGATGAGTGACTGCCATCAATCACAACCCTCTGGGTCCGACCACGGAGCCAGTTTCCCAGCCAGCGGATCGTGGTGGAGCCGAGGCCACAACTGGCCAGTTTGGCCAAAAGGTGATCGTGGGATACCAGATCAAAGGCTTTTTTGAAGTCAAGATATATGACATCAATCTCTTCTCCCTTGTCCAGGTGATAGGTCACCTGGTCATAGAAGGAAATGAGATTGGTCAAACAAGACCTACCCGCAACAAACCCGTGCTGGCTGTCCCTCAGGATGTTAGCCTGGGCCAGTCCATCATTGTTTATTTTTTACTGTGGGCAATATCTCAGGTCAGGAAGCTCATGGGATCAGAAAATGAGAGTTGGAGGGACCTCAGGAGGTCACACCTAGTCCCACCCCCTGCTCCAAGCAGGACCAGCCCCAAGGCAGGACCATCTCCAGGACCATCGCCCTTCAGGCCCACCCAATGCTCTGGAATTCCTTGAAGAAGAAATCAGAGTTTCACAGGGAGCAGAGGGGAAGATTATACTTAGCTCCCCAACTCCTGATGGAGGATTGTTCCCTATGATCTATTCAGCGCATGGCCCAGTCAGTTTTGAAAAGGTCTCAGGTCCTGGGGATCTCACAGAACCACCTGAATGAGATCCTCCACAAAACTCGCAGAAAAGGACATTTGCCAATGATTTTATGGTTTCCTTCCACTCCTCACCTCCCCATTATGCTGCTTTCTACAAACTATTAAAAGGCAGTTTTGATAATGGAGAGAGAGTCTTCTGCACAAAACTTGACCAGCATTTGAAATCTTTGCCCTTTTTGAAAACAGGCTAAAAAATGGCATCTTTCCCAGGGCTTGCTTATTGGGGTGGGCCCAGTAAGATTTCAGCTAGCTGCCTCTTGAAATGGGCAACTAGAAACCCGCCGGGCTCAGTACATGTGCGGTTTCTGGACTGGGGAGTGGCTCTGAGCAAGCCAAGCTCGATGAAGCCTGACAGAGCCAGCCAAGGCTGTGTCTCTGTCCACGTGACGGTGCTTATAGAATAAGCAGCAAAATGGCTTCTTTGTCTATTTAGAGAAATTATTCTGCAGGACCACAGAGATCCTTTTCATCGGTTGATATGCAGAGCTTTATGTGAGGCTTTAGGACTTCTTGCTCTAGGCCTGCACTGCGTTCAGTGATCAAGAGTGGATAAAATTCCATTAGAGGTAAAAACGTTGTCAGATTGTGTACCGGAAAATATAAATTTAAGCTGAGAAACCACTTAATAAATTCAGACCTACACTCTGTGACATTTCCCACGAGACTTTAATGCTGTTTACAAATTCTGAAGAACACCTCAAGTCATTTCTGGCATGGACTTATGATTTATTTCAAAGAAAAATGGGAGCGAGTGTGTGGGTCTGTGTTTAATGTGAAAAGGGATTTGGAGATGAAGAGTCAACTGGCATGAAAGATTGCAGGGCAAATGTAAAGGCAGCAAAGCATGTGTGTGGTCTCTGAGCATGAAATGGGATATTTGTAAGGAAAGAAATACATTCAGAAGTCTGGAGTTTAATGAAATAGTTCCTTTTTTTCCAATCAATAATGCATAATAGAGCATATGGTTTAAGAGAATATGATTAAGCCTCTGAAGAAGAGAACAATGCAAATGAGAAAGGCCTTGAGAAACTGTTGAAACAGCTAACACGTGCATGTACTTGTGGACATGCCTCCCCCTCAGCAAAACACGAACCACCAGTCCCCATAGAGAGTTTAACCTGAAACCTATTGATGCCAACAGAGCTTCACCCACACCGTGAGTCAGTGAAGACAGAAAATAGATCTCCGCTCCATCCAGTCTCGCCAGCTGTCCCCTGAGCTCTTTAGACCTGCCTGACAGTGGGCTTGGAGGGCAGCCTGGGCACGACACCTGCCACCTACTTTGCTAACTGCAGCTGTAGGATGCGTCCAGTCCAAAAGTACAAGGGACCTCCACCCGCAGTTATCAGATTGCTGCTGTGCTGCTGCCCCAAAGGCTAGCACACCTGTGGACTAGGTTCACAGAATCAAAGAAGTCGGGTCGGAAGGGACCTTGTAGGTCTTCAAGTTCGACCCCCCCCCACCTGGGTGAGAGAAAAAAACTGGGCTCAAATGACTCCAGCCAGGTAGGCATCCAGCCTCTTCTTAAAGATTCCCCAGGGTAGGAGCCAGCACCACTTCCCTTGGAAGCTGGTTCCAGATCCCAGCCGCCCTGACTGTGAAGTAGTTCTTGCGGATGTCTAATCTAAACCTCCTCTCCAACAACTTGTGTCCATTATTTCTTGTCATGCCAGGGGGCGCCAGGGGAAACAGTGTCTCTCCCAAACCCTTCTGGTCCCCCCCAGTGAGTTTATAGACAGTCACCAGGTCCCCAGGTTCTTTGGATAGATGTGATATCTTCTATTAGACCAACTAAGTAATTGGAAAAATTGTTCCTTCCAAGCTTTCAGGTAGAAACACCTTTCTTCAGGCAAAGGGAGAGTCTGCAGTTGTTTTGTGCTCTCCTGGATGGGATAGAAGCCAGTAATGCATCTGTGCATATTTATTGCGTTATTTGTGCACCGTATCATCATGGACTGAGGAGCAGAGGCTAGGCAAATTCAAAGCAAAATGATGGGCCCCAGCTCAAAGATCCTGTGACCTGAGCCCAAAGGCAAGGGCAGGATGCAGACCAACAGGCCCAAGGAAACTTCAGCTAGTGCAATGGGGAGCTGCCGCATGGCAGTGACCTAACAGCCATCAGGATTTTTTGCAGACATCGTTGCAAATGTTAGCTGCTGACAGGGCCTGGAGGGGGGTTAATGAGGGAGCTTTGTGGCTGTTTATAGAATTCCTCCCAAGAGTGACGGGGTGCATCGCATGGGTGCATGAAGGGATGCACGGATGCAGCCACTATGCTGTGGAGGGGCCCATCAGGGGAGGGACCCAACTTTTCTCTAGCAAGTGAGAGGTGACAGGTCAGGTGGGATAGGCTGAGAAGGGCTTTGAAAGCACAGATAAGCAGCTCTGGTTTCATGCCACAGAAAAGAAAAGCCAAGCCAGGAGGAAGTGGGGACATGGCCAAAAGCAATGGGCTCAGGAAATGAGCTTTCCCGCAGCGCTCTGTGGGGAGAGGAGTGGGACAAAACTGTACTTGTGAAGGCCAGAGAGAAGCATGTTTCAGCAACAGAGAGGAGAGCTTTAGCTGTGCACAAGGGGAGAGATGGACCGTACCTTACAGCTGCTATTGAGAAAGCGCGCCTTCAGAAAGCTCATCTTGCGGCGCCTCAAGAAGTCAGTGACTTGCCAGCAAACAGAAGTTCAAAGTCTCTGCAAACACAAACATTTTGGAGTTAAATGCTGAATCCATACTTTCATGCTCTCTCTCTCTCTCTCGCTTGCAGACAAGAAAACCCCTGTCCAATGTTCGTTCATTTAAGATGTCCGTCTCCTTGGGTTTATGGGCATCTAATAATGTGTATGCAAACACATATATCTCATATAGCCAGCCTTCCAGGAAATCTGTAAATACTCCGAAGTCATTACTGTATTTCTCATCAGTTAGCATTGATCCACTCACATGCCTGCCTGGAGAATTTCCTCTTTAGCAATAGACTAATATAATCCATGCCTTGCATCTCAGGGTAGAACTAGGACCGGACGATTGATCAGTAACTATTATTCCCCAGCCCAGTCCATTCTCAGGTAATGAATTAATTATATTTCCCCCTCTTCCCACCTTTTAAAATGCTTTTGGTAAGGTGCGACTGGCAGGAGGACTGGCTGACCCTCAGCAGAGGGGTATGTACATCCCCTCGTTCTCCTTTCCCTTTGTCCTGATACAAACTCCAGAGAGAGGGCACTGCTTTTATACGATGTGCATTTTAATATTTATAAGACCTGATGATGGATACAAATGCCCAAGCTCCTGAATGAGGTAGCGTCTGAGCTGCCTGCAATGCACGATGTGCCAGGAAATGAGGAGGAAGGAGTGCCAAACCCTGCAAAAAAAATACACGCATGTGCCCATCTTGCTGCACCTCTGCTGCTGATTGTGGACTTGGTATGGAAGATCCTTAATTGCATTGGGAGAGGGAAGGCAAGGGAACAGTCATAGGCCAGGTACAGACATTACACTTGTACTGGTATAAGTGGTGAGAAACTGGTCTATAGCCAGAACAGAACAGAAGTGCAGCACTCACAGACTGGTTTGAACGTAGTGGAGCCCCGTCTCACTGCAGCTAACCCCCTACCCCACCCCCACAAAGGGCAAATACCTGTTCCATTCACTACCCATCTAAACTACATCACTTACAGCCATAACACCTATCCATACGATGTAAAAGCAAACATCTCCATGGTATTCGCAGGATCATGGAATTACTTTTAAAACAGTAACCACATTTCTTGTAGACGTGAATAATTAAGAGGGATTTGAATGAAGACAGGGCAGTGCATGAACCAAAAGTAAAAGTCCTTATCAGGTTCATTAGGAAGAGCCAGAGAACTTGTAGGGATGGGTGATATTTACTGAATTCAGATTTATTTCTTCATTGATGGGGATTATCAGAAGAACCTAAGATCAAGGGGTCTAACTAGGTATCTCTACATTTCAGGTGATCTGTGCCACAGATCCCATAGGAAGCCACCTACATTAACCCTGGGGCCTCCATTATTCCTAAGGAGCTGAAACCTGGGCTAAATTCAAGTTATATCCACTTCATCACAGCTCCTTTCATGTCATAGGAAAGTAGGGCTGGAAGGGATCTCACCAGGTCACCTAGTCCAGCCCCCTGCTCAAGGCTAGAGCATCCCTGACTAAACCACCCCAGCCAAGTGTCTGTCCAAACTGCTCTTGAAAATCTCCAAAAATGCAGATTCCATGTCTCTAGGCAGCCTGTTCCAGTGCTTCACCACCCTCATAGTCAAAGTTTCCCCTAATAGTCTTAAACCCGTTAGAATAATCGCTTTAATTCTCATGCTCATAATGAAACCACAACCCTACCTTTTGTTCTCATGCTGAAGTGAAGAGATGTAAATTATTTCTAAAAATGCACAAAGACACCTATTAAAATGAAAGGCTCCTAAATTATTGTCCTCTGAATAGCTGGAGTATATATGACAGTATCGCCATTTTATGGCAGTTCATATTACTCAGTTTGAAAAAGAAGATACCACATTTTAATTGCTACAGATTAGTGTGAATAGTGTCAGGCAGCTAAGCACATCTTCGGCTGATGCTCACTGCTGGGTTCCATCTTCCCTTTGCCTTTTGAGAGCTATTTTCTGTGCATCTTTATTAGTATGCACATCGACTCTGAATGGAGAGGATTATACAAGAGGCAGTGCAGGGCTCTTGCTCATGTTCTTAGCCTTTAGGAAATAAAACACACTTGATAAGAAGAAGATGTAGTAGCCCTCAGATGTTTCTGGAGATGAATCAAGTAATAATCAAGTTGAGCACAGAAATGAATGCTCACATTGGGACGTGGACACGCCAAAGTCAGACAATTCAGCATAAACGGCAACCCCACTGGGCCAGGACTACGCTGCAAGCACTCATAAAATTAATAAGCTACAAAATGTTGTCAGAAGAATCAGCGCCTGCACGGCCAACGTGGAAACATGCTGCCTTCCAGGCAAAATCCAAGTGAGCTGTGAACTGACCCAGGCTCCTCAGTGCTGCAGCCAGCTGTAGCAGGGGAGAAAGAAGGCAGCATAGGGGGTTGCACAGCTCATGCAGAGATGGTTGAATGTGCCTGGATTAATCTCAGGCCAACATGAACTTTACTGGTTCAAGGGTCCCATAGGACACTGCTGGCCTGGCATTTCACACAAGGGAAATCACTCAGGAAGGAGAAGTCCAGTGGAAAATCTGAACAAACCATGACCCAGACGGGCAAAGAAAACGATGCTATAATTTAAAAAAATAATAATCATTAGGAAGCCTGTTCTTTTTGCCCATCAGTTGGGAAGTTTTCCGTATGACTGCTTCGCTGCAGTTTTAACTGGTTGCCCTGCAACAAGGGAGAGCAGTTCTCCTCCCCTCCCTTTAGGGCAGCCTTTCAAATATTTGAAACTACTACCTCCCCCCTGCAGCTCAAATGGAAAAATAAAGATTGCCTAAGTAACTGATGCAGAAGAAAAGAAAAGACCATTTTGTAACACAGAGAAAACATCTACCCCACAGCCAAACCTTCCCAGAGGCATCTATCTCCCTTCATAAAATTCACCCCAGGGAAGCAGGTGTTACCAGTCTCCTTCCCATTCCCCCCCAGACTCCTGCTGTCTCATTAAGCCCAGCTGGTGGGGAAATGGCAACAGCTGCAAGGGCTGCAGCTTCTGGCTGCTCAGGGAAGGGGTTGATCCCTTTAACCTCCTGTTTGCCACACACTGCTTAGGGTGTCATCCACCCTAAGGAGTCCTGGTTCTAGCAGACTGCTGCTCCCAGTTCTCCTAGCACAACAAAATGCTGTTCATTAGCACAGGAGTCTCCCAGAAGAGAGGGGCTCTGCCTTTCCCTCTGATGGACGACTGCAATCAGTTCTCAAGCACCTTGGGACTTAGGCAAGTGCACCAGCCTACTGGGTGTGAATTTGGAGCAAAGCAATTTGTCCTAGCAAGCGTGGTCTGATCTGTTGAGCCTAGTCAGTTTGGATCCCACATGCTGGGAGGCCTAACTGGAGATGGGGAAAACAAGGGGGTATTTAACCAAGGCCTTTTCTGTAGGATTGTCACTGTGGTCTGGTATAGGTTTGAATAGAAACAGTTTACACTGCTTCCCAATCAGTCTGCCTGACCATGGACCTCTGGTTTTGAAGCAATGAGGTTTGCTGTTTGGAGGAAGGAATTACAGGTAAGATCTCTCACCCAGCTGCTCTTGAAAGAGCTTCCAAAGGATTAAGAGACAGTGGTTTTCAACCTGTGGTCTGCAAAAGGGGACGACAATCCATCAAAAGTATGCGAATACCCCACTTACAATTCAAAAGGGTCCGCACCTCCATTTGAAATGTTTTAGGGGTCCGCAAATGAAAAAAGGTTGAAAGCCACCGAGCTAAGCTATTCCAGCCAAATGACATACTCCACTCGTGCCTAAGGGTGGAGGGGCTATTTATCTCCAGGAAGAGAAAGACATCAGATTTTGGGGGTCTTGGTAGAGAGGACCAAGCAAGGTGCCATGCCTTGCACCATCTCCTGACCCCACTCCTAGCCAGGGAGACTGCACACACGGCACCGTGAATGTCCCGTTCATCCAGAAAGGCCATTAGAAGTGCATGCAACCTTTGTCAGAAGGCCAGCTGGGCCAGGGCTGAAGTAAGTGTGTGCGTGTGAAAATGAATCACTTTTGCGTTGTCATGATGTGTCAGTAAATTCACTGCTACACTAGCTGTCCAACATAATTAAACATTTTGATGACTGTATTCTTTTTATATTTTATTTCACCCACGTTCTTTCCCTGTAAAGGCAGGAGATGACACGCAGAGGCTTTTCACCAATACCTTCCAGAGCAACAACGAGAATAAAGCATCCTCCATAGTTTAGTTTTCTTCTAGAGCCAACAAGATCTTAGTAGACTAAATTGTGATTAGCAGGACCCTCTTCCCCACCCAAAAAACTTTGTAACTGAGATTGGGACTTTCAAGTTCAGGGCGACACAGACCAGGAGAAGACGAAATGCTGCTTGGAATATAGATCTGAGTGCCAGATGGAAATTACAACCCCAATTCATCCTTCTCTATTACTGGAATCTGTGTTGCTCTGTGGGTTTAATGGGAAGTGAATACTGTTACTTTTCCCTGTCTTGGGGGGAAAAAATGACATTCCATTTTGTCTCCAAAAATACACATTATTTAACTTATAAAATATTTAATCTCAGTAATTAATCCTCTCGTGACAGCGCTTTGCACATTTTTGCTGGCAATCCATACTTCGAATGGCCTGTAGTTCTAGCAAACTTTGTTTCCTTTTTGCTCATGACATTAATCAAAGGCTTGTATCCTAAATTATTCAGGAGCTGATTGAAGCCTGCTTGCCATGGCTTGCAGCAAGAATTCTCCCATTTCTTTCTTGTCCTAGCAACACAACACCCCTGAGTTCTCTGCAGGGAGAAGGAGGAGAAACAAATGACACGGCAGATCCACACGAGTGTGTGGACAGTCGCTGCAACCGAGGGGTGCTGATAAGGCTTATTTCCATGTTGTATATAACTGACTGCAAGAGAGGAGAATGCCACAGGTAAAAAAAAAAAAAAAATCAAACCCTAAATTCAGACCACTTAATTTGCACATCTTAAAGTGGCCCCGTGTTCAGAAATGCTGAGCATCCCTATGTTACAAAGGGAATCCAACACATGTACTGAATGCAACAGTTATCGTTGTTTCCAGATAGTCTTGCGCGCTCCAGTAGCGCTTCTCCATTTGTCTGCTGTTCATAACAACATTAAAAATGTCACGGCATGTGCAGGAAGAGCCCAGCCCACCAGTGCACCCCCGTACCCGCATCACTTGGAGCACAGGAGCCATCCAACTGAAGTCAGTGGGCATTGCCTACCAGTGCTCTAACCACTGGACTTTGCTCCCTCCTAGCTAGCCATGTGTAGATCTTCACCTGCCTGAACTCTCTCTTGTATAGGGGGGTTAAGATGCAATTTTAGGGCTCAGCTGACTCAGGTACTGTCTCCTCTCCAGCGGGCTTCTTGTGTTACTGCTCCCAGTCTGTCTGTGGGGATGACAGTGCTTCCCCTTCCTGTGGTGGTTTGGCCTCGCTGGACTGTATTTTGGGACTGTCACTGTGAGCGTGCACAAAGCCTTGCTCAGTGGAGCTCTGTGTTCACTTGGAGCCTCTTGGCAGATCTGAGATACGAATGAGAACAATGAAGAGCATTGCACAATTGCTCCCCAAAGTAGGCATTACTTCTCCACAAGATTTGCCCTACCCAGCTGGCTGCTGCACCTCCCATCTTCTTCCCCCGTCTGTGCTATTGTACACCACGAACCCGCCACGCAGCCTCGCTCGTCTCCTCGCTTTCACTGAATGTGATCAACCGCTTGTTTGTGTGCACACTTTAGCACTGCTTGTTCTCACGCTATTTCTAGTGGGTGCTAGACTTTTCCCTCTCTGGTTGTATATGAGCATATGGCAGCAGTCAATGCATAGACAGAGAAATATAGAGACATTTTCTGTAACTGCCTGCTGAAACTCCAGAGGAAACCTTTTAAAATACAATCTTGTTGATAAAGAGAGTGGCTTTCAATTTTCAGTTGTTTGGTTTGGCGGTGGAATTATACTAAACACTATTGTGTGAGATTTCACCTCCTTTTCTCTCGCAGAGACAGTATCATTGAATATTGAGTGCCACTCTAAAACAGTTATTTAGAAAGTGCACCGATAACCACAGCTGGCTTTCATTCACACTGATAAACCTGTTTGAGAAAGAAGTACCTGATCCAGTTTGGTACCAATACTTCACAATTATTTATTGCTTTTCACCCTGAAATATAACACATGGATTTATAGTCTAGGAAGATTGCTCACCCCCAGCTGAAATGCAGGCATTTCTGGGGTTGAATCCTACTTACGGTCTGTGCCAGAAACAACACTGCCACCGTGAAGTGAAAAAACGTCTTCATGTGCAAGTGCAGGTGAATTTTAAGGACTGTAGGCAAAATGTTACCAGACAGTCTGTACACTTTGATGTCTGTGCAGTTAGGTCAGACTTGCACTAGAATAACTCAAAGCAGAATTTTGTCCATAAAATATAATTACCCAAACTGGGTAGTCAGGGCTCTGGGCATAACATGGATAACTAACTCCTGCAAGATATGCCAGGGGGTCTTTAATGATCACATATGATCAAGGAATTCTGTTTTATGTCTCATCCAGAAGAACAGCATCACCTCGCACCATGCTGTGTGATCAGTGCAATTCAGACAGCCTCTGACTGTAGGAAAAATCAACTGCATTGCCTCTTCAGTAGTAGCTATGTCTACAGAACACTTACTCTTCCATTTCTAGGTTGGGCCTTGCAAAGCTGGGCAGTCTGATTTAGGATGGTTTGTTTCCTTTGCAACCAGTGGGAATACTGCTGGTCTCTTAAAAAAAGACAAGCCGTGCTAGGGCTAGTGAAGCAGAGCAGGGGAAGAGCATCTTTTGTGTAGGAGCGGAAGGGGCTGACCCCATGCAGGCAGAAGTCAATGAAAGTTGCTGTCTCTCAAGGGCCCACTGTGCTCCCAGGATGAGTGCCAGCACCAGGCTTTCAGCACACTGCTTAAAACAGCTGATCTCTGCTGAAAATCCAGCCCAACTTTCAATGCTGAACTCTTCCCAACATGTGTTTTTGCTGCCTCTCTCTGTACATCCCAGTCTGCGTGTGGATGACTTAGCAATTGTTAACTTTCTTTCAAAGGCCCCATTTAACCTGCCCACCATACACGAGGCTGCACCCCTGTCCGCTGTTCACCCAATGCATTTTTAACATTTCAAAGGGTTGCATTTGCATCAAATCCCTGTCGGCACCAATGTTTTTGGAGCTGGCCAAGGACAGGCATCCTGTGGAAGCCGAGCGGCAGGAGGAAGCTGATCACAGGGTTGGGAGGTTTTGAAGTGCGTTATCAGCACTCGCTCTTCTCCACTCTTACATGTGCACATGGCTCTCGCTTCAGCCAGTGTTCAGCTCTTTTGAAGTTTTCACCTCCAAGGCTTAATTTTTCAGCTGAAAATTCTCTTTATCCTTGCTCTTGGAAGAGCCTTACGGAGAGTCACATTGTAAGCAACACAAGCTGGCTGTGTCATTAGGGAAGAGCTGACTATGAATTTCCCAATGACCTTTTATTTTTCCTACCTTCAGTTTTGTCCCCATCTCTGCATGGAAATGATCCGCCTTCACCAAGACCCCTTTCTCATCTGCTTTGTACAGATCCTACGCTTCTTGCGTGCATCACAGGACATGCAAAGCCAACCATGACTATCCTGCAGAAGGTGACATGAGTTGGTAGGAAGCAACAGTTGGAAATATTCAGATGTTATGGTCAATCCTAAACCAGATGGACAATGGGACAGGCCAAAAGGAGATCTGCGAGTGTTGGTCTTACATAGGCTGTTGTCTATACATTACCAGCTACAACCGAGTCTAGTGGGCTGACTCATTGGCCATTGAAACCATCCCACTGACACCAATGGGCAATAGGTCCCATACTATGTGGTGACAGAGGAGCAGGGTCTTGATCCCACTTACTCCAGATTTATTCAGAAGGTGTAACTCCACTGGCTTCAGTGAGATGACTGCATTGAAACAAGTGTGAGAAAGCTCTTGGTACCTATGGGGAAAACGGACCATATATAAAGGGTTTCCTGGGTCTTGTAGCGTTCAGTAGATGAGCAGGAACATGAGACATCTCTTGATCAGCTATCATCAATCGGGGCCTCAGCAGGTAGCAGGCACATTGTCAAGGCTGTGCATGTTCTGCAGAAAAGCAGAGGCCTTCAGTCTCTAATGCTGTTAAAGCAGCTTGAAAATTCTCTGAAGTCAAGAAAATAATATAGCAAAAATGATAGTCCATCAAAATGCATCCTGTCCCAGGGCACTAGGTTAAATGCAAAGTGATCAGCTTTGCAATATATTCTCTTAATGCATCAAGACATCCACTGCAGCATTGCAGAACAGTCCCAGGAAGCCTTTAATGATGAAACAAATGTAATAAGCATCATTAAGAAGATGTTGTGGCTTTATGAAGACAACGCAACATGCCAGGATGGTCTTGTTTCATGCCGCTTTCCATTTGGAAGCAGCTCTTAATGTAGATAGCCGTGTGGTGTATAAATGATGCAGGAGGGAAACCCTTTCTCTTTCCTTGCCTGGTACGTATTAATACTAGCCTAATAAGGACATGTTATCAGTGGTGAAGCCTTGGGTTTCAAAAATAAAAAAACCACATAAAAATATGGATGTGCCCGAGCTACCCTGCACCCCAGAGGGGATTGTGGCAGGCTGGGCACAGCCTTTATGTTGCAGGTCAAGAGTGAGGGTTTGCTATTTCGTTAAGTATTTATTCCCTCAGTTTTCTGTGTAAACTTTCTCCAGGGTATATTTGGCCTCTTTTCCTACACAGAGCGGATGTGCAACTGCACTGGAAACAGAAGTGTAGGCTCCACCTCTGCATCTTGAGGCACTGAAGCCATTTGCTCGGTGACACGTTTTCCTGCGATAGTGTCAGCAGCCCAAGGAGAGTTGCTTTCCCCCCGGGGACAGCGCTCTTTTTTGTGAAGGTGCACGTTACAAGAGAGGCTTTTCCTTCTGGTGGGGCAAGGATTTATGATCACACACCATGAAATAGCTCAGGGCAGGGGAGAGCTACTGCCCTTTCTGCTGGGACCCAAGTGGAATGGGCGACTGGACTTTGAGCTGGATAGAGCAATTGGTGACATGCTGATAGCATCCCCCTGGCCTCTGCCACCATTCCTGCACTGAGTCCTTTTGGCAGAGACCTTTGCCCTGTTGACTCTGCAAGGGCTCTCTGCAGGCACAGAGATCCTCCCATGAGACTCTCTTTGCAGGACAGTGACTGCAGCCAGCACGTTACCTTGGCCCTCATTTGTAAATCCCAGGTAAGTCCATCAAAGCCCATGGGCTACTATGCATTTAAAGAGCCAGAAATGAAAACAGATTTGGGGCCCCTTTGCCCAGGTGCTTCCATAAATGCGCTACGCACTGACTACCTAACTCACACGCCAGGAGTGGCTGAAATTCAGAGCGACTATGGGTAGTATCAATATTTGTATTTTGGTTCTATTTTGTACAGAAGAAAAACAAATTTAAAAGCAAAACATCAATCCTTGTCTTTAATTTATCAAAACCTTCCCTCCATCATCTGAAATGCACTTTCAACCATAGAAAGGATTTTTTTTTCTCTTTTAAATTTAAGGAAGATTTGCTATGACTACTCCTGTTCAGAAGTCTAAACTACTTTTAATGAGCTAGGGAGAGAGAATAGGGACCGCGTGACCCATGGGGCATCTCAGAGATCTGGAATAAACAGACTTGGAGAAGACAGAGAGAAAAAAGCCAATTAGGGTCCGTCCACTCCATCTCCCACCTGGATACTTCCCTTCAGCACATTTTCCACTGGTTTGTCTTAGTTGCAAATGTCCCAAATGATAAGATTGCCCTGTGGAGGCTAATCCCTCTTTGAACTTGCCTTGGGACAGATTTTTCCTGATGTTCAGCTCAAAATGTTCCACTTCTCAAAATCATCCCTTTAGCTCTAGGCCTCCCGACACCTGGCTGAAAAGTTTTGACTGCAAAATAGTGTTTCACTGATGATGGTAGTGTGGGGGTGACATCGTAGCCTGGATGGTCCAGGGAGAAGGTGAGAGGCATCACGCTGATCACACTTCCGGAAGCAAAATAACACAAGACTTTCCATTTTGCCAGCCTATTTCAAATGGTGCTTTCCATTTTAAGGTACTTTCTTTTTTGGAAAACAGGAATAAAAATGCTTTGTTTCAAAACTGTCCATGGAAATTGCAGAAAGAAAATTCTTTGTTCCTTGTGGGGATAACTCCCCTGCATGGTTTCCTTCCCTCTCCCCAACCATCTCTTGTAAAGTAACCCAAGCAAGGGCCTGCTCTGGGAGCCCCGGGTGCCGATCTCCTGAGATCAGTGGGTTCTCAGCAGGGGGTACTGCCAACATATGGCCCCAAAGCAGTTCAAGTCACTGTTCAATTTGTACTCTCTCACTAAGGGTTCAGCTCTTTTGCACAAGCAAACTTCAAAAGGAAGTCAAAGAGAGCTGAGGATGCCCAGCTTCTCTGACAATTAGGCTGGTTTGTGAACATTTCATCTGCCAAACCATTGATTTGAAGTTCTTTTCAGTGGCTGATTAGGTACCAGAATCGGAGACACTTCTGCCCTCAGGATCCTGGAGTTGCCTTCTGTTTGTAATTAAGGACTTGCCTAGCCTAGGAGTCCGTGTAGATGGGTGACATTCACCTCTGTGCAATACTGAAAGCTTAGGACCCATGCACGTCCGAACTCTTGGTGAGTTTTGAAGAGCGCAACGGGAGTATAGCGGGGCTGTGAGAAAACAGGGCAAGGAGAGACTCTTTGCATATGTTGATGGGCAACGAATGATTTAAATAGCGCTCTGACATTGTCCTCGCCCTCTGCACACAGGTGGATTTCACCCCATAGAGCCAGAAGGAAGAAAATGGTCCTTTCTTCTTGCTCTGGCCCTTCCCTGGGCTAGATGGGGACGCAGGGACCCACCTGCAATCCAGGGAGCAGCTGCATCTCCCAGGCACTGAAAACTATGTGGGCACACAGCTGTAATGCTCTAGATATCGATCACAGCCCAGGTTAGGCTCTGCTCCCACTCACCCGCATCATTTGGACCAACAGAGCTGAACAGCACAGTGCTACGTCGCCAGAAAAGCTCCAAGACTTGAGCGATCCCTGCTCTCCGGTGCTGTCAGCCCTGTCAGCAGCTGCCTACAAAGTATTTGTCCTGCCCGTGCCATGTGTCTCCACTGCTGTGATTATACCTGTTCCTTTCCTTGTAGCCTTTTGACACAGCCCACATCTTGATTTTCCATGTCACCCCTAAACAAGTGTGCTCTGCAATTCCCCACCCCCCCCATTGCCTTTCCCATCAAGTTATAATCCAAACTGGACGTTATCCCAGCAAATGCATGTTTGGGTACAAGGTGGCCCCGTACAAGTGGCTCCAGGAAGATTAGAGCCTTCCTTGCCAGATCCGGTGCTACGTAACACTGACCCAGTCTGAGTGGCAGCCCTCTCGACCAGCAAACCAGGGAAGAAAATACGCTCCATGGCCTGCATAAGCCTCAGAGCTCTTATGTGAATGTACAATGAGCTGCTCACTGGAGCTCAATCTGTCAAGCACCATGTCCTATTAAGATGAAAATTTCAAGGTCTCAATAGACTGCATGGATAACCTCCTGTTTTCTCTTTTATTAGAGCATTTGGGGAGGCCAAGCCACATGACTGTTTCAAACCCAGGCAGGACATGTAGGCCGTTTTTAGAACAATCTTAATTTTTCTTTGCTTCTGTCACAATTTTAATCATTCCTTGTCATCGAGTCATAACACAGTCATACCCATGTGCCAGGGCCTGTGTGCGCCGTTCGCCGTAAGGCGTTTGATACAGAGTGGGCTGGATTCAAGACCCCACGGGACTGTTTGCAAGAGCAGCTTGAAGGCACCGTGCACCCGGACCGGATTCCAGGTTGGATTCATTGCACTTTGCAGAGCCCACATGCAGCTGGCTTCTTGAAACGCACTGGCCAAAGCAGCAGGTGCAATGTGGGCTATGTGAACGGGGGACCACGCAGGCACCTGGGGCTTTGCAATCCTTGCTGCCTGCACGTGGCATTATCCCAGCTCCCAACATTTATCCCAGTTGGACTGTGTTGAGACAGTTCGTGTTTGGCTCTTTCCAAGTTTCCTCTCCTTCTATACAACCGGGGCTGACGCTTCCAGACCTGCACTGACGCGTCAGCCCATGGAAAGTTTAGCTCCCCCGGGCCCTCTGACAGCACCAGAAAAGTGTCTTTGTGGAGGTCTCCCCTCCATGTGACAAAATTCTCTTTTCTCTCTTCTCATTAAGGTGCACTGGGGGCTGGAGAGAGTTTCTCAACTGCAAATAGCCCGGATAGCCGTGAGATAAACCTCTCCTTCTTCCCTGATGCTGGAACAAGGACGCTGCCTGCGTCAGACTCACTCATGGCCTGCCAGTCCCAGGCTCTGCTGGCTCAAACTTGGTGAGGATTTTCGCCTCTCTCTCTTTCTCTCTCTCTTTCTCCCCCCGACAATCTGCCCAAACCCGCCAAATCACTGGTGTAAGAAATTGCCTTTTGTTCGTGCTGATGAGTCAAATCTGGAGGACACGACACAAACTTCTTTAGAGGTGAACTATTTAATTGCATTGCTTTCCTCTGAATTGGTGGAACTAATTAACATATTCAGATTTTTCTCTCTCCCCAAGTTCCCATCAGCTGCACTGGCTCTGTTAGCATATCCACTCCTACTTTTGCCCAAACAGTACTGGGAGAAACAATACTGGGAGCCCTTGTGTAATTTCCTATGCCCTGGAGTATGGGCCGGATGCTGGCCCAGGCAGTCGGAGCATGCCAGCCCAGAAGGCTCCTGGCTCTGAGAACTGCCTCTGAGGAGGGAAAGGGAAAGGGGATGGTATTGAGCATCTGGAGAGGGATGGCAGGAGCTGTCCAGAAGAGCCAGGCCTTCAGACAGCCCAGCTAGGAGCTACATGCCCTGGATGAGATCAAAAAGGACTACTGGTTACCAAAATTGCAGAGCAAAAGAGAAACTACAGGGACTGTAGGGAATGACTGGGCTGCCCTACTGTTTCTTAGAAGAAAGAAGCACTGGCTTGGGGTACAGAAACTGAAGCCTGCTTAGGCTTTGAGCAGTGGTTGCAGCAAGGGAAGCTGAGGTTGGATATTAGGAAAAACTCTCTTATCAGGAGGGTGGTGAAGCATTGAAATGAGTTACCCAGAGAGGTTATGGAGCCTCCATCCTTGGAGGTTTTTAAGCCCCAGCTAGACAAAGCCATGTCTGGGGTGATGTAGTTGGGGCTGGTCCTGCTTTGAGCAGGGGTAGGATTAGATGTGACCTCCCAAAGTCCCTCCAACCTTCATTTTCTAAGAGTTCATGATGCTGTGTGGTTCTGCTAAGGGCTGAGCTGTGGCTCTGTGGAGAGGTTGTGTGCTTTCTTGGCATCACCCTGGCTTAGAGTCTTTTCTAAATCTGAAGCGTGCTATGGAGGGAAGGATCGTGCTGGGATTTGGAAAAGGCCCAAGGTGGCAAAAAAGAGAGGAAGCAAAACAGTAGCTGGCATGGCGTGGCACTGTAGAAAAGCTGTTCAGTGTCTGTGGGACTAGAGGGAAGATGTAGAAATGGCCAGCGTTTTGACTGAATTCAGACTGTCAATGAGGAAAATGGATGCTTGCAGACGTATTCTTCAGGACTTGGTCAAAGTCCTCAAAGTGTCAGGTGTTAAGAACAAAATTCAGTCTGGGGTTGGGCTTTTTTTGGTGAAAATTTGAGCAATTTCACAAAAAAAATTTCATTTTTTGTTGAACCATTTTGCACAAATTAAAACAATTTTCCTCATCGGTTCCAAGCCGCCAGCTTTTTGCATGAGTGCTGCTATGCAAATAAACCATTCACGAGTGCACAAGCAATAGGCTAGCACTCTCAGTACAGGCTTCAGGTACATTAAACAGGCTCACAGGTTGTCTATACACATTGGGAGACATCCTAAATAAGAAATCTCCATGACAACAGACTTTCTCGCTGAGAAAACCCGACTGCAAGGCTGAACTCCCTTCTTGGCAAAGAAGGGCCCACACAGGGATGGGGACAGCCCGGTACTGAGACCCGTGGAGGACAGGAGATTGTGCTGTACCATTTGAGGACAACTCCTTGGTTCAGCCACAATCCTTAGGAACAAAAAAGGATGGAAAAACAGTATATCCCCCCCGCTTCCCCCACACACCTGCATTCCTGTTAGCCTTACAGAGTAGTCATTGAGAAATAATTTGAAATCACTGTCCCACCAAAACAGGAAGAATTTGTTGGCGAGAGCCACATTAAGCAGTCATTCATGTGGTTTGACCATTTAGCTTCTGTGCCAAAAACCACACGAGGTGGGAGTGCTTCTGGACAACATGTAGAAACATCTATGCTCTGAGTAAAATGTAGCCAGTACAGGTAACGCAGGGTCAGACATTTCTGGAAAATTTGGACCCTTTGTCCAAAAAAAGAAAAGAAAAGCAAGCAAGCTGATATTCCTTCAGGGAAATTCTGCTGACTTGGAAATCAGGTGTTGCATTTTAAACCGGTTGTGATGGATAATTTTAATCCAGCTCTTGTACGTACGCTCTTTCTCTGGATTGCTCTTGACCTTGTCTCCATGCCCCATGCATAAATGGGTGTGTGGATGAAATGAGTAGCTTGTTTTCCCTTTTGCATCTGTTCTGCCTACTACAAGCACTTCATGTTTGCCGAGCCCATCAGTGTTTGCTGAAATAGTCCCTCCAGATGAAAGCGTTACCTGTCTCTAGCTCCTCTACCCTCACTTACCTGCCTTTCGCTCCCTTTTATAGATTCCCCTTTTCTTTTCAGACTTCTTTTGCTTACTGATTCTCTTCCTTCATCACCCACTTAAATACCTGGGTGTTTTTCTCCCTCTTTCCCACCCATCTCTGGTTTGGAGGGAGCTCGGATGAGTGAGGACTGCAGATACTCCAAGGGTTTCTCATGCAATCCCCGTTTCTTGGGACTAGATTTCCTGGACATCCCTGGGATCCCAACAAACTAATCTTAGGGAAGACTTTGAGCATTGTTTAAACGCTCAGTTCAGAAAAGACCCCACGTTATTCTTCTTCCACTACTGTATTGTCTTCAGGAGAAGAAGGTTGTTGTCGCTGATACGAACAAAGTCCATACAAATGTTAATCTGAACCTTCTCCTTCATTATTTAGACCTTTTTTATTTAAAGTAGAAAAGTACCGGGTGAGTGTCATGACATATTATTGAACTTGATAGTCCCCTGGGAGCCTCTTCAGTGTAATCTCTGCACAGATGCTTTCCCAACTTAGAGAGTCAATGGTTCATCTCAACAGTCACAGAGTAACATCCAGTCTGGCAATGATGGGCACAGAAATGCAAACCACCTGCATTTTGCATATTGGCTCCTATTCCACCTAGGAGAGCAGCAGACTCTCCCTATGCTTGAAGAACAGTGCTTGTGCCTGAAAGCTTGCAAAGAAATTTTTTCCCAACCATTTAGATGGTCTAGTAAAAGATATCACATCTACCCAAAGAACCTTGTCTGCTTATCTCTTTAGACCAGCACGGCTACAACCAACACCCCAGCCACTAACTATGGATCTCAGGAGACTAAAAATGTAGCAGTGGGTGTTGTGCAGGAGGATAGGAAGCACTGAGGGGCTGAGCTGCTCTTCTGCCTGCAAGACAGCTGTGAATCTCCCCTCCGCAAGTCCCCTGTACCTGCTCTGTCACACCGGCTGCATTCATACAGAAGGGGAGATCATGCATAATTCCTGCCAGGAATATAGGAACATATTGCTGCCTGAGGCCTTCGGGGCATCCAGGCCCCTGCATTTGCATGCAGTTGCTAACTGAAGCAAAAAAATACTATTCTCTTAAAAATGACCTTGCAAAAATGTTTTACAAAACTGTGCGGGGTTTTTGTGTGTGTTGTCTTCTGTATGAAAGCCTTATGTGCTTTATCATACACACACACACGCACGCACGCACACACATCTAGCCTAGCATCCACATGCACAGCTTGGTACACAAGAGATGGTTTTGTCCCCAGGCACCCACAATCTCTGTGTAACTGAGGCTCTTTCCTCCTGGTTTTGTATCCTCAGGAGAGTCACGCTTGACCTTGTTCTCCAGTCTGTGAGGCTGTTGCTCCTGTCCCATGCCGCTCACTAGGCGTGAACAAAAGCAAAGGGGATGGAAGAGCTGAACTTCCATTCGCCTCTTAGCTCCTTGGGTTTCAAGCCGTTATCTCTTGTGACATCACAACTTCTCCCACTGTCACCGTTGCTTCCCAAAAGACCTGAATTTCTAAGCATGAAACCACCTCCACAAGGTCTTGGACAAAAAAAAAGAAACCCCAAACCTCTACAATGTTGTAGGCCGTAATTAATGCATCAAACAAACAAACAAACAAACAAACAAACAAAAGGGCATCGAATCCCACTTATTTTTTTCTCTTTGGCAGCGTCATCGTGGCAACATTATGACTCACGAGAGGTTTTCTCCCCATGCCCAAAATGAGGTCTCAATCCTGCCTGTGACTCTGTTCAAGTGCTCTGATGACTTCATCTGCACCCTGCTGGGAAAGGTGGCCGAGCCAGGCAGTTGTGCGCCAGCTGCCCCTTACGGCACGACCAGCCGCGGTGCATCCGAACGTGCACGCCCAGACAGGAAAACCAGCTCTGTGAAGGGGCTTCTGCACCATGTTAAACGACCAGAAAAATGTGTTGTTGCCTTTTATTTTTAGAGGAAAAAAAATGATGTGGCCTTGCCAGCAGCCGCCAGCTCCTTTATTGAGTTGAGAATCAATAAGGCATTGAGTGGCCTGGGATGTTATTAATCAGAGAATTGGCACGGGGGACCAGAAGGGAATAGCACTGCAGCTAGCCCACTCCGCTCCTGTGGAGCAGGACCATTGTGCTCCGGATAGCTCTAATTACTCCTCAGGACTTACCTTTTGACTGTTTTATAGACAAGGCAAACTACTGCCCAGTAGCACTGTACAAGCCAGCTGCTCCTGGTTATTTTCATGTCACTGTGATTATAACCTGCAGTCAAATATTATATTACATTTGCCGAACTCTAGAAGCAGAAAGGGAGGGGGAATATTTTTTTCCCCTCTACCAGCTCTTTATTTAGAGGAGGAGGTTAGCAGTGACGAGTGCTGGAAGGAAAACTCAGTCAAACCTTCCTGTTAGAGGTACTTCTACTTACATGGCCAGTCCCCCCATCCCTTTTATGTGTTGTTAGCAGCAGTATGGTCAAGTCCATCTACAGAAGACCTGCAACATTGCTTCTTAAAGTCTAATTGTGTACTAATATGATGCATTGCACCAACCTTCCCTGTGAGGGGGGTGTTGTGTTTGAACCCCGCACCTGTGTAACGCAACCCTGCCTGGGACACCTGAGTGAGAGGGGGCACTCTGTATACTTGGAGACTGTTATCTTCTGTGTCTACACTCCACTAAATGAATGGAGACACCCTTGACAAACATCCTTTTTGATCCCTCTCTACAGTTTGCCCAATAGACAGATGACACAACAGGGACTGCACGGAGTTTACAAGCCTGCTCCTTCACTAGCAAGGACCAAACGTAGCTGCCGCCTGGGGAAGAAGGTGGTGTCAGAAAGCTGTGTCTTGAGATGAAACGAGCCCCAAGACCAGTCTGAAATGCAAATGGCCCTCCTGTGTCTGAGCATCAGTTCCCACGAGCTGTTGCCTGGGATGGGCACAGAGGACACTTGTTTGTGCATCTGTCGAAAATGCCACACGCGTGGCTTAGCAAACAGTCTGCTGTGAGCTGCATCTAGGAGAAAGATCCACGGGACATGGGCGCACTGGGCTCCCCACACCCTGTGACGCTACACAATCTGGCTTGGGCTACTTCACCACCTCGCACTTTGTTCTGGCTTCTCAGAAGCTGCTCAGCTCCATGTTATATCTCCATGTGAGGGGGCACGGCAGTGAGGGGCACAGGGTACCTTTCCCACAGAGCATCAACATGGCTTCTTCCCACCAGTGCAGCAGAAAGTCTTAATGGCTTATTAGTATGACCCCCAGGTTTCTTCCCCCTCCCATCTCAACTCAAGCTTTTTCAGGGCTACCAGAGGTGGGAAATTCAGAGAGGAGATAGCAGGTGTCATGCTTTGTTTCCTGCCTCCAGCTCCCAAACACCTACATCTGAGGATTATTCACTGCTAAACCCCAAGCTTTTGCTCTTGTGATACAGTAGGTCAGGGAGAAGCTGAAAAAGGAGCATGAAAGATTTAATGGGTCTTCAGGACCGTGACACTTGGCTGTTCCAGAAATTTAGGTTAACCGTGAGCTCGGCAGGTCTCAGAGATTAAATATTAAAGTCCAAGTAGCCTGCTATAAATTGCATGCTGTGAAGTAAGTTTTATTGGAGCAACTAATTTGGTTTGGAACATTCTTCTTTGGAGTCCAGGCTGCCTTTGGACGCATGAATCTTTAATATATGTTTTATATGATATACTGCAAAATCAGTGAGAAGCAAGTCGAGCAGCTGGCACACTTCAGTAGCAGTTGGTAGTCACCTCGGCAGTCACACTGCTATCGTCAGGGAAAGCTATTTGTTGTTAGAGGCAAAGTGAAGGTGACCCAGATGGTGAATGGATCTAGGCTGCAGCGTGCCAACCTACCTGCCCCTCCCCTACCTACATGAGTGGGTTCGGTGCGCCACTCTTCACCGGTCACGTCCGCCTGATCGCTCCCAGCCCGTCGTCTCTTGGACTGTTCTTCCGTGGCAGCTGGGTAACCGGGATGATGGCGCAGGGGTGAGGATGCCATCAGCACAACTTTCTTGTTCCTTCTTGCCCCTCGAGTTTTCATCTGTTGCAACCCAAAGCAGCAGCCAGCGATGTGCAAGTTAGAAATATCACTAGGAGAATCTGCACCAGGGAGTCTGCTTGGCCCAAGGCACTTATTTATAATACAAAGACCTTAAGGCCTGTGATTGAGTGATTGATTGATTAATTGTGCCAGGGGAATAGCTAAGATTTCACTGACCAAATTAAAAAGAAGTGAGTGATCGTCAGGGATACAGCTGACAAGTCCCATGGGGCAATGCAAAACTGAGACAGAGAGAAGCAATTTAGCACCAACCTCTGCCCTCAGACTTCACAACATAGCTGCTTCATCTTGAGAAATCAAAAAAAAAATCCAGCTCAAACTGCAAGGTAAACACTGACACTACATCATATTCAACGCCACTTCTGCATTGATTTAGATGATTGCTACAGGGAAATCCATGGACTGAGATAAATTACAGCTTCCAGACCTAGAAGTTGCCCGAGAACTTGAGGCAGTAACAACAACTTATTAATGAGTTCTGTTCAAATGTGATTCTTCAGACTGGGCAGCTGGGCTGTCAGCACCTGTTTTGGGGATATGGATCTATGATTGCATGTATGGAAATTGCCTTCTGTAGAAGTAATCCGCTAAGCTGTGCCCGGAGGCTTTGAACACTGCAACTTGTACATAAGTAGAAGCTTCTTGCCATCTTTCCCTCCAACTCCTCTGAATGCAGCACCGAGTTTAAATGATGTTTGCACAGTATCCGTGAGGTTATCAATATCATATCAAAGATGAATAAGATTGTAAATCTTTTAGGGACTTGGAGGCTTTCCATTATCCACTTCCAAGGGTTTGAACTCTTGTGAGTTTAATCACTCTTCCTTCTATATATTATCCTTGGAAGAAACACACGAACTCTTCCTAGAGCAGTCTGTGTACGTGTATGAGGCATCACCAAGGCAGACTGTTTTAGGAGGCATTAGAGTGCTGGTATTCAAAGCGACCAAAAAAGTCATCCCTTGCTCACTGAGTTGTGGCTGTGAGTATCCCAGTTCCTACCGAGGTTGCACCAGACACCAACCCTCTCCCCCTCTCACAAGTTCACATACCTACTTAAGTTGCCTACTCTCAAAAGACCCCTGACAAGCCATTATTATCTTCCACAAACCTCCACAAACCTCCTAGTGATAGACAGACCTCCACTCTGCTGCATTCCTCCCCTGCTACTTTCTTATTTTACCAGGATAATTTCCTCTCTGCAGAGAATTACAGTTCTCCTCAGTTCCTCTGCCCAGAACCCATTAGGTACATAGTCATATATAGGGTATACCTGTCTGTTGGGTAGGGTACTATAGGTACCATATACCCTATAGTATACTGTACTATACTGATATAGTATACTGTAAGTTATATATACAAGGATACCCTATGGCATTATACATTATAGGCCCCATAGTAACACCTACCCTAATACCCTATAGGTCCCTGGTATATATAGTACCATATACCTTACTATGGGTAGTACTATAGGTAGTACTATTATACAGTACCCTAGTGCCCGGGGGGGGAGGTGTGTGTGTGTTTACAAACATCTACGGTCCCTGTCCCTGGGTCTTCCTCACTCCCAATGTGTTTCATAGAACTTTTTCCTTCCACAAAAACCAGATATTGCAAGAAATGAGATACAAGTCCCAGTATCAACTGATGATATTGGCAGAGAAAGGGGGTGAGGGAATAATATCTCCTTTGGTGAGTATGCAGGTTTTTTCACCTGAAATAAAAATACATGTGTTTGTGGGGAGGTGTTTGGCAATTTGTCATGTTTTCAATTACCAGGGAACATGGACATGCCTTGAGATAAGGTCAGACACTTCCTGGCCTTGGAAGGCAAGGAGCAGTCTTAATTTCCTTTGACTTCAGTCGATATGGAAGGTATTGAGTACCTAAAGCAGGACCAGGCTTTTGTTTGTACCCTTAGCTAAATCTCCTTTCAGCTCTGCTATTGTTTATTTAGTCCTATTGAATACTATTAAAAACTCTTTAATTTATTGCATATTAATTTGCCATTGGTTTGCAACCTAGAATTTCATGCCTATATTCTGGCAACATTTTTTAAGTGTTGCCAAGGATATGAACAAAGATTCCATTGGGAACTTGGAGAGAGCGAGAGAGAGAGAGAGAGGAAGGAAGGAAAGAAAATGGGACTGATGTCGATTTAGTCAATGCAGGGGCTGATAAGACGGATTCACTTTGTTTAGTTTTGGGCGTTCAGGTTTAAAGACAGCTTGAATCAGTGTGCTGTGAGGGGACGAAGCCAGGACTGGCAAGATCACAGCAGCTCGCAGCTTTCATGAGAATCAAAGCCCCTAGACGGGATGACACAAAGTGGGGGGCCGGGCCGGAAAGGCTATCGGAACAAAAACCAAGTGGTTGCTGTGGCGACACGGGTGAGGTCACAAAGGCAGGATTGTGACTTCAGGTGCGGAACAAGCAGCAGGTGCAGATGAGATGTGCAAGGAACAAAAGGAACGTTTCAGAGCGAATGCCTTTAGAACGATTAGTACAAAAGGGTAAGAAATGCGGAAGAAATGGGATAAGATGGCGGAGGAATCACTTCTGAAAGGAAGGCTCTCCACCTCTTTAAGAGAAACTCAACCATTTTTGCTAAGTGCCGAACGAAGTATAAAACCTTATTAATTAAAAAAATAATAATAATGATGCGCCCACAACTGTATGCCCATCTTGTGCATGCCGGTTCTATAGCTGGAGCACGAGCTGGTGATTTCTGTATGGTTTTCACTTTCAGAAGCCAGGCAGGCAATGCAAAACGGGAGATTTGAGAACGGATTGGTGGCAAACAACTCACCTGCCAGTAAGCAAGAAATTGTGTGCACACTTTGTGCACCCAACATGCCTGCTCCTTCACTGTCACTGTTCACAGAAAGAAGCAAATTGTGCATGGCAGATGCCAATATTTTGCCTGCAAATGATATACGGAGCTGTTCGTGCAACCTGTTAAAAGAATTATGCCCACGGCTTTTAAGGCAGAGAGAAGTAAACTTCGCAAAATACAAAGTTTGAGTTTGCAAGACTTCCAGAATTCATCAGCAAGTTCCACCCTTGTGGATAGATACATCAGAAAATTAAATATCATCTGTAATATTAAACAAAAACACCTGTCCTGATCATTCAGCCACAACACCGGCTCCTTTTTCTATCAGCCAACAGCACTGATGAGTGAAAAATGTTATTTTATGCGTTCCCCGACAACACAAAAACAGAGCAAACAAGATTAGGACTCCATCCCCGCCTCTTCCTCCAGCACAGACAATAAGATTACAAACACACTGAGTGTATAACCAAGAGGGGAATTATTGCCTTCTATTTCTGTGCACTTCACATCTGCCAACAGGAAAAGAAATGAAGAAGAAAGATGCTGAAGTGTCAACAGAGACTCTCCAAAGTTAGTTCCTTGCACTCGTTCCTGGTGCATGAATCAGCCTGGGCAGAATTTCCAAACCCCTCCGTGATTTCAGAGCCCCATTTCCCATAGTGCCTTCCTGCCATATATACAAAGGTATTTAGATGCCTAGGGATGAAAGTAGGCAACTGGGTTCACAAAAATGCATGTCCTGGAAGCAAGGACCAGACCCCAGGACTCCTCGCTTCCCAGGGAATGCCCTAACCACTGGGCTATAAAGTCAAATGGCTCTTGAGCTCCTGCACTGGCCCTGGGGATCCTGGATTAGTTCCTGCACAGTGGTACCACTTCAGCAGCAGGAATGACGAGAGCCACCAGAAAAGCCTATAGTCTTGTGTGGAGGAGATGCGGGGGTTCAATTTAACCTGGATCACCCACTTCTTGGGCATGGGGTCCTATGGCAGTACCCCTCTCCCCCTCCTTGTTTAAAACCAAATTGCCAGCAGCAGAGGCATTTTGAACGGGGCCTGGTCTCACTGGCACGTGCTGGGTGTTCTCTGAGAACAGCAAGCGGATGAAGGCCTGGAGGGGACTTCAGCAGGGGGTCAATGAAATTCTGGATCCTGACTGTGTCCAGAGCTGCTCCTCTCCGTGAAGACTCAGGCAACTCAGGGATTGTGCAGAGCGGTACAGCTCTCCACAGCTGAGGAACATAAGAGGCCAGGATGAGGTATCTAATTTATTGTGTGATGGAGCTCAGACAGGGCTTTCAGGATCAAGAGTTTGGACTTTGCTACCTACATTTGGACTGGGTGCCATCTGAGGTGCCCAAGCCCCCTTTTTTGCTCATCTTTCTCTAAGAGGCCTGGACTGACAGCCCTGCATGTCCTATTTATCACCAGAGCAGGGACAGCTCAACTGTATTACTCGACACATAAGGGGAGCCTTTAAATTGCCTCTTGTTGATGTCGCACCTCTGCACACGAAGCCCAGGAAATGCACCTGGCTTGCGAGTCTCATTTGGATTCTACCTGCATTTCTTCACGGTTTTTAAAGTAAATTTGAATTCATGATTTCTTTAGTAATAGAGAGAAAGAAACCTGACCTTTCAGGCACCTACATGAGAATATCCAGATCCTCTTTTAAACTTCTCCTTCGTTCTTGCAATATGAATGCGCCTTCATGTTAAAGTTAATAGTTTATTGCTATTTTCATTCAAATGAGCCATTGTACCGCTGGTCCAAACTGTTCTGAGGCTCTTTCATCTCTGACAGCTTATAACAGGAGCTATGACAAGCTGAAATGAAAGCAGAGGTGAGCCAGGGGAAGACGAAGCGCTGATGGAAAAGTTACAGCAAAGGCTCTAACTAAAACTTAGTTTCTTGCCTGCTTTCCCTGTTTCAACCAAGCCCAGTTTCTCCTCCGCGATGCAGTGGCCAGATTCTCTCTCGCCGTCTGGGAGGAGAACATTTTTCTTCTTCCATGTCAGGAATCCAGATTCTGCAGCAGAACAGATTGGAGTGCAAAAAGTCTCTGGTTTCCCATAGCAGAAAACAAGCTGGCACCAGAAAGCACAAGTTGTAGGGTTAGGGTCATCAGTCAGAAGTGGGGTTTTCTAAGCCTTTGTGCTCCCCTAGCGCCACTGCAAACCTTGTCTTTGTCTTAATTCTTAGACATCACACAGCACCTTTCAGCTCTCCAAGGACTCCAAACAAGCAGGTACACAGCCCTCTTTTGAGGCGCTGAGAGGAGAAGCGGTGAGAGCTGGTGGCAGGAGTAAAATGCACATCTTCAGAGTCCCAGGCCTCTACAACCCCGTAGCCCCCAGGGCAAAGGAAGGTGCAGGGCTGATCCATGTAGAAAGATAACAGGCATCAGGTGTCAAACAGGGCAAGAGATACCCAGTAACTGGAGCCCCAAGGACAGGATCCCAGCATGCAGCATGAGTGCAGGGGAGCACCAGTACAAAGGACAAAATCCTTCCTCCACTGATGCCCATGGGAAAACTGCTGTTGGCTTCCATGAGGCTGGGATCCCACCCCAAGAGCTAATAATGCCTGAGCCTACCAAGGAGCTTTGGCTCTCTCTCTGCCCTCTCCCTCTTCTGCTATTACTAATCTTTTCCTCGGGCCTGACAAAGAATGCACTGCATTTTCAAGCATGTCTAAGTCTATCCCACCCATGCTGTTGATCGAATAAAAGACACCTCCCACAAAAACCCTTGCCTCTCATATTCCTCCCCAAAACATTATTTAATGCAGCCAACAATCTCATTGGCCAGCTCTTTGCCTGAGGGTGGTGGGCACTACTTCCACGAGGCACCATGGCCTTTGAGAAGGAAAGCATTTTTAGGCACGTGAACATCCTTAAAGACAACACAAGTATGTATGACCTGGAATATTTACTTTTGCAGAACAGGGGGCGAAGAGGGAAGACAACATGATTAACCATGAAGCCCAGGAGGAAGTTGTAAAGGGATTCTCAAGAGAGCTTGAAACAGGAATCTGAGATTTGCTTCACAAGAGATCAATGCAAGCTGTTTGCTAGCATGTTTTTTAATAGCAAGGTTGGTTCAAAACTGTTTGCAGAAGTAAAAACTTCTCCTCCTCCTCACTTTTTGAGCTCCCTGCCTAGCGGATAAAACCTGTGAGGATGCTGCTGCAAACAGTTACACACAAGTGACTTTGCTTATGCTAACAGCCCCAGTGAGTGCCTCCGGCTACTGTTATGGACAAAAGCTGTGTACCTACATTGCTTGTTAGAAGTAAGTGCAGAAGCAGAGCACAAGAGAACTTTTATTGGACCAACAATTACAGAATGATTCATGAGCTCTGGGGCCAGAATAGGTCTTCTATGTTAATCAGCAAAATATTCGTTAAATAATTAAACTTTCCTCTCTCTGGGTTTAAGATGGGGGAAGCAAGACTATAGTGAGATGAGCTGAGGTGGGGAATAAACTATGCCAGCACTTACAAGGTAGAGAGATGCTTTTTGTTGACAGCTCATTTCTGATTCCTACCTACAGACTGTTGCTGCAGACTGGATTGACTTTTATGTACAAGATTTTATTGTTCTTCTCAGTACTTTGAAAGTTGCCGATTTATAAATAAGCAAGACTTCTTCCCATGCTTTCCAGAGAGCATCAGGAGCTCTGTGAGTGGAGAAGGGGAATGCCTCCAGCAGGCTTTGAATAACCCTGTAGATACTGCTCAGAATGAACAGGAGATGTGCTAAGCTCTTCCCAGAGATATATATCTGCTCATGCAGCAATTAAATGCTGCAAAAGGGAACGCTGGAAAGGAAACAAAAAAGTCCCGTGTTTTTTAAAGTGCTTTTTATTGATTCTCATAAATAAAAATAGAATTTTTAAAAATTAATGCTTGCGTTTCAACTTAAAAGGTTTCCATTATTGTAGCAGATACTCAGTTCTTCCTAAAATGAAAATGAAGCCGAGGCAGTGAAAACTTGCAACACAATTTGGAACCAGAATGAGTAAGCATGGCTCTTACAGATGTGCTAAGCCTTCTAGTGGCCTGAAATCCCACAACTATTTATCCACTAGGAGTGAACTTCACAGCACTGCATTGGGAGGACTTCACTAGTGCATGGCCCTTGCAGTGGTCCTTGGTACAGAGGTGACTCTTACTCTCACACATACACGGTCAAACAGGGAATGACAGAACTCAAAGCCAACAGATCTCTGCATCTATTTTCCATTCATACGTAAGATCCAGATGACTGCTGCTGTCAGGTCTTCTGAAAAAAAGTCCCTGTGCTTGGGCATAGAAATCCCTGTGCTTGGACTTACAAGGTAACGCACTCCACTTTCAACCTGCAGTGGCATTAGAAGGGTTAAAGAGTCTTCTTTGGATCGAGATGGAAGTTTGACTATTTATATGAACCAGTCACCAACTTTAAGAAAAGCCCAGCACCTTGATGGGACTCTTCTACGCCAGGTCTGAGTACCAGCTTCTGATGTCAGTACATCACCGGAAGAATGCTTCAGATAATGACACCAGGAATTAAAAACAGGTCTACAGGAGGAACCACTGCAGTGACGTGGGTGCCTGGGAAATTGCCTGCCTGCTAAAACGGTCTTCATCTGTATTTTAGAAAACGAGTGATTTATAGAATTCTGTCCGTAAACAAGCAGAGGGCAGCGAGGGCACGGAGTCCCTCTTGCTGCATCCTAACAATGTGTCATGTGTCCCCAAAATGGCTTAGCCACTTGGCGAAGGCTCTCTGCTCGCAGTGCCCTAAGAATGGAAGTGGATTTGTGCCTGCACTAAAGCAATCACGGAGGCCGGGAGGGCTTGCTTGTGCATTATTCACCGAGTGTTGATTTCATTTACTTCAATGAAAAAGATTTGGTGCCGTCAAAACCATCAAGCTGTGCAAGAGCCACTTACCACATGTAGTAGCACTGTCGCCGTGCAAGCTTGCCTCCCCTCCCTTTGCCTACTGATTTGCTCACTATGCGCAACTGCTGCATCTTCTGCAGAAATGGTCTGTGCGCTGACCGGGGCAGGGTCTATTGCTAAGCGAGGCAAGGTAAGAGCTTAGAAATCACAGCCTTATAGGAAATGAGGGTTGGAAGGGGCCTCAGGAGGTCACATCTATTCCAGCCCCCTGCTCCAAGAAGGACCAGCCTCAGCTGCATCATTCCAGCCAAGGCTTTGTCAGGCCTGGTCTTCAAATCCTCCAAGGACGGAGACTCCACAACGTCTCTGGGTAACCTCTTCCGGTGTTTTACTACCCTTCTAGTGAGAAAAATTTCCCTAATATCTAACCTAAACCCCCCTTGCTGCAACTTGAGCCCACTGCTCCTTGTCCTGTCATCTGCCCCCACTGAGAACAGTGCAGCTCCATCCTCTTTGCAGTCACCCTGCAGGGAGCTGAAGGCTGCTATTCAGTCCACCCTGCTATTCAAACTCCCTCGGTCTTCACTTCTGCAGACTAAATAAACCCAGTTCCCCCAGCCTCTCCTCATAAGTCATGTGCTCCAGCCCCCAAAACATTTTTGTTGCCGGCCCCTTGACTCTCTCCAACTTGTCCGCATCCTTTCTGTAGTGGGGACGCAGGACTCCAGATGTGGCCTCCCCAGTGCTGAACAGAATATGTGCTAAACGCCTAAGGAATCCAACTGTATGCAAGCCTACTGCTTGCATAGGGCTGAAGAGTTTGTAAAACTCCTGCCACAATAAACCCCTACTTGGTTTTTAATGGGGTTTCTTTTTTTCCAGGTTGGTTCCAGGATGCAAACAAGGCAGGTTTTCCTTTCTTCCTAAAGAAGATCATTCCGATCTGGGAACAGGAACAAAATCCCCTATTCAATCCGAACACCCAAACAGAGGTGGCTAATTAAAATGCTTGACCAGTCTAAATACACGCTGCCCGTATTTAGACAAAACCTCATTTTATAATTTGAATGCTGGTTCCTACTTAAGATTTCATTGGTCAATTTAGAGCATGCCGATGCTGATCCGTGCTCTTGAAATTGCAGCTGCCCTTGTCCAACGTCCTGAACCTGTTGTCCTCTTTGCTTCTTGAATGTATGCCTTCATTTCCAAGGATTCACTCTCCTGGCGAGTTCTTGACCAACCTTACTTGAGACTTGCCGCAAAACCTCATCAACAACGATTGCTTTTAATTAAACGTCTCCTGATGAAGTGGCCTCGGCAGCCCTCCTCAGATTTATATCACTCTGGGCTCTGCTTTCCTCACGGCTGCTGCTTTATGTGATTTTTGACATTGCTCCGAAGGGACAAGGGGTGTCACATAATCTAAGTTACAACTTTGTTGCCTGTCCCAGACAAGGTAGTTCCTACTGCTTTTTATTTTTCTTGCTTTAAAAAAAAGATGCAAATTTTTTTTTTTCAGCTGGGCTACAATAAATGTTTTTGCTTGGATGCAGAAGTAGCACCTCTCGTGGAAATGGCAGAGCCTGCTGCTTCAAGCCCCTTCCATGTCTCCCAGATATGACTTTTAGCACATTAACAGATGAATAATGTGCCTCAAAGCTCAAGGGCCTGGAGAGCAGGGAGATCTTTTCTGTGCTTTCAAGGCAGCCGCTTTTTGAAAGGACTCAGACCGGGCCCTCTCCAGCTTCTTTGTAGAGCTGCACATTCTGCTTTCCAAGGTGAACTTAACTTCAGACCCACAAATACTCCCATGGACCCATGCTGCTGATACCAGTGGGGATGAGCAGGCACATGATGCAATGTATGTGCTCAAGTGTTCTGTGGGACTCGGGGAAAGGGCTTGGCATTTTGCAGGCTGGAGAAGGAGGCCAATGTGCTTGATCTTGGACCCATGAGGCTGAGCGGTGCGAGTCACGAATGGAGAGCAAAGCAGATGGCAGTTCTGATTTGGGACCAATTCCCGCCCCGCCCAAGGCTGCCAGTATATGCCGTCTGTCTGCTGCAGGCTCCCTTGGAAAGTAAGGAGCACTGTGGGGGCTGCCTGTCTGCATCCCCCAGTGCATGAGATGTAAACCCATGCCTTCCGTATGTTCCCCACCACATGTCCTCACCAGGGCAGGAGGATGAGAAGAGATGGGCAAACAGGCTGATGTTTGTATTCTTCTTAGGAAGCTCATTCATCCCACTCTTCTCTTTGCATTTCCAGGTCTCAAATAATCCTGAAATCAGAAGAGGTGGGGAAGAAGCTTCTTTGAAAGTGCCAATCAGGTGGCCCAGATAAGGTCTGAACAAGCCTCCAACTTCCGGGGGCAGGCAGCATCCAGACTACCGACTCTCCCCATGGCTCATGTCGAGGGATATAGTAAGCGGCACTGGTTTCTCAGCTGTGGGACTGTGCAGCTATTTGCCTCTTGAAGTGCAGCGGGGATGGCTGCCTAGGGAAAGTAATATGGATCAAGATGAGTGAAGAGAAGCCAAAATCGGCCTGTGAAACAGATGCAGGGAACACGGCCTCAGTGGGAGTCTCCAGCAGAGTGTCCGAAGGTGATTCAAAGCCATGCCTGAAGCCCAGGGATTCTTCAGAGAGCTTTGAAGAGCGCTTGAGTACAAAGAGCGCCTCAAGACATGCTTCCCTGCACTTTAAAGGGAAGGGAGACAGGAGGAAGTGCAAAGTGGAGCTGCAGCCGAGAGAACACGGAGCCCAGCGAGCTCTGACAGTCCCTTGCTACTTGGATTCTTAAAGGAAAGTGCAGACAAATAAGGGGGAAGAACTGGTGGTGCTACTGAACAGCAGATGAGACTGAACAGTACGTAGAGATGGGGCATGACATTAACTGACAGTTCTGAAGTGTTTAAGCAGGAAAAAAATGGAAGGACCCCAAGTCTTTTGCAAACAGGAATCATGACGTGCCCCACGGAAACGCATGCTAGCTAAGGGCTGAGAGTGGCTGCTACGTAGCAGTGCTTATTCTCTTCTGTTCCGTGTGGGTTCTTCCATCACACACATCTGAGCACCGCACCGCATCGCAGTAAGCGGTGTGACTAGCACCTGTGCGATGTTTGCAATGCTGTGCAGGAATACAGGCTAGAACTGGAAGAACGCGGCATGCAGCTGGAAGTAGAGCAGAGTCTGGCTGGGGCCTGGTATTTTGGATACACCCTTGACTTATTTCTGAAGTCCTTCGGGAGCTTTAACGTCCTCAGCCAATGCCCAGCACCCCATAACTTCGCACTGGGGCATTGCTTCAGTATAGTCTCCAGAGGAAGAGAACAGCCTGTCGAAGAGACAGTGCTGCCTCCTGCCTTTTCCCCTTGTGTTTTCCATCCAAAAACTGACCCTGCTGCGGCTGAAGCAGATCGCACCACAAAGCCGGACAATGGCTTATGACTTTTCTGAATACAAAGAAATAATTCCAGGCTTGTGCCATGGCTCATGTTGGAGTGTGAAGGCAGCAGAGGGGCAATGGGTTTGTCTGGAGGTGGCAGGATCTTTGATTGCAGGGTTTGCTTCCTTCTTTCTCCAGCTGATGTGCTGAGTTGGTTGCTGGCCTTGGTACAAGAGGAAATGGGTGTCCAAGGCAGGCCCCATGTACCAAATTCTGACGGACCCCAGGGTCCTACATGTCCCTATGCGGTGAATTTGCCTGCACACAACAGTGTAGGCGCGCTCTTCCACGTAGCTTTTACCAGTCTGGCAGGGAGAGGTCAGTGTTGGCACCACACCCGTAGATGAATTTCACCTCGTTATGAATATTCAGCTGTTCCGTGACCACTTTCCTCGGAAGCTTGAAAACTGTTGTGGCCACAGCAAGCTGGGTGTATGCTATTTCCCTGCAGGCCTCCTGGCTCCGAATGCATGGAAACAATGGTGAGGGGAAATCCAGCATTCAGCAGGTTTATGGGCAATGCAATTTATTTTATGATCAAATTACACCAGGGTAATGCCGCCTCTTGCATTAGACAATTCAGTTCTAGTAATTGCTACCCTGGGGGTCTCTTCTCTTTTCTTCTCCACATACCCAGCCCATTTAAAACACTAATGGCAGTAGTGTGCGAGTAGAGGGAGGATAATAGTCCTTAAATAGCAGCACCACCTTACCGGAGGAAACAGGGGGCTTTGTCTTTATACGTCTGAGACCTGTTGAGTCTGAAGAGGCACGTGTGCCCCAGCTGGATATGCGGCTACACCAAGTGGTGATGCACACTGGACCACACTTCCTGCTTGTCTGAGATAGTGAAAGTCTAGCTTGCTTTGTGCATCAACAATACACCTGCAGTTTGGCACAGGTGTGCATGTTCCACTCCTGTTAGCAGAAGCAAAGGGATGCTTTTTTGTGTGCAAAACCTGTCTGCGTGCATGAAGGAGAGAAAATCAGAAAAGGACTTTGCTTTTTCTGATCTAGCCAGACCCTGGGTGGAGCCTGGAATAGAAACTTAGGACTCAGCTCCCTGCTTTCCTCACTTGGCAACTCTCCTGCTTGTATCCAGTCAGCTGCACAGCAGCAGGCACTAAGCAGCAGGGGTTAAAAACCTGGAGGTTAGGCAAACGTATCTTAAACTGCTTGATGCACAAAAAGGCTGTGCGCTCTCAAGTTCAATCTGGATTTGTGGAGTAATTTCCTGGGTTGTGAGTGGTACGTGATAAGGGTACACTAAACCCCACTGCTGTGAGAAACATATTGCATTTGTATATCCATTATCAAACTGGAATGTAATTAAGCATTTCTCTTCATCTCCCAAATACAAAGAGCCCTGAGCACAGCCTGGCACAGGGGTGAAACTCTTACCTCGCACCCTCCTTTATTACTTTCTTTTTTCCCCCAAATGGGTAGCTGGTCTGGGAACAAAACAGGGTGTTCCTCAAACCTGACACAAAGCATTCAGAAATTCAAGGTTCTTTGGGTAAATGCAATATCTTTTATTAGATAGCTAAATAGTTGGGGAAATTATTCTCTGCATGCTTTTGGGCACAAACACCCTTCAACCAATACCTCCGGGATTCAACACACTTGCAATTCACCCAGAAGCAAATAATTAAACATTGATATTTCCAGAATCAAGCTGAAGGTCTAGACACACAACTGCTGTTAATTATGCTGGGAGTTGTATCTTAATCTCCCAGTTAGCTTTGAAAATCTCACCCAAGTTTTAATTAAAAGAGACGAGTGGCTGAATCCAAGGTTGATGGGCCCAGATTAAAAGCTCTTTAGAGCAAAGATCATCTTTTTTTCTTGTGTCTTTGTACAGACCCTTGCACAGCGGAGCTACGTCCAGGCCTGGGAGACTCCACTGTGCCTTAATGCAAAGAAATGAAAGATGCCATTGCTACTATGACTGCCCTTGATCTTCAGAGATACGAACCAGCAGCCCCCGCTGATTTCAGCTGGGCTCACTTTCAGCCCTTACAAAAGGAAGCACCGTCTGCCTGCTCTTTGTATTTTGGCAGCTGACTTGTATACAGTGCAAACAGGAGGCCGGCAAACAAGGAGTTCGTGCCGCCTAAGCAGGACTTAATGGAAACTGCTCCCGAGAATCTCAGCATGCCAGGGAGACGAGGCAGGTCACAGGCTGTGAAGATTTCTGAGATGGTAGCATGGTGACAATTTTAGTGTCTAATTAATACTGTCCTCAGGAGACACAGTACTGAACATCCTGCCAAGGTTGCTGGCCATGGGGAAAGGATAAATAAGAACCGTCAAAACCAAGCAGTCAGGGAGGACAAGGAAATAAAGCCTGGCTGGAAGGAACCAGTTGACAACCCTGTTGGCTTCATGGGAATTAAGAGGCTCATTGTTGGGCAGGAGAAACAGTGGACTTCCCCCCAACCCCTTCACCAGTGCAACACCTGGAGAGCTTGCACGCCTGCTGTCCTGCCTAGGTAGCCTGACAGGGACATGCAGCCTGAGCCAGGGATGCTGGGGCAGAGCACAGTCTCAGGCAAGTTACTTAAACTCTCTGTACCTCAGTTTGCCTGTCTCTGAAATGGAAATATTATCATTAACCTCCCTCAGGGGCGAAACAGATGGTTGTGCAAGTAATAGCCTGTAAAGCCCTGTGGGACTGCAGAGATCTCAGATAGCGGGGGCTGGACAACACAGCCCTGAGATCCTTTCCACCTCTTGGGTCCAAGGCTTGTCAGCTGCTGCAATTCACCCCAGCTGCACTGATTTCAGAGGGTCTGCGCAGATTTGTACCAGCTGAAGGTGTGCATGGAAGACCGTCCATCTAAGCTGATGCCACTGAATCACCGAAACATTATGGGCCAATGTCCTTTACCTCAGGAAGGGCACAGTTCAGCTATGCTGGAAGCTGGTCTCAACCTAAATTTAAGAAATGAGGCAGGAATCTGAGTTTTGGAGATAGGGGAAATCTTTGAAAGGTGGAGCACTGAGGAATTTCCACAAGCCCCAGCCCAGACACCTTCCTTTCCTGGGGGAGCCAGTGGGAGGTCTTGCTACCTCCTTGCCACCTGGGAACTGAGCATGGGTATTAAAAATACAACAGGCTTCCTACCTGATCTGACACTGGCATCCCTTCAGTTCGTAACAACTCACTGGTGGTCTGGCACCGCTGAGGAGGTGGGGTATGCAGATCAAAAGGAAAAGAGAGATCATCCAAAGAGACGGTCCGTCAGTGTCACTGGACCCACTATTTCTGTTTTACTGTAGGCTCCAAAGTCACAGACCAAGGTATGCTGTGCCCTGCCTGAGCTGGCCAGATGGCTGGGAAGATCTCCCTCGTGGTAAGGAAAGCTTTGCTCCTATAAAACTTTCAAGGGCAAGGAGTTGCCTCTTAGCCCCCAGCATAGGGGCCATGTTAAGGATGGATGGGGTGCGCCAGGGGCACAGAGCTCAGGGCTGGCCACTCTCCCTCGCTGCACCCATGCAGGGCTCTGGTGTGGCTGAGGATGCAGTCCCACATGTAGCAAATTCTGTTCCTATCATCATTGTCACCATCATCACCAAGTAAACTAAGAGAGATGGAGCTCTGAATAGACTCAGGAGCCGAGGGCCCCCTAACCTTCACGAGTACCTTAGGGTTTCAGCGGTATACGTTGTAGCTGTGTTGGGCTAAGGTCATAGGCAGACAAGCTTGTTTGGGTAAATCTGATATCTTGCATTAGGCTGACTCAAATAGTTGGAAAAAAGCTTGCAAAGAAGAGTTGGTCTAATGAAAGATATCAGACTTACCCAAGGAACCTTGTCTGCCTAGGGTTTCAGTGACACTTAAACACTTCCTATGCTGGCTGCCTCCCCAGGCGTTTGAATTTCACTCCGAAGGCACAGGGCTGTGGTCTGTCCTGAGTCCAAGCACGCTGGTGATGGATAGGATACCTGTCAGCACCTGGACAGCAGGGCGAAAGGTACCTTTTAACAGAAGAACACAGGCTTTTTCCAAGAAAAACTATGGATTGTGTACTAATCGGAAGTTTTACCAGCTGCCCTCCAGTCCCCCAGGCTGAGCGTGGCAGGTGCAACGCAACAACTGAGAGGCTAATAACTTCCCATCTCTGAGCCAAATATTGTCTGTAGTAGTTTGTGCCACCTCTATCCCTCCTTTGCATTTCACTTTGTTGAGCTGACTTGGTTTCTGGTACAGTTGTGTCGTCCGCTGTCCGCCTCTCTTATCCTTCCCTGTCTGTCATTATCTCACTCTACCTTTCACGCTTTCTTTCATCTGGGCTTTCTTCCAAGCCTTTTTGCTTTGATGTGGCCCATTAATGTCAATAATTTATTTTGGGAGCATCATTTCAAATGCCTTCAGATCATGTTGGCTGTCTCCTCTGGAGTCCGCAGCACAGAGCCACACACGGCTGCTGCTAGAGTCGTTTCCGATGAAAGAGAGAGCAGTCAGCACACAGCACGCACACTGCTTCCCAGTGATTATTTTGGTGCGTTTGCATGCTCAGAAGTTAATTCCAAACTACTGCGCCACCAGATATTGTGATGCAGCAAACAGACGCTGGACACACAGCACCCGCAGAAAATTATTTGATGTCCTTTAACACTCAACTCCTCAGCAATAGCACAAACCATCAAAGGAGAGAGAAATGCTAAACAAGCTTCCAGCAACACTGGCTGGGCACTTTCTGTTTGTACTGTATAACCTTGGTTTTATCCCCCAGTGTGGATGAATTATATTTATGTTTTATGGCTGATATTGTCCCCCTATTCTAAAGATGTCTTCAATTGGGGAAGACATTTTTATACTGTCCCTGGAGAGATTTCCAACAAAAGCTTGGCTTTCGGGAAATGTATTGTATCCTCAAGCTTTATTCTGGGAAAAGGTCATCATTTAAACTATTTATATTGTCATAATGCCCAAAAGACACCGAGACAGAATTGGACTTGGCACCATACACCAGGAAATAAGAGACAGCCCCTTCCCCGCAGGGTTTACAATGCCATCTAAACAGACAAGACAGCCATGGAGGGGAAAGTCGAAGGGGAACCTAATTACCCATATTGCTTTACAGGTGGGGAGTTAGCAGGCAAAGGGATGAAGCGGCTTTCCCAAGGTCACACAGCGGGGCCGTGGCAGAGCCAGGAACCGGACCCAGACCTCCAGAGGTGATGGGTAGCTCCAGCCTGCATTTTCATTTAGAGTCCTGGTGCCAGGGGGATATGGTAATTCATAATTAATGCCTCATTTAACGAATTTCATCTCTTCCTCTGTTTCTCTTGCCGGTGCAGCAGATCTTCAATATTCTTTTTCATTTTAATCTGAAAGGTTGGGTTTCCCATTGATTGCGGTAGTGGCTAGCCAGACACCATGTCCCCACAGGGAGATTTCCTGAGTGGGAGGGATCTCTCCAGCTCATTTCTCAGGCTATGCAAATACATGGACCCGTTGCCCTTGATTTACTCAGCTCACCAGGGAAAAACAGAGGTAGTCGCCGCTCTGAGACTCATGGGCAGATCCAGCAGCTTTCGAGAAAATAGGCAGGGAAGATGCAAAACAGCAGGATGGGGATGGGCTTTTGGTCCATCTTCCACCTCCAACTCATAGCTATCACAGAGTAAATGCCATCACTGTAAGGAGAGCCTGCCCTCCACCTTTCAGAGAAGGATGAAAGAATAATACAGTATTCAGGAATATTCAGGATATTATCCCTTTAAATAGCCCGTGAACCCGCTGGTGGTACCACCTGTGTTCGGTGTTTTACAAGTTGCTAAAAAACTGATCAGAGCTGCCGTGCATGTGTAGCTTGGCCTGGCACATCCGTGCACTGTTAATAAACATGGTTATTTAGGATCAAACGCCTTCCTGTTGGCTTCTCTTGCTCAGGTTGTAGCCCAAAGGCTCAGTCAAACCTTAGCCTTGCCATTAAAAAAAAAACCCAGCAGCTCATAAAAGTGGTATTTAATGGGAAGGCTCCTGGCCAGCACTGTTTTCACGGACTGTGCTTATTAATAGCTCAATATTCGATAGCTGAACAAGGCACCGAGCAAAACATTTCTTCATTATAATGGAAAGCGCTGGAATGATAAAAGGCCGTGTCCCTGCTAATACAGAGTCCTTTCAATAGCCAGAGATTAGTGAGGAAGTTTAGGCAAGATGGGACATGTCCTTAATATGCCAATTTACAATGAATGCGAATAGAAACTGTGCTCTGAGGGAAACAATCCTCCCACAGAGCAAGATCAATGGAAGGAGGACAAAATTCAAGAGCAGCCTAGATTTTAGCCATGATGGTCGCCTGCTGGGCTCAGAGCTGGGTCTTACACAGCCTAGTCCACTCAGCAGTTGAAATGCTGTAAGAGTTGGGGTTGGACTATGTGGAGCACGAATGGCTGAACTGAGCTGAGCAGTTTCTACAAGAAAAGTTGTGAGTGTTTTTGCAGGAACTGCCACGTTTCTGCTCAATAACAGAGTAGATCAACCCAATGCATTGCTATAGCAGGTTGGCCTGTTCCCTGGGGAGTCCTGGCTAGGCACCAGATCGACTCCAGTGGGGGATAGAGGAAGACAGCCAGCCCCTTCCTGCATGAGGGTCACCCAGCCTGCTTCCCCCCATGCCTTCCTGGAGTCCTTGCCCTTCCTTGGGTGGCATGGTTGGCCCCCCCAGGGCACCATGGCATCACAGACAAAAGCTTGTGTCAAGGGCTGACTTTCAGTAGATCGCAGTGAGGTAGCTGCTCCACTGTGTACAAAAGCTTGACCTAGAATCAGGCCATCTACATGTGATTTAGCAGCACCAGGCTCCCCGCAAGCAGGCAGCGCGCTGCGGGTGAGAGGCAGCTCCCTTCCGTCCTCGCTCCAGTCCCGAGATGGACGGCTTTCTGCGTAGGGTCCTGCCCCCACACGTGGTGGCAGGATATCTGGAACCAATGCAGCCTCTACGGCACTACACTATTATGAGGTTTAGCGGGGATTCTGACTTAGAGGTGTTCAGACATAATCCCGCAGGTAGGGGCCAATCCCATTGGCTTCTAAGCCAAGGACATACACTAAACGTCTGAACCCACAGTGCCTCTCCTGTTGAGCAGGACTGCTAGTGCAACAACCTCAGGCACCCATATAGGATCTCATTTTCTCACCAAAAGAGATTTCCTTTGTGCTCCTGCAGCTCGAGTGGAATACATCTCTCTTGCTCTCCTGATTTCCCAGCCCATGGAGATACGGCTTCAGCCATTTTGCAACTGTTTGGAAAACCCAGCCCTATTGCTTTCACTGCTGCACGTTTCCTCGTCAGCATTCAGGGCCCACCTGGCTGTGAAATGCTGACAGTCTATTTGAGCTGGTTGCTTAAATTGCTTTTGTATAGAGCATGTTTATCATGTGTGGCCGAGCCAGCATTTCCATAATAATTTGCAAACATTTTTTCAGCCTGAACCTTCTACAGACATACAAGGACGTAAGGGGAAAATGGGATGTTAATCTCAGTCCCTTGTGCCTTTTATCCTCAAATGAAATGGTTACGGGGACAAGATTTTCACTGGAGTTTGCCTGCACTTGCACCCTGGTGTATTAACGAGATGTGGGCTTCTGTTTTCGAGTGCTCAAGCAGCCCGAAATTTGCCAGACCTTAAATTTATTATTGATTCCCTGCACTGTCTCCAGGGACAGCTGCAAAGAAGCCAGGTTAAAAGCTTTTATTTATGATGCATGACACTTGCAGCACAGGATGCTGATTTAGGAGGATTTCAGTTTATAACAGTTATTCAGCCACAGACAAACCCATGTTTAAATAATGACTGGGGCCTACCCTCCAGCCCCTTCCCCCAGAACCAGGCTGATATATCATCTCAGCACCATGTCAGGCCTCACTGCAACATACTTGGTGGAGAATGGATGAGGGATAAAACCCAAAGGGAGCGCTGGGTTGAGCTTTTAGCACAGGCTTCTGGGGAAGGGGCTGCTGTTGAGGTCACATCCTCTGCTAGCGCGAGATGATGTACCTACGTAGACTGCTGACGTCTACCGGGTTTGGTCCTGAGCTCAAGAGATCAACCAGGGTTTGGAAGTAAGGGCAACATTTAAGGCAGTGATTCTCAAGCAGGGTGCTGTGACACCCCAGGGTGCCTTGAGACCCTTTGCAGGGTGCCATGGGCTGATATCTAATGTTGAAGCATGAAAACATGTTTCACAAGATTAACCCAGAGCTTTCAAATAGGAACGCAGAGTGTTAAAACAATCCTGCTGTTGTGGTCATTCCTGAGCTCTTTGCAACAGGAGGATGACTCTCTTATTTTTCTGCCATCAAAAATGAGTGAAAACTAAAAGTAGGGCCTAATGGAGGTGCCTTGATTCTGCAAAGGTGGAGAACCACCGATTTCACATTTTACAGCCTGTTATACCTTGCAAGACATTGCAAGGAAACGTGTACCACAGAGTAAGCGTCATCGTCATTCTCCTTACTGTTGCACCTTGGAGCCCCAGGCCTGCAGGTGACCTACATGACCTGTCCTATGGGACCCTGCTGTGCTTGCTGCTGGATGGCCACAGAACAAAAAGACAGTCCCTGCGCCAGGCTAGGAAGAGCACAAGAAGCAACAGATGGATGTACATACCGACTGGGTGTTTCAAGGAGACAGTACTAGCCAGCATGAGATGCAGTGCTTCCAGCACAACGTGAGCCCATCTTGACTCATGTATTTCCAACTCATCTGCTGGCTAGAACAAGCTATAGCATTTCTCCTCGTGCTCTCAAGGCTCTTGTCCTCAGACAGGTGGTAACAGCATCAGATGAGAAAGCTACCACTCTGGAAATGCTAATCCAGTGGTGCTGGGAATTCTCCAAGAAAGGGCTGCACATTTGCTGAGCTACTCAAATGAAGAAGGCACAGCCCTGAAGCTGTAACATGCTTCCTGTCCTGTGGGATGAACTTCTGTGAAAGGATCCTCTCTACCTTTGGGAGGGTGAATTTTACAGGGTGAGGATGCTGGGGAGAAGGAGCCCGTCTACCTGTATACCCCATGCCTCCGTGTCCCAAAAGCCCTTGAAAATTGTACTGCAACGATTCCAAAAAGTTGTATTTTAGGAGGGCAATTAATCCGTCTGCACGTGGTGTTTATGAGCAGGAACTGGGGGCAGAGACACGCACAGGCAAGACAATTGTCAGAGCCGAGGCTGAAGTGCCACAGGAAGAATTGCCATCCCACATGCACTCAGAGGATTTTTAAGCACCTTTCAGTATTTTAACGAGCACTTGGATTTGGGGATGGATGTTTTCTATTGCACTACATGGCCTCTCTAATGGTTGTACTGACAGTGAGACACATGTTCATTGAGGAAACTACTTTCTGCAGAAATAAAGCCTCATCTGAGGAACATCTCCGCCTAACAAATGAATCAGATTAGACACCTTCTTTTTTCATGTCTGCTCTGCGCAAAAGAGGAGGAGAAAAACCTAAAATGAAAAGCAAGGGGCTAGGGAAGTGCTGTTTGGCATGTCTGCTACTGCAGAGGACCTGAAGGATTCGTTTCTTAGCATGTCAGCAGAGAGGGATGCTGCGCCTGTGCTCATATTTATTCCGTTTCCTTTCAAAGGGCAGTGCCGGTCTTGGTACATTTCTCCAGCATTAATTGTAACATGCATGGCTCTGATGTGCCTCTATTTTCCCCTCATTTTTTATTTTCTTCCCCAGTTTGGCTGGCTGCAGAGACGGATCCTTGTGTTTGAACATATTTGCATGCAGAAATAACTACAGATATAGACATAACTCTCTGAAATATGACCTGGGAACACACTGTAATCTCTATTAACAATAGCAAATGGCAGGTTTTATACATGAAGGCAATGTGACTGCCTTATAATTGCCTTTTCATACCGGGATGAACGTGCTGCTCTAGTCCAACCGCACTGTATTTATTTACACTGGATTACATTTGACTTGGAAATGCTACCCTGCTCTCTATGTGATTAACATCTAATAAAAGCTTACAGCCAAATTTCCCGACATCATTACTTGTGGAAACAACACGATATTTTTTCACACTGCTGCTGCCATGCATTTTGTTCCCAGGAGTAGGGTTATGTCTTGTTCCCTGTCCTTGTCTTCCTTTGTGCTTTACAGCCATATTTCCTTCCGCTACCCTGACCTGTCCTTGTCACATTAGTTTGAATGTCACAGAGAGCTGGCCAGCTACGGGATGACCTGCACCTTTAGGCTTGAATCTGTCCGAATCAACAAGCAAAGGCAAGATCTTAGCTTAAAAAAAGCGGGAGCAGTCACCCGCTATGCAGAGAGCCTTCCACCACAGAGGGCTTCTGCATAATCTGTTTTGCAGAGACACCAGAGCTAGCTACAAGCAGGGATGAAACCCAGCCCTTTCTCTGGGTTTAAGTCTGTGCAGGGGCAGGGTGCTAGTGCAACAGGATGTTGTGGGGCCTCAAATTTGCACTTTCTTCATGTATCTGCTTTAAAATTTCTCTCTTTCTCTTTCCCTTTCTGTCTGTCTTTCATTCTTTCTTTGCACTCCTGCTCTCCTGCCCTCCGCATTTCTCTTTCTCTCTCAGGGCTCAAGCAAAAAGGCTCATGAACATCAGCTGTAAACCTTTGCACGACCAAGTCTGGAAGACCTGATGAGTTTGCATCTGATTTAAAGGTCATCTGAAGTCATCAGATGATCTTGAGTAGGAGTTGGATCCAGGGCAATACCAATGCTTCTCCTGGAGCCTCTCCACAGCTCTAGCGAGTGCCCAGGAAGCAGCAAAAGACAACTGAAAGAACATGATGCCATGGAAGGATGTTTCCAAGCGATGAACCGTAGGGTTTGGTAGGGCCCTGATTTTGACTGATAATAGAGGGTGGGGCATCTCTTTACCATTTAGTTTCCTTGAGGATGAAACTTTGACATAAGCCACAACCCTTCCAAAGTTTTAAATGCTCCACATTCTTCCTGCACACTCAAAGCAGCCTCATAACAGATGGGAGTTACAGCAACAGCCCATGTTTGTCTTCTCTAGTAGTCAATTTGTCCGCTGGATGTGGCTTGATGGTGAAGCTGCCTGACTGAAAACCTGTCAGGCCTGCAGGTTTCCATGCCTATAGTTAATCAATGGCTCAATCCCCTTTTGAAAACTCGCAGGAAAGGAATGCGGGAGATTTTGAAACATGTCAACCATCTATATCAACTTTTCTCACCAAGATGAGGAGGAACAGCTAGGAGGAGGTGGTCTGCGTTGGGAATATCAAGGATCCTCTTTCATCAAGACTCATAAGCACTGAAGTAACTAAACTGCTAAACTGCCCACTCCTTCCTGATAACCAGGGGAGCAAAGAAGCCATCCAGTTGCAGTGGGCATCTGTGATTTTAGTTGAGCGACTGCTGGAGGAAAGCGTGCTGGATTTCTGACCTTCACATATGGGCATGCAAGCAAGCATTTCTATACATACCACCCATGCACATTGTGGCTGCACACATCACAACTATTAGCGAACTGAGTATCCTGACAACCTGGGTTAGACTGAGTGGGCCAGAAAGTTTTAATGACTGCTGCTCAGAGCTGGGAATGAGGTCCCGATCTCTTGGCTCCTAAGTGTGTGCATTACCCACAAATTGATGGATGAAATTCTGGCCCCATCAGAGTCAGTGTTTTCAACAGGGCCAGAATTTTATCCCATACGTCTCCTCCCTGAAGGGGAGGTCAGCCATGAAAAAGCATGGTTAGCAAGTTAGAATACAGACAGTGAAACACGGCATAGAGGAGAAGCCTAGATTTTGCAATGGCAGGTGCTTTATGTACCAGATTTTATTAAATACATGAAGGATACAGCTGGAACCTGCATATTGTGCACATTTCAGTAGGGGTCAATTTTGCTCATTCACTCTGGAGCGCTGTAAGAAACTCTACTTCTCTAGCAGCAGCTGAAGGAGAGTCAAAAGATTTAATTAAAAATAAGAGGGGGTGTAATTGCTGTTCTCCTCACCCCACCCTCTTCAGATGCATCAAACCAAGTGACATCTTTGCATAATTTCTCTGTGCTGTCTGCTTTTATGCTACGCTACTCAGTGGTTTATTATGGCATGAAATTCCCTTCCTTTCCTTGCAGCTATGCCCAGGGTTCACTTGAGAAACACAGTAGCCAGAAAGCAACAGAAAATGTAAGCCCATTCTTGTCATTTTTGAGTTTTCCAGAGATATTTCTCAGACTTAAAATTGACCTTCTAGTATACAGCATTAAAGGCCCCATAGCTCCAGTGTAATGAATTTGCTTTTTTATAGTAGTACAAAGTCACAACATAGCTGCAGTGTTTTGACATTTGTCATTTGTTCAGTATACTGTATTTATAGATTTTTTCCCCTGTATTGAATGCAACAGTTCAGTGCTTCATTTCCTACTAGATGTAAATCCACAGAGTCAGATTTAAAAAGGCCCCATGCAGTTCCTTTCTTTTCCAACACAGCAGTTTTGTTGTAATTGTATTGCATTAACACTCGAGATGCCCTAAGTTACAGTGTGTACCCAGGGGGACTTCCAGAAATCATGTTATTACCAGGTTTTCCTGGCCAATCAGTGGAAGGAGATCTCTAGCACTTCACTGGGTGCTTCTGTTTTAATGTCCCAGAAACCTGTTGTTGTGTATTACTACTGTTATTCCTCCTACATTTCATGGAGCCCGATGCTTTGAATCAAGTCCGTGCGCAAACCCAATGGAAGGACCATAAGGTCTAAGCACCCTCACCCACAAAGTGGCTAGTGGGTAAAAATATGTAAAGGATTGAGCCTTGCAAAGAAAAAGGAACCAACAGAGGAAATGGGGAGTGGGATACAACATACAAGGGTGGTAGTAGCCACTTCTGGAGAAAAGTACTGTGGAAAGTAAAGTGAGAGGCGCTGACCTTAGCAGTACCAGTAGCTGACGCTGGGTTAGCGGTACATTTATCATCAGCCTGGCCATTTATCAGCCATGGTTAACATTTGCCTGAAATACTGTCACCTGAAGACGATGCATTAATTACCCTGGCGCACAATGCAGCGGCTTAGCTGTACTACTTGGTCTCGTCAACGTGGAATGAACTAAGGGGCTGCAGAGCTCAGCAGCACTAAAGAGGAACGGCCCGATCCTGGAAAGACCTACCGACTCAATCAGCCTTCGGCATTGAAATAAATCCCCCCGAAGGCACACAGCCCACAAGGCTCTTGCAGAATCCAGGCTCAAGGGGCTGAGACACAGTGGAGGGACATGAGGATGGTGGTTGCATCTCTGATTTAGTTAGTCTATAAGGTGTCAATCTATCCCTGCCCTCCACCTGATGTTAGGCTAACGCAGCAAACTGCCTCTCTCCATGCCTTTCTATCCATCGTGGTTTTGTTTGAGCACACCAGACAGGCTCTGGTCAATCAGAAGCACTGACCCGAAACCCATTTGCTGCTCTGAATGCCAGGACCAAGACTAGGCAAAGACGACACATGGCAAGATCCTCTCTCTCCTTTTTTGTAGCTTCTTCATTTTTTCCATGGAGCGGTCTGCTTTAGCAACAATTTCAACCTCAGCCTAGGGCAGCAGGGAAGAGTCATCCATCATTGTTAGCATTTTTTTTGCCCTAGAATCCAAGTGCTTCATTCCTACCGTGGGGACATGTGGTTTGAAATCCAACCCAATCCGTCTTTTTTATACCTGAACCATGTTTGCAGTCAGATGGAAATACCACATTTACTTGCAACTGGAACCGAAGACTGGCTTTATGTTCTTAATAAAACTGAATAATTTGCTACAAAAAAAATAAGAGACTCGCAAAGCAGTTCTTTTAATGTAGTTATATATCTATAAACTTATACAGCTGAAATAATTGCAACTTAATTATTTTTTTTTATCTCCACATAATTTGTATATTTAACATTCACACCAATACAAGGGGGAGGAAGTGCTCAGGGTAGCAGCTTGCTGCTTAGAGATTAGGAGCATACTTCTTCCCGGTCTCCATATGGCTGACAAAAGCTTCCTACCCCCACATTCTGCACTGCTAGTGGCTTTTGTGAAGATCTAGATTAGTGGTTTTCAGCCTTTTTTCAGTGGTGGACCCATAAAATGTTATGGGTAAATCTTTGCAATCTCCTCTGCCTGATTGTAAAAGTTCTTCTAGGTAGAAATGAAAAAGTATCTGGTGCTGACACTTTTGGACAGGTCCACGATGTAGACCTGGCTGTTGAATCCCAACTCCTGAATCTAGGCTAGCTCCCTGCTACTCCTCCAAGCAGCCGAAGTATAAAAGTTTGCTACAGTTTTTCTTGGGGAAATTATTTCTGTGGAGCAATGAAATATGGCAGTTACCATCCCATTAGCTAGCAGCATCAGGAAAAGATGAATCAAAATCTGTTCATTTGATCTGCTTCCCCTTTCTCGGCAGATTTGGAAAGCAGACATTTATCCTCCCACAATGCAAAAATCACAAATCAAAACGTTGTCCTTATTCCTGCACTGAATCCCTTTCATTCTGCAGCTGCTCCAGTGGTAAATGCACAGCAGTGCTTCCAGTATCTTAATGACAGGATCAATTTACATTTAATAACAGTTATGCAGATATTAATTAGCAAAGAAGCACTTCTTTAATAAGACTGCATAGGATGCTGTCAACTGTCATGTCATCATCAAAAAGACCTATGCAACAAATGGTTAATTAGGTTCCCAGCTGAACCTTCTCTGTACTCATCGGTGGTTATTTAGTAAGACTGCAAGTGGAAGTTATTAAACCTGGTTAACAATTAGTCTAAGTGGACTTTAATTAGGGCTAAATAATAGGATCCTGTTCATTCTCTCTCTGGTTTTTTTTTTTTTTTTACTGTATCCACTTGCCTGTCTGGAGATTTTCTGATGTGCAGTGAATTGCAATGAAGGGCAGATGAATTAGTAATATTTACAACTTATTAAAAGTACTGCCTGATTCAGAAAGAATGAATTATCTGGTAATTCCAGTAACGTCAAATGTATACTTATATGACAAGATGCCCTATGGCAAGACATCAGGCTCCCGACTCTTCCTGCTGCTACTGGATTGTGCTTCTGCTCTTCTTTCTCCTCCTCTCTTAGGGAGATTCATAATAAGGGCATGAAGCATTAGGGATTTCTCAGGCAAATCCTCCACCTCCTGGAACCCTATTCTGAGCTCAGGTTCTAGTTCAACAACGTGCTCAAGCGTATGCTTAGCCCCATTCTTTTAATCAAAGCACTTCAGGATTAGCTGAGCTACAAGCACACTCCAATCCCATTAAGTTCTTGTTCATGGACTTTGAAGGGGTTTCTGCCTGGTAGGGTTTCTGCTTTGCTCAACTGGGAACTTCAGTGGGAGGCAAAAATCATGCCTGGGCCTCATACTAGCTGTCTCCAGAGGGTTGATTTTCATTCTTTGGGGACCATAAGCACTGTGCAATTTGGAAGCATGGTCTGGGAGGATGCTGGTACCAAGGGAACAATGCGATGCTGTGGCTAGTAAAGCGACCAAAATGCTGGCGTGCATCCATAGATGCTTCTCGAGCAAATCCCGGGACGTCATTCTCCCCTTGTACTCGGCCTGGGTGAGGCCGCAGCTGGAGTACTGCATCCAGTTTTGGGCTCCACCATTCAAAAAGGATGTGGAGAAGCTTGAGAGAGTCCAGAGGAGAGCCACGCGCATGATCAGAGGGCAGGAAAACAGATCTTACGATGACAGGCTGAGAGCCATGGGGCTCGTCAGCCTGGAAAAGCGCAGGCTCGGGTGATCTGATGGCCATCTATAAGTTTATCGGGGGTGACCACCAGGATCTGGGGGAACGTCTGTTCACCAGAGCGCCCCAAGGGATGACGAGGTCGAACGGTCACAAACTCCTGCAAGACCGTTTCAGGCTGGACATAAGGAAGAATTTCTTTCCTGTCCAAGCCCCCAAGGTCTGGAGCAGCCTGCCATCGGAGGTGGTTCAAGAACCCACATTAAACACCTTCAGGAGTAAACTGGATGCTTATCTTGCTGGGATCCTATGACCCCAGCTGACTTCCTGCCCTTTGGGCAGGGGGCTGGACTCGATGATATCCCGAGGTCCCTTCCAGCCCTAATGTCTATGAAATCTATGAAATCTATGAATTGCTAGTCACAATTGATCCCTCCAGACTTGCATTGCAAATGTACTGGCAAAAATGGGTAAACTTCAAAACCTAATCTCCACCCAATTCCATTCCTGCCTTTCATTAATCCAGTCCTTGTCTAGGTTTGTTGTTTGTGTGTTTTGTTTTTGGTTTTTGGTTTTTTTTTGGGGGGGGGGGGGGTTGTTGCCATTTCCTCTCTCTCAGCTTCAGCGTCTACAAAAGTTTTTTTTTTTCCCTTCTCCAGCTGGAACCCCCCCCCCCTGCACTTACTACAAAGAAAGCTTGTGTGCGTGCGTGTGCGTGTTTTAATTGCTGATGAAGTGACACGACTGCCTCCGCTACTCCTTTCTGTTTGGCCCATTGCACCCATGGAAGTAAGGCTGAATGCCAAAATGTTGCTGCAAAGTTTCTCCTTTCACGCTAGGAATGTATTAAATTGCAGCAAGCTATATTTGGATCTCTCCGGCACTGCTTGCCTTTCTATGCCCTTTGATGTTTTATACATTTGTCTGTGCTCCCTGCCTGTCATCTGAGCAGGCTTGGAAGTTATCAAAGTTTGATCATTTCTCTTGAGTATGAAAACTCTCCCCCCCGCCCTTTCTTCTTCCAAATCCAGCTAAACCGCAAAGACGACCAAAAAAAAATCATTTTCTTCTCTCTACATAATGAACCTCTTTGTGCCATAGATTGTGTAATCAGGTATTAGCTTTTCCCTGCCATGGCTGGGGAGGGGGAGATGAAAGCAAAAGGCTTGTTAGTATTTACGTTGGTGCGGTGTAGCAATGCTAATGCTTTGAACTTCTAAAGCACCTTTCATCTAAAGAGCTCAAAACACTTTGCTATCATCACTGAAGCCTCGCAGCACCCCGCGAGCTAAGGGTGGTTATACGTGGGAGGGGGATGGGGAGGCTAGTTAAGCCACATGCAGGTAGTTAGGTACGTTGGGTAAGTGGCTTGCTCTTATTGGAAGAGTTTACAACCGAACACAGAAGTCTCGACTCCAAGCCACCCACGGTAGGCTGTCAGCAGAAGATCAGTCTGTCTAGCCTGGCTGCTTGTCTTTGACAGGAGAACTCTTTTCATGACTATACTTTTGAGTATTAGAGGGAGGTTTCTCATTGCCCAGAACTCCTGAATATCTACTAGCTTGAACTTTGGACGTGCTGCTCCTTACCGACTTCAAAGCCACCTGAAGCCAGAGACTCCAGCAATAAACCTGGGGTAAGACCTGGAAGAAACAGAAGTCTTTCCATTGACTACGGGCTCTGGATCAGGGCCCAAGAGAGTTGGTTTCATGTTGCCTATATGCCGTGAACCCGATGCAGGTATGGTCTATACAAGGAATCCGAGTGTTTATGTCCTTGGGCAAGCTCCTTTACTGCCCAGCTTCTGGAAATGTAGTCTGCCCAGGGTACACTTTCATTACTGCTGCTGTTAGCGTGGTGTAGTTACTTTGGTCCACTATCCTTGATCCTTCAAACGATTAGGGACTTTATTAGCACGCAGCTCATCCTTAGAGTGACATGCATGCCATCAAATCAATACCGTTAATCCCCCTGGCCTCCTCCAACTGATGTTCAAGTCCATTTTAAAGTAACTAGCATCAGAAAAGAGCTAGAGTGCACCCAGCTGCTATTACCGCCCTCTTCCCACCGCAACAGAAACAGACAAAAAGGGATTGGACACCTCCTTGGAGGAAAGGGGCATCAGTAGCTACTGAGCACGGGAGTGAGGGGTACAGCTTCTGAATCAGAACTTCCTAGACCTTAAAGACTGGAGGCTGCAAGAGGGAGAGGAGCAGTTGAAAAAGTCCTGGTCAGATCCTGTTCACCGTCCCTTTCCGCCTCTGCTCCCTGGCACTGTGCGATGCAGGAGACCTCACTTACAGTTGTGCACAGAAAGTGGAGAAACCAGATTTGCTAGCACCTAAGGACCACACTGTACCACTGCAGATAACTGCACCATGTACTGGGCAGCAGAGAAGCAGGCCACTTCTTTTCAGGCCCGTTTTCCTAAGAGTAAGAAACGGATTTCAGGGGCTGCTCCTCTGTGTGAGATCAGGCTAGGGCAGGCGGAGCACACTAGTGTTCACATTTCAAGCCTAGACAGTTGCACGCAACAGCAAGAGTTCACCCGACTACATTCGCATCCCAACGACACACTTTACGGGCTGCAACCGAGTCGCTCCCAGTTCACAATCCTGGAAATGAGAACAAAACTGCCCTCCCCACCCCCCAAATGAACACAGCTTCCTTTTAGACATGCTTGGACTAATTCTGCCACCTGAACCAGTGAACGCTGGGAGCAGCTGTGAAGAAGTCAATAAAATAAATTCTGGTATAAAGTGGAAGCAGCAGCAAGGCCATTATATTTATCACAGCGGCTTACGTTAACATGCAGTTGTCAGACCCATGCGTTATCATCAAGCACTTTCCCATCTTCTTTTAAATTCTATTCCAAATTAAGTACTTCAGCCTACCTCCTTTTTCTAGGTGATCTATTTAAAATAGTTGGCTCGGGGCGATGGGGAGAAAGACGGTTGGTGGGCAGAGGGGAGTAAGTTCCAGCACAAAGCAGACCCAGGCTGGATTTTCATTACTTCTTAATGAAGATTAGTGATTTTGATACAGCCAATCACATGCATTTCCAGAATATTTGATTAACGAGACCTTTTCTAGGATGGAATAATAAGCCTGTGGCTAAAATGTGGCAGGAACAGAAACAGCTGTCGGCACTTCTCACACATTTTATAAAAGAAAGCTGCAAAGAGATCCTCCAGGCTGCACACAAAAGGGCTGGGATGTTCCCCTCCACACTACCTGCATCATTAACATTCATCCTTGGGCAGGTTCAGTCAGTGAAGCAAGGGGATCCCTTGCTCTGGGGACTGCAGACCAGGTAAAACTGAAGTCCTTCTTCCATAATGTGGCTGATTTCCAAAACTACCCTACTCCCATCAACGCATTTGGGCACTTAAATTACCGCTGTGCCTTTGAAAAAAAAAATCAACTCCAATATTAATAACTGTTTGCAATTATAAAATCTGAGGATCCTAGATGGCTAAAGAAACATTTCAATTAATTCTCACAATAAACAGAGCTATATTACATATCATTACTTCCCATTTTTGGACAAGCAACCCAAGTTCAGGCTTTCTATGACCACTGCTGAGGGAAGCTCTATTTTCTGTGGCCTAGAACATACCTAACAAGGAGATTTTCAGCACAATGGAAAAGCAGCAAAGCTGATGAAAGGGAGGGGTTTTTTTTGTTTTTGTTTTATACAGGGCACAATTAGCCTATGGACCTCACTGCCACAAGAAATCACAAGGCCAGGGGCTTATAAGAATTTGAGATCAGATATCTACACTGAGATCAAACTACCCGGAGTTATAACCATAAATGCAGAAAACAAACAGAAATGGGATGGGATATAGACGTTTCTGCTTTCAGGACCCTTAACTGGTGGGGTTCAAGAGGAAAATCTTCTGGGGAGGCTGAGTGGGCCGTACCGTAACTGCAAGGTCTTCTACCTTTTTCTGGAGTGACTGGTACCAGCTGACGCCAGAGGCCAAACTGGGCTAGTTAGAGCTTTGCCCTCATCCAGTCTGACAACTCCTGGGCCTACGACCAGTCACCAGTGAAACATGCAACCACTGGAAATACCCAAAGGAAGACGACAAATAGTAAGAAACCTGCATTTATATAGAACATTGAATCCCAAAGCATCCCAAACCATTTCAGTGAGTTAACTAACTGATAGACAAACTACAGAGAGATCACTCCATCCATCCCTGCAATGCAGCTATGTATAATATGATCATTATTTTTTTTAAGGCAATTCCTTATTAATGCAAATGTTCCAATTGGGGTGAGCTCTTCTGGGCCGAGATGAATCAGAAGTGACAGAACTCAACAATCTCACGATGAGCGCGTTTAGGAATGAATGGAATATTTTAGTTACTTAGATCCCTTCAACAAGATATGTTCAAAGCCAAACAGAAAGTGTCTCACTTCTCTAAGGATTCAAAACAGGCTTTGCTAAAATGTAATTAAGTGCTAAGTCCCTTGAAATCAATCACTTCCAGAAACTAATACCTACCTTGCTGATTAGAAGCTAGGTAAGCCCGGGGCAATTAATGCATTACTATGAAAATTGCTAACTATGATAACAACCCATTTTGATGGGATAATTGCTCTGAGAAAGGCTATTTGATACTTGATATCAGAGGAAGGGACGTATTTGGGAGAGGGAAATCAACCATGTTAACTGAAGCTAATTAGAAGTGACCTATTTCTTGCTGCTCCTCTATTTGATTGGCCAAAAATCTGACTCCTGGATTCAGACTGGATGCCCACAACCTGTGTCAACCTGATGAAAAGCCGCCTCGGAAGTTTCCTGGTTTATTTCAGCAGAAAAAAAATAGGAAATTAATCTCAAGCCAACGGAGCTGGAGTTTGACATCTTCATTAACAGGGAGCTCAACAGGCAGTGATGGAGCCTGTACAGCGGCATGGGAGCGGTTCATTTTTACCACTTAGCAAGTGGCACTCCGGGAACATAATGGCACTCGTAGCGCTGTGGAAGCACCTTGTCCGACATCGGGCAAGTCTGATTCAGGCATACTGCACGCTGCGGATACACCGAGGCGCTCTGCATGGCAAGTCATAAAGATGAATCCCTCTTCTCTGTGCAGTGCAGTAAAGGAGATTGACTGTAGGTTTCGCAGAGTCCTCTATCATGTACCAGACATCAGGTGTGGTCTATCCCCACCTCTGACTTGGCACCCGCTTCTGCTCAAGTGCCCTCTTCCCAGATACCTTCTCGGCTGCACAACAAAAGAGCAGATGTGCCCAGGGTTAGCGTTTCTCATTACAGGAGGCATCAGGGGAACTCTCCCATGGCGGTGAGAACTGGGATAGGGCTTGTTTGGGACCATGTAGGGAATCAAGATGGTGTTCAGACTAGATGCCCAGGGCCATGCTGCAGGGAGTTCAATTCGGCGGCATAGCCTGCACTGATTTGCAGCCAAGACAGCAACATTATAGAAACCAGGAGCTGAATCCTGTCCTCAGTCACACCAATGTGAATCTGGAATAACTCCCGTCAAGCCAGAGTAAAAACAGTGTAAAAAAGAGAAGACGCAGGACACAAACATCTTGCATTTTCTGGACTATTGCTAACCTTGTATTAGCAAAGTTTTTCTCTTCCTTTCTTATTGATCTCCATCCGCATCTGTCTACATACCCACTGCTATACGACTGGCTGGCAGGCTGGAAGACATCCGTGTTCAAAGGTTTAACGCTCTACTTCCTTATCACAGTCACTGTTTCAAATCAGACTGGATGGTTAATCTCTATCACTGCCCACCGGCTCCAAAGCAAATGGATGAAGAAACATGTTTCATCAGTTGCAGGGAAATGCTCAGGACTTTGGTATAAACTAGCCTGTAAATTTGCCAGCCAAGCTCACTCCAGCCCCTAGAAATGAGCCCCATCCAGATGAGCTCATCCTATTTGCTGCTTTCCACAATTCGTTACATATCTACATTTCCCAGCGACTGTTTGCTCAATGTGCAGTTGCAGGGAAGTACTGGAAAAAAGGTTTGTTTTTCATAACCCTGCCGTTAATGAGCAATTTTCCACAAATCATAATAGTCTTACACCATTAGCTTTTATAATTAAGTCTTTATTACGTGATCCTGTTTACTCAGCACACACAGGAATTTGACAGCCGTCCTGCACTTTGTCAGGCAATCTGGAAACCATTTGAGCCACAGTGCAACACTGCAAGAGATGGCTTGGTCCCCACCCCGCTGCTAGAGGACAAAAGGCTCAACACCCTCCAGGCAAAGAGATGGAGGCTATTTCAACAAGAGCAGCCAAGGGATCATGCCACTTATCCAGAGCTCAACTGGGGTGAATCAATAGTGCACTGCTGATTTACAGTAGCTGAGAAACCCGTCATCAAGGCATTACACTTACTCCAACATCAGCGGCACTGCAGCAGTTCACCCAAGCTGAAAACTAGTCCTTATTTCTATCGCATCCATTTGTCTGATGATCCCTTTTATCACCATTTATTAATTAAGGTTTGCTATCACTTTGCAAGTTTGTTATCCCCAAGTGGCTGCACATGGTGGTGAAGCACCTTGCCCAGTTATTACGCTCTTACGTTATCATCAGTAGAGATTGTGTATAATTAGAAAAGGGAGCCTCATGTTACATGAGCAAACGTGCCTGCTGGCTGTGTTACTTGTGGGCCCTGGCAATGGTAAAACTAGTTAGCAGCGCTCACATGGAAAAAGAGAACACAGTTCAAGTTTTCCCATTTTGGGGGGAGAACCATTTGATTTCTCTGCTGAAATCCCTTTGGCCATTTCCCTTTGTGTCAATCGCAAACCAACGGGAGCCTCGCTGGCAAGGAATAAACACGAAGGTGATTCACCAGGTGAATCAATATTAATTCCAGAGCTGGGAAAATAATGACAGCATTTATTTATGAATCATTTGTTCTATGGCTGGGGTGGGAGGAGTTGTCAAAGTACTTCTTAATTGAATATTATTCTGCCATTTGTGTGGCTGGGTAAATAATGATGTAAAAATCAATCATGAATAATTTATTGAACAGAAGCTGCTAAAATTATTTGGGCAATTGTTCACGGCAAATAATCTGACCGATTCTCATCAATGCTCATTTTCTGGACGTGTCTCAAAAAGACCTGTGCGAGTGACCTTGTGCAGCAGGGGAGAATCAACATCTCCCGTTCAACAGCTCAGGTGCTGCAGGGTGCATAGAGGCGAAGGCCAGGGTCACCCAGCAAGCCCACAGCCTGATCAGGAATGAGTCCAGAAATGGCTGGCCCCTACTCCAATTCATAATCAGCAGTTCCTCCCCCCTAGGTTACACTGACACCGAGTGGGAAGGTGGCCTTATTATTATAAAACAACCCAAATTTAAAGATGCTCAACTGCCCAGGGAAAACTTCCCATTGCCATCAGTGGTTTTGGGGCTAGGTCCATCTATGGTGAAGGTCACCCTCAACAGGAAGCCTAAGCCGCAGCAAACGCACACCGGCAGAGCTATAAACCAAGCAGAGATTTGCTATTAACGTCAGCTCCACCAGACGCCCTCTTCTTTCCCATCACAGAATCGCATCAGCCTTCAGATTCAGCTCCTGTTCGATTCTGCTGCCACAAGGGAATGGCGAGCCAGGATGAAGAGCGTCAGGTTGATAGGGAAGAAGTCACGCTCCTAGCTGCAGATCACTGATTACTGAAGCCAGCTCTGAATCACTACTACCCTTGTGCTAGAGACTTCACTGTGGTAGCTTGCAAAAGCAGTTTCTAGCCATCCCCTTGTGCCTGTGCATCTCACCCAAGGGGACCCGAGCCTTTGTTCTCCCTCTAGTGGTTAGTCCTCAAGAAACGGGGAAAATGAATTGTAGCTACTATAAGAGACGCATTTAATACAGGATTTGGGCCTCAAATTCTGACCTTAGGAATGCTGTGCTTTTCTCACCAGCCTAGGATCCAAAGCAAACTGGAAGCCAGGGCGAGGGGTTTCTTTGCTTAACAGCACTGCATAAAGGTGTCAGAACTCTACCTTACCAATGCAAATCAGGGCTTGCGCTCACAGGCAGTGGTAAGAGTCAGTACAGAGAGAATAGCCAAGGGATCGCACCAGCGCAACACGACAGACAGCACGTCCACAGCCTTCGTCTTCCCAATCCCCCAGTGGGCCATGCAACCAAGAACAAGTCTATATCTTCTCTGTCACATAAAGCTGTGGTCACTGGAAAGCAGGTGAAATTCTTCCCCAGATGAAGGTTTTAGTTTGCAAAAGGAAGGCCCTGGCTTGGGGATACATTTTGCTGCCTTTGCCAAGAAGCGAGTTGCTGCTCTCTGCTTGGAGAAATTAGCAGCTCCACAGCTGCTGCATTCAGTGGAGTGACACTTTGTCCATCCATCACTTGGCCCACTTGTCCACACAGTCTGGTTGCCGGTGTAGCACAAACGGCAAGTACTGAATTAACTAGAAGACCCTTGGGATTTTTCCCTGTAAACACTACCAGGAAGACATTTTACAAGGAACATTTATTTTGAAAAAATCAGCTCCAAGGAGTGCAAGTGAAGCCTCTTCCATGTCCACCTACCCCACACTCCTGACTGTATTATCCCGATCACAGTGTGCCCTAGGGATAAAGTGCAGTGAAGTTTGGCCCTTGTAATTTAAAAGGAAGCTTTTCCAGCATAAAAAGCTAATGCTTCTTGACCTATACTCATCTTACTCTGGAGGTTGCAATTCTGCTGTACTTTATAGGAGCTACCCCGCCATGTTGTCACCAGGGCCTCCAGCTGGATGCAGTTTATGGTCATACCCAGGCCCTAAAAGGCTTTGCATGCCTTCACTAATAGATTGCCCATAAAAATGTGATCCCGTGATAGTGGAATAGCTAGGACTTTCAGACAACATAAATGCTAAGATTTCATTTCTGGGCATTCTTCAAGCTATTACCCACATACTTTGACAACTGCAGTTTTGTGCATTTAGTATTAACCTATAGTCAACGTGGAAGCCTGAAACCCAGTGCAACTTAATGTTGAATCAGGAATCAATCCCAATAGTGACAGAGAAGTGTTTTTCCCCTTTTAACTTGGTTCAAATCATTGCTGCAACCTAAAAATAACAGATCATCAGCTTGAAATATGGCAGCTCTGGTTCTCTGGATCTAGACAAGATCTAAACTGGTGTAACACCTCTGAACTTAGCACTTACAGAATCATAAAACCAGGATAAGGAACTAGAGAATCAGTCAGTCTTATTTACTTACTTTCCATTATGCTGCTCAAGATAAAGCCCAAGTTAGAAGCCTTTAACTTTTTTTGACAACAAATTAGTTTCAGATCAAGTGATCCTGCTCTGCCTCAAAATATATTCTTCACTTCCAAATTATTCATCTTGCCAGAAGCTGCTGCTACCAAAAAAAAAAAAAATCCAATTTAAATGGTTTTATGCAAAGCCTGCCTTCCTTTCTGGCTTCTTTGTAGAACATTCCCTTTGAATCTTCTTGGTATGGGGTAATTCCTTCTGCCTCGTTAATTAAGGAGTGGGACATGAGAAACATCAGCTTATCCAAGAAATTAGAAGGAGCAGATGATCCTTCCTTTCATCAGTTTGCTAAGTTTTGCATGCGAGTCTTTGTTCAGTAATAAGTTTAGTAATAATATGCGGCCTATGATTCAACCATTAGATGCCTCTGTGTTCTGCAGAAAGCTCCAGGTAGGGGATGGTACACAGAATTGACAAAGCTGGAGCTCAGCTTGTGTGGAAACGTGTCCCTGTATCATTGCATCGGCTTGATTCTATACGTATCTTCTGATCGAGAGGAACTGAATCTCCATACTACATCTTTCTGCGTATCCTGATCTCCCCAATTCTGGGGGTGGTGAATGACGTGTGCTTATCATCTGTCAGGGTCCTGATACTAAAACTCTACGGGATTTTCTTTAAAAAGTAGAAATCACTCCCTGGCCATGGTTTTCTTTCTTTATGCAGCTGTAGTAGCTATTCCCCATTGTAGTGGGATACAAATCAAGAGTTGCCATGCGGATTCACACAAACACGACTGGATAATAGCTCAGCAATGAAAAAACACCTTCATGCAACAGCATTACCCCAGCTCCATGGAAATTTTAGTAAAGGACTGAAAGGAGATGCTGAAACAGGTGAATACGCATTAAGAAATCAAGAGGGTGAGTCACGGGGCATTGAGAACCGTGAATCAGAGTGCCGGGAGAGGTGTCAGGGTTCCCAAGGGTCACAGAGTGGTATTGAGAGCTGCTCCAGGGAAAATAGATGAGATAGCATGGATTTTCACTGAAGTTTTTATACAATCAAGTGGTGCACATGCCAACATTGGGCAAGCAGCATCCTTTAAAAGCATTCATGTGTCAAATACTAGAGTAGGTTGAACAACTTTGTCAGGGTACTTTTTTCCCCCTAGAGGAAATGGCTTTGCAATCAAATGCACACTTTTGCAAAACAGGCTCCACTCTATCTGCATTTGTATATATTCGTCTGAACTCCTCAAACACAAACATGTTTTGATTTTCATTAACCCTTTAAAATATTTTTTTTTGCTGTCAACACACCTTAAATTCTTTTAGGGGAGGAAAAAATACTTTGTCAACAGCTCTATGAATACATTTCTGTGAAGACAGGCCAGGAAGCCTTCATTTCCCAGCCAGCTAGTCTGGTCGGGGGGTACTTATCTACCTGCAGAAGTTATCTGTTAATCTCATTCAAAATTATGAAGCAAGAACACACCCCCTTGGACAACTGAGACATAGATAGAGCCTGCAGTTCACAACGCGTGGGATCTGTTAACAAGCCAGCCTCGAGCCTAACCCAGTTTTAGGGGAATGCCACTAGATTGTGCTTTAATCTAGGGGAGCAGATGAGAGAAACTATAAAGTCCATCTTGCTGGGAGATGGTAGTGTGCATCCCCTGCAGAGTTAAATGCTCTGTGCCTTATGACAGCTGTCCAGGGTATCAAATGGAGAAAAGGATGAGATGGAAACACAGCTGCGCAACAGAAAACCTCTACCTGTCTCTGCAAAGAGATACCAAGCTACCCTGAAGTGCTGAGGTAAGGGCCTTTGTGGGATGAAGGGCCAAGGCTGGAGCATGACATTGGCTCATATTTCACCTTTCCGTCATCAGGAGATGACAGCGGTGTCTTGCGCTATGTGACACTTGGTATGGAAGTGTGCTCTCTTCCAGAAGGCTCTCATCAACAGCCCATTGCACCCTGACACAAACAGACAAACAGCTGGTGAGGGAGAACGCCGACTAGCATGAAACCACCGGTCTGGTTTGCTAGCAGCACCATGGAGTTATTTTTTCTGGTTTGCTGGCTTCTCCATTAATATTTAAGCAAAGATCATCTCTGGTATAAAATACCAGCACAGCAGGGCTGGGGATGGGAATCTTCCACCCACCAGCCCTCCCCGCCAGACAGGCAGTGACGTTACAGTCCTCGCAGTGAGGGATCATGCCCCCTTCCCCAAAGCTGATTCAAGAGCCGCTGCAACTCCCACCTTTGAATTAGTGAGCATCCCTGTTTATACAGCCCACCGGCTACTCCGCACAGCGAGCATGGGGTTAAAGGAAGGCTCCCTCTCCTCTCCAAACCAATCCGCTCCCTTTGCACCACTTGTGCCAAGCACAGACCTCCGCACCAATGCCTTAAATTACTACAGACCCCAACAAATGCCAGGTGAAGGCTTGCTTGGTGTGCCACAGAGGACCTAGGCAGTGCGTGAGCTCTTTGATTACCTATTAGCAGCTATTTTTATACCCTACTCTTAATGGAGATCCTCTCGCCTTCTCTCATCACTTTTTTCAGTCCACCGTTAGCTGTGCATCTGCCTTGCCTGGTAAACCCCATCAAGCTTATATGCTATACCCAGCAAAACAGGACCTTGGAGGCTGCTGGCTGCCTCGCTGGTCCAAAAGGAGCCAGTGCCATTCCCACGCCTCTTTCAAGTCTCAGGGCAAAAATTGTTCCTCAGATGGAAAAATCATAATCAACATCAAACTAATTCTCCTAAGCAGCACAAGCTACAACCCCCAGAGCTTTTTTTCCTCCTCTCTTATTAGCCATTCACTCTTTATGAGCTGCTCACTCCCCTCTCCAAACCCTTCCCCAGTGCTCCCCTTTTCTCTGCCCAGAGGCAGATTGCTCTATCTCAGCAGCTCTGGGCCCAGTCACATGCTCCTTGCCATAGGCCCCTTGCAATCAGTGCTTTCACCTCGGGGACGGGGCCAAGCCCAGCACAGGTGGTTTGCTCACCCTGTGATATGCCTCAGCATTTGCTAGGGCTGCTAGGAGCAATGAAGAGGACACTGAAAACACTCTACAGGCATTGCTAGGCTTCTTTACATACCCAAATAAATAAAAATACAAATTGCACAACCTTCCCTGTGCAAGTTCTGTTCAATTTTTAACTCACCTCCCTCTCTGTTCTTGTGCTGGTTGGAAAACTCACAATTTCTGGAAAACAAAACTAATACTAATGAATTGGAACAAATTCCCTTCCTTTGGAATTCGAGTTCTCTCTTTCAATTCTTGAGAGGCGAAAGACCCCCCCCCATGGTTCCATTAGCTAGTGCAGGAAATTAGCACTAATTAATTAATTGCCAGACTATGATGTAGGACATATTTTAATATCTCATCAGTTATTAAATACTGCAGAGCAAGGCCAGGTTCACAATCCAGACATCACAGACTTTGGTTTATAAGCCAAGGTGGTGACTAGAAACGACCCGATCCCTTAGCTTCAAATGTTTCACTCCCATATTTGTGTTTCAGGATAAAATCAGTTAGAAGGACAGTTGTTTCTGGGAAACACAGCACCACTCTGCAGCCTCCGTGTTTAAGATTAGATTGAAGGATGAGGGATTTTTGTAAGCAGCAGCTCGCTAGCCAGTGATGTCACAACTACCGGGAAATACTGAGATCATGATCTTAGCGAGAAGGGTAACAAAGAGATTAGGCATTTAAATAAGTAACATGTGCACCCCCAAGTGCACAAGATACCAGCTGTGAACTCCCATTGTGGGGGGAAGTTGTTGCCTGCATTTTCTCTCCTGTTCTGTTCAGGGTCTTCGTTGGTGCCCAGCTCTACAGGAACTGAACGGTAAGGTCAAAAATAAATTTCCCCTAATGACAGACTGTGCTGTGACTTCTTCCAAGGGATTTCTTGCACCTGTGCTGACAGTATCTGGAAAGGAGGGAAGGTGGTGGTGAGTCTGGACATCAAAGTCCAGTCTAGCAAAGGACTTTGGTGCATGTGAATCCAGTGTTGGGAATGGCACCCCTAACCAGGAGGTGAGAGACAAGGGCTCAGCACTATGCAAGAAGCTGGTCTGGCAGGGGCTGCCCTGTTGAAACTGGACCACTGCACAGCAAGTGAGTGCCGTTTTCATGGGGCCTGAAGGAGAGCAAGGAAGGAGGTGCACGACTCTGTGACCTAATGGTGAGGGCAATCAGTCCCCACGCCGCAGCTCATGTAAGCAGGTGAGTCCCTGCAAGCAATTAATAGGATTTAGGCATGTGTTTTGCCGAGTCCAGACCCAGCTGTAGGCTTGTGTGCACTGCAGAAGGCAGGGGAAGAACAGAGCCCATTCACCAAGCATTTGACCAAAGAGATTCGGCAAGCATTTTTCCAAAGTACTGCTGCTTTCCTCTCACGTGAAGGAGGCACTCCAGGGGTGTTGCTCACACAGCTGTGACATTTACTGGGATGCGCTGCTTAATATATACTTGCTACATACCTTATCCTGCATCAGATGCAAAGAATAGTATAAACACATGCACTGAGCCGTGTTTTTAGCAGCTCAGAACTTTTTAAAAATAAATGTATTTACAATTCCTATTTATAAACAGCAAAATTATTCACAACTTCAAATCAATTTCAGCTAAGAAGGACAGTTTCTAAGCACATGCCACCAGGGAATCACATAATAGCACTACTTTGATTTTTACTGCAAACACTTAGGGACAAACAAGAAAGTAAATACACTCTTGTGTTTAGCAATTTAAAATATGCTCAGCAAGCTAATTAGGCCCTCTTTGGCTTGATGTGGTGTGCTGTTTCTGTTCTCCACTCCACGTTCCCCCCTTAGAGTTAACACAGATGCCGTAATGATATAGGGACTCTTTTTCCATATTTTTTAAAAGGCATAAGCATGCAGGCAACTTGTTCAGTGCATCAGCTCACAAAAGCAGGCCCAGCCTACGGTTAGCAAAGTGACAGCTGTGGCTCCACGGTTCTGCTAGAAAACATCCTTTTCATGTTGAAAAGAGTCAGACGGTGCCTCAATTTAATACTTCTTCTGCAAAATGTCCCCTTGTCTTCTACTGCACCGAGGGGACTAATAACTCCACTCTGCCTTGTATGTCTGAGAGATGAAACACAGTCGAGTCCCTGAGCTTGGATTTGAAATTGTGAACGTTTGGTCCTGAAGGCTACTGTTGTAGCAGCACAGAGAAACTGCTGTTGAAAGCATTGGGTACGATACCTCTGGGCAGGAATTTCATTTATGCAGGAGAATTTACAGTTTCAGAAAGGAGCATAGCAGCTAATTCAAGCCACGTGAAGCTTTTGCCGCAGAACCTGCATGCTAGCAAAAACCAGCCCACTGTTTGTTGGTTTTTTCCTCCAGACCACTGGATCAGGCCAGGTCTTCCATGTAAGCTTCTGGGAACCTGGCATGAGCTTGCTCAAGTAAGTACCTCTGGCAGCATGCAAGGCAATGGCCAGGTGCAAGTAGGATAGAAATGGATGGACTGAAATCTGGATGAGAAGCAGGCTCTACCCCTGGGCATTGCAATCATACCCCAGCTACCAGTCCCCTTCTCAGAAGGGGAGTTTAATCTGCTCCCCAAGAATCACAGGGCCAGCCTCAAGGTGTAGAAGCTTTTGTCCTTCCAAGTCATCAGGAAACGATGTGGGTTTCAGAAATTGCATGGACTTGTTTCCTTCCAGGATGCAGCAGCATCTCAGCAAAACAACCAGCCACTTGAAAGACTACGACAGCAAGTCCTAGACCCTCAAGAAGGATGGGCAGCTTGAGATGTGCAAGGGCCAAGAAGTCTCGAGACCGAGACAAACCTTTCCCAAATGATCTAAAAACTGCTCGGAGTAAACTCAAAATGTGCCAGTGAATACATAGGAAAACACTGCACACTTGGATTTCCTTGGGAAGTTTCTGATCTTTCCTCCTCCCTTAATGATGCAAAAAAGCCTAGAGAACAGCCTCCCTCCTTGCATAAGGTTTCTCACCTATAACGAACAAAACTCAGGAGCTTAAAGTGCAATTTCAGCACCTAAATCCCAAGCTGCAGCCCTGGACCCCCTGCTGAAGTGTCACAGTGCCTCCAGTGGGTCTGCGAGGGCATCTCCCCTCTTGGCAGAGCTGTTCCCTAGTTCAGCAAAGGAGTCAAGGTTCAGGGGGCCCAGCATGTGCTGTCATGACTGAGCTACTGTACAGATCCCACCCTCGTGCCAGCCTTTTGAGAGAAAAGGCTCATCCTAGCTAGGTTGGAAATGACAGGGCAGAGGCCCCTGCCTCTGGGAGAGGGTTCATCCTGAATGGATGAAGGCACCTCCTTCCAGCCTCGACTTAAGTCCCTCTGCCCTGGGGAAGGATGGGTAAAAACACATATAAAAAACACAGAAGAGAACAAAGGCATTTTCAAATCAAGGATTTAAATCAGACCTTTTCATGCCTACAGAAAGTTTTGCTCGGGTTCAAACGTGACTTATAAAATACAACGTAGTCTCTAACCTGGGTACCAGGCAATCCCCTCAGACTCCCCACTAGCTGAACTTGAAAAGCTCAGCAGGTTTGTCGGGTGCAAATGCATCATTGCCTGGTTAGGACTTCTGCTGAATTAATAATGATTAATTGTTTCCAGTGGAAAAATATTCCACAGGCACAATGATCTGCATTCAGTGTTTCCAAATGTTAGTTTCTTATATAAATGGTTGTTAACAGAAAGCAGATGGCAGAGATAATTCACTGTCTCGTACACTGTCCTCACTCTATTGTCTTTGCCTAATGCTGTGAACTTCTATCAGGGTGTATTTATAGATATCTCTTCAGCAACTGAAGAGCTAGTTGAGACAGGGTGTGATTTGGAGCTACTGTGTCTGTGGTTTTAACTGTGATCTTGATATTTTGTGATTGGGTGCAAAATTAGAAAGGCCCACATGAGACTGGGAAAGATGGGGTAATCTTCACATCCCACTTTGAGTTGCAAAATTCACCATTACATTGACGTAAGAGGGCTTTTGCTTTCCTCAGGGCTGGAGTCTGTTTTGCGGCAAAGCAGCAAGGCACCTCTAAATGAGCGAGGGCAGGCAGGGAACAAGAAAGAAGACCACTCCAAGCTTTGGTTGACCTCTCCACCCCACCTATAACCCATATTCTCTGAGCCTTAAAACCTCTAACCCCAACCATATTCCTTACCACAAACACAGAGCCAAGTAGTCCCCAACACAAAAAATACATTGCATTGACCAAACAACTCTAGCACCAGCCCAACCTCTCCAAGCCCCCACACTCGCACTTCTAAGTCTCCTGCATGCCACAAGCAGCCTGAACATACCCTTAGCCATCAGACCCGACCACCTACTTCCCTTCTGTCAGCCAACACTGTTTCGTTAGACAATCCCTAGCCTACCTGAACTATAACCCAAGCCTGGAGAGCCTTTCTAAAGAGACCCCTAATCACAGGGGAGAATTATATACCATCTCCATCCTGAATTGCTGCCCCTTTTAGGCCACTCTGGAAGGTCCTTGTGGAAGTGCCTTGGTGGAAAGTGTACCTCCTGCTGGTGAAGAGAGATTAAAGTGATCCTGTACCACCTGCACCATATGCACCTGGGGTCGAGGCAGGGAGGATGGGAAGTGGGTTGCAGTAGTGTGCAGTGAATCCTGCTATTCTCTGCTTCTGCTGTAGATCTGAATATTATGGCGAGAGTGCATCCAAATGCATTTCTGCCCCAGCTCTCAGCAGTCTCCCAAGAGTTGCAGTGTCAGTTCTCTCATTTATAGTTCTACTAGAGTTTTCTGATCAAATTATACTTTGTTTTTTTTCCTAGAGTGTGTTTCCCCCTGGGCGTTTTCTCAGTAGAGCCATCTATCACACAAGGCCCTTTGTAATCTCAAGTCAAAGCCTTCCCTCCTAGTTATGCCAGTACCCCTTGCAGGTACTGACCTCTGAAAGAGCCCGAGCTCCATGAAAGAGACTCTCAGCTGTCAAGATACCATGGAAATCTCTGAACACATTAACTCCATTTCAGCCCAATCTGGGAAAGCAGCTTTTAGGAGAAGGCTAAACCAAACCAAACAAAAATACCCCCAAACCAACCAGTGCAGTGTTATTTCCATGGTACACACTTAGCATCAGAAACAATACAAAATTCTGCTTTCAACTCGCTACCCTGTGAAAATGTGCAGCTGCTTCATTGCTTTGATTTCTATGACTGCCTATTAAAGATTATCACTACCATCTGTTCCCTGTGCTAGGTGAAGCACTTGCTCACTCACCGATGGACTGCGCCGTGGTGAGATTTCAGCTACAAATGCAGACTATGTCCGTGGAAGTGATAACTAGCCTTGACCTGCCAGTCTCAGGCTGCAGCAAGAAGTGATGTTCTTTACAGGACACAGCCTGCAGAACATGATGGAGACTGAAAACCTCTCAAAAGGTGTTCGAACCATCCTACAGAATTCTGCAACAAGGACACAATATCCCATTACATTCTCAAGGGAAGTTCAGTAAAGGTTATCATTCGCTGCTTTAGAGGAAGTTTTGCAGAACTCTGTTACAGTCCATACAACTCTGCTGATTTCATCTCTACTAAAAGAAACAGGACATTTCTAGGAGGAGAGCGCCATGCCATACACCACGTACCTAGTGCTGCAGCTGCTGCTTGACCAATGTCAAGAGGACTCTGGGCTGGTACAGGGCCTAGCCCCGTCTCAGGACCAGGAACCAAGGGACTGATGACTCTCAGCTGCCATTTAACTTCTCGCACTTCTCAGGGCCACTGTGAATCAACCTGTTTAAACCAGGTCTGCCTACCTACCATGCCACGCTACGCATGCTCCCAGTGGCTTTCAATGGCTGCAAAAGAAAGTACACAGAACCCGGCATGCAAAACGAGGCCAGCAATGTAAGGAAAGAAATATATTCCCTTTCCTTCAAAAGCAACACGGCCATTAGAAAGCAAAACTGAGCAAATAAAGAGAATCAAAGGAGATAGATATTTCATTACCTAGCCCCAATCTCTGCACAACATTGACAGGTTGCTGGTTCTGCTGTGAGCATGAAAATCTGCAAGGATTTACCAAAATCTTATCAAAGCTTCTCAGCAAACTTGGTGCGGTTCAGTGCTTCTGTGGCAGCTCAGACTTGGTGCAAGACAACATGTGAAGTGAAACTCAGTGCTCCAGTGGTGTTTGCTGCGCATGCATCTGAGCCTGGAGTTTGAAGCCAAGAACCATCCGAATGTCCAAAGGGAAAAGAAACTTCACAGAAGCCTCCACAGCCCCAAAGCTCCAGCAGCAAACAGGTCTCGCGCTGTCCGCCTAGCTGGCATAGCAGAAGCCTATTTTTACAGTGGCTTCGCATTTTGGACGCAGTCCCTTAGCAGCTATTAAACTCCATGTTAGCCGGGCTGACTCACGTCCTTAACTCATCCATGCCATTGTCTTTATTCAGGCTTCCAATTTGTATCGCAGGCTCCTGCCATTGGTTAATTACAGCTTTTTGTCAGTGAATATTTCTTTTGTTTCTTCCTTTTATATTTAGTACATGTTATAATGGGCTAAAGTGGGTTTTAATTAAGATGTTTTAATTGTAAAGGCCTGCAGAATCATTGCAACAAGCTGAGAAAGGGAGAGAAAGACTCCTCATGTACTGCAAGCAGAGAGGGTAGTAGTAGACAGGCCAGGGAAGTGCCATCTGGTCCACAACGTGCTGCACCCCTCTTGCAGAGGAGAAGGAACTATTCGGAGGTGTTTATAGATTGCACTATACCCATACGTATGCATATTATGACCAATACCCTTTTGTCCTGACGGATTCAGGAGTCCCATGAGTGACCACTGAGCGTTTCACCGAAGGCCCACAGCAACATGCTCTGGTAAATCACTAGGAGGAACAGGTATGCAAGAAGAGCCTAGTACATCCCTAAACCCTGATACTGCATGGCACGAGTCCCTCACCCAGCACAGGCAGTGAAAATAGGAAAACCAGTTCATCTTTGATAGCATTTGCCACCAGGGATAAAGAGCCACTCGCGGCTTAGGAGCTGCACGCTGAGGTGGCAGATGAAAAGCCCTTTTCATCACAAGTTACACATGAAGTTGACAAAACGAAGCTAGCTCCTAAGCCCCACATCCTCACCTTCTTCTGTCTCCTAGGCCAGCTACTCTCCTCTAGCAAAGCCTGTGGAAGGAGAGGAGGATACTGCTGTCCTTACATATGGCTCACCTGGAGCAACAATTATAAGCCCAGTTTAAGATTAGTTAACCAGTCTAATGCTCTTGAGGAAAGGGAACGTGTCTCTGCAATGTCACTGTCAAATCTGTAGAGAGCGGAGCTCTGTTACGCATTCCATAGTGTCACGGGGCGGGCGTGATCCCTCTAGCACCCCCCCACCGTGCCAGCACCCTCTTATCTCGCCCGCCACGTCTTTGGTGATATCTGGTTCTATACGGGAGGCTGCCTTTGATCCCCTAGTACACGGTGTTATGCTGGAACTATTCCCTGTTCCGTATGGGGCGACTCGGTGCACCCCAGCCTTAAGGGCTACGCGCGCCTCCAGCCTCCCCTTTAGCACGCCCCAAGCCTCGCAGCTGTACCGGACGTTCTCGTGTCATACGCTCGCCCCTACCTGGGGTCTCTCGATACGCGCTCTTCCTCTCTCTGGGGTTTCTCCGTACGCGCGCCCAATATACTCGCCCCTCCCGGGCTTCTGTCCACCCTCTCGCCCTTTCCGGGCCTCTAGTCGTGCGCTTGACTCTGTCGAGCTCCTATCGGTCAGGCCCCTATCCGCATGTCCGCCCCTCTCCAGGCTTACTCTCCGCGCCTGCCCCTCTCCGGGACTTCTACCGCACGCTCGCCCTTCTCCGGGTCTTAGCGTCAGTAGGGTGCTAGTCACTCGCCCTGGAGCCTCTCCTTTTAACCTGCCTGCCAGGCTTGTTCTCACGTGCCAGCCTCTCTCCTGGACTCTTACCGCACGCTCGCCCAGGCTTCCTGTTCCCATATGCCTGCCCTCCCTGGGGCCTAGCTCACGCGCTTCCCGCGCTTGGGGCTCAGGTGGCCTGTAGCCGTGCCTGGCCCCTGACCCTTCTTCTGGGTTGAATACCCCACTGGGCAGAATACTGCCCACAACACGCCACAACGTCACGCCTCTCCCTGGCGCTCACCCGTAGTGCCAGCTCCGGCACCAATCACTGTGCCACCCTGGCACCAGGAACCCCCGAAGTATTGGGGAGCTCCCGTGAGGCCTCCTCGCACCCCTACAGTCTCACCCGGTCCTCCGGTTTTCGCACAAACAGCCCTACCGCAAAGCAAACTACTAGCCAACCGGCTCCAACTCAAAATAGGCCTACCGGCTATAACATAAGGGTCCAGGCCCAAACTGGCCCTCTCGCAAAGGCATCTCCGCCAGGATTTTCTCTGCCCTCACCATGCCGCGGCCCCTTAGGTGCTCAGGCTGCACCGCTCCTCTCTGCTCTGCTGGGCTCTTCCGCAGAGCTCCTGCTCCTGCGGCTGCCAGAAAGGAACTGGCTCTGGGCTCAGCCTGGTCGCTTATAACGGCCCGGCCCTGCCCGCTTCTAGCCAGCTGACCAACATTAGTTGCCCCAGCAATCCTCACCTGTGCTGCCCTGTTGATTGGCAGCTGTCCTTACTACTGTTACTAGTAGCCAGCACCCTAGTGCTCTGCTACACATAGTTTGCCACAGTCACATTTGCAGAACTCCTAATGTACCATTTGTGCAGCAAGGGACCGTGCCAGCCGTGCCTGGTCCAGATATGATTTAGAGCCTTTTGTGTTTTTCACAGAAGGTCCAAACCAAGAGCCTTTATTGTTGTGTTGGAAATTAGTTGTTTATTCCCAATAATGGTTTCATTCCACGCTTCCCCCAAGCTGCTGCGCTGTCGTGTCCTACAAGGGCTGGTACACTGCTGCCCTTGAGAAACACTCCCGATTCAGCTTCTTGAGAGACGTGGTAGACAAGCTTGAGGCACAGAGTGCTCTTCTTTGTGTCTTCACGCTTCTCTACCATCTCTCCCGGCTATACAATTGGTCCAATAAAAGACATCGCCAAAAACCCCCCACCTTGCTTCTTGCCTTTCTAGATAAGCCCTAAATGGTCCAGCTTACCATTACCCTGGTGGCTTGTGTCATCATTTACACCAATGCACTCTGGGTGTGAAACGTGAACAAGTCACCATGGAGGAGTTTGCATGCAGCTTGCGGCGGTCTATACATGACTACTCCAGGTACAGGGCAGCAGAAAACAGGAACCCGAGGCCTTGACGGGCATGAAAGCAATAGAGTCTGCAGAAATAACTCTAAACATCCTGCAAAGTTTAACAAAAAAGGAGAGCTTTTCTAATGGCTTTTTAAAATGTAACCTAGAGAATTCTGCAATAGAAATATAATTTTCTATTAAGTTCCAGAGCCTGGTTTTCTCCCACCAAAACACCTCCAGGGACAGGTAAATCATTTCTTATTGAATTCACAGTTCGGAAGGCCCAAAGAGACCATTTTGATCATCCAGTCTGACCTCCTACATGACACCGGCCATCGAGTACAACGCTACAGGAATTCTCCATCGGGGCAGTTCAGGTTCCTCTAGGAAAGACTGCGTGGGGGGGGGGGGGGGGGGGAGGCTGGAAAAGAAACAGAAAGGAAAGAACAAGAACCGATTCACCTGTGTGGTGCCAAGGGTGCCATTTACAAGCAGTAAAGAGATTTACAGATTGCACAGACAATACTGTAGCTCTCCAGAGACTAGGACAAAGAACAGCCACCAATCATAACAGAAAGAGAGGATGATTAAAGGAGCAATTGCTATATGCAAAGCATATTATTGTGGAAATGGTAATTTATAGGCTAGTAGAATAACTCATTCCTGTGAGCTCAGGTACACAAACCCCACTAGCACAATGCAGAAACAAGAAAGGGAAATGAATAGTTTTGTACTTGCTAAATTACAGAGGTTTTCAAACCTCAGTTAACAATGCCTCCTGGCTGCGGTGCAGAGGCACTCAGTGTCTTCTTGGAGCACATCTTGCCCTAATCTTTCACTCATGTGCTTGAAGAAGGCTTCCATGCCAAGCACACAAGTGAAAACCTATTTCACAAGCCTATACTCTCTCTACCTGTGTCCGCATGCCATTTCTGCCCATAATTTTCATGGCACGTGCTGACAGACACCAGAGGGCAGGGCCCCATCTGGTAAAGTCAGCTAGCCGTGGTCTGGTCTACATGCCAAGAGTTTGGCTGGAAGAGCAGCATCAGCCAAAACCAATGCAGTTTCATTTGCAAAGCCCTTGGTGGTCACACCTAAACCAGACGAACAGGGTTTCTGTTAGCTCAGAGAAAGGCTGTACTATGCCAGCAACAATCCCCATTCTGCCAGCCTGTGCTGCATCTCCCCTAGGGGCCTCTGCTTGGCCAGCTATAGCACAAGCGTCCCTGTAATGAAGACAAGCCCAATGGCCCTTGTATAGGAAAGTGCCTTTTACCCCCATTTAACAGACAGGAAACTGAGGCACGAGAAACCAAGCGTCTTCCCTAAAGTCTGCAGCAGAGCAAAGGCTTGGCTTGGGGATTTCTTTCTGGGAACCAGCCAGGACTGGTTGCTGAGGGTTGGGGGAGCAGAGGGCACAGGGCACTGTAGCAGTCCAGATTCCAGTTTGGTTCTAGCAGGGGGTAGTTTGGGACAGGAGAAGCAGGGGGTAAGCATGTGCAGGCCATAGTGACATCTCGTTTGGATGCTACTGCTCTGACTCTTAGCTTCACAGGCATCCTAGTGAGCCTTGTCTGAGAGACGTGCAGGGCTTGTATGTCCCCAGGGCCACGTCTCACGCGCCTGAGGAGAGAAGCATTTATTTGCAAGAAGTAGCCCAAGTCCTGAGAAGTGATCGATGGCAGCTTCTTAACGCTCCCCAGCTAATTCAAAGCTTATTTGTGGGATGGCAAGAACAGAGCCGTCCTATTTCACGTTTATGACTGCTTTCACGTGGGGATTTCTGACTCTGCCATGGCAGATAATATGGAACACAGAATAAAGGGAGGAAGAGAACGGTGCCATTTTACAAAGAATTGAGTAGCAAATAAGAGTCCCATTAATCTCTACTTCTAGTTTAGAGAAGGACATTACCGCTGAGGCACGTGGCTCTCCCTAGTGGAACTGCTCCAAGGCCTCAGGCAGGGGAAGAGAGGCACAACCTGCGCAACTTTCCCCCCTCGTATTCTCCCAAAGACCATTCCCATTTTGCTCTGGCCTGTTCTGTGTGGTGCATTTATGACTGGGGAATAAGCCAGCCTGGAGGAGGAGGTGAGAGCAGGAAGCACTGACCACAGCAGGCATACAACTGAGAGGAAATGCATTCCACCGGGGTCCGGGAGCCAGGACTCCTCGGTTCTGTTTGGGGCCCTGTAAGAGAGCACAATTTCATGGGTAGATTAGCGAGTCAGGACTCACCGGGGCAGATCCTCAGGTGATATAAATGATCTTGGGTCCGTTGCATTCTGGGGAGCTATAACACTTTACACCACCTCTCTTGATAAGAAGGGCTTGGAGGTCTATTATCAGAGGCTTTGCCCCTTAGGTTTTATTTTCAGCTGTTAGGCACATGGGATGGGGAAAGAATCACTGATCTTTCTTATTCCAGTGGAATCCCCATTCAGCACAGCGTGGCTACTTGTGGTACCACTGACCACATGCACTGGAGTAGTTCAGAAATAAAATGAAATTAAAAAAAAGCAAAATAAAATGTAATTTTTTAAAATAAATTAAAAATATTTTTAAAATAAAAAATAATATAATATAAGAGGCTTCTTTGCATCTTGCACTTAAACAGAAACCATGACATCATGCAGTAAAGGAAGCTTTCTATCTGATGCAACCATTTGTTAAAATTAATTCGACTCCCCAGATGCAGCTTTTCCTAACGCAGCTGGGGGTTACACAAATTTTTATTTAAAATTAGTTCTATTAACAGCTGGCTGCATACTCTGGTAGCCAGAAGGATACCAAGATTTAGCACAAATTCTGTCTACAGAAAAGCAAGTTCTCTGTTCTAAAACAGAGGTGCAAATGATTAATGAGACTGGAGTGTATTTTCAGTCTCATTCAAATGCCTACAGACCTGACCCACCTGACTTTCTCGATTATGACCCATTAGGACTTCCAGTATGTCTGACCCTTACATTAGTTAAGTTAAATGTTTAACATCTTAATTCAATAATGTAAAAATCTGTATAGCTCATAGCTTGATCTTCACACCTCACTGAGCAATTTTTTTTTTTTTGGTAAGTGGTCTGCAACACACCTAAATGAGATCTGCACAGATCGTTTTTAGCTGGCAAACTTTTGAAGTAAACATACTGAAATGTTCAAAACAGGATAAAATTAATTAAAAACGGATTTTTAGAGCACGCGCGAGAGAGAGGAGGGGTAGTATTGGAGTGATATGTTGGAGGGTTAATATTTTAGGGGTTTTTTGAGAAGACAAAATGGGGGAAAATATTTTCTGGGCTTGTCCTGCACATCCTAGAAAGGTATGGGATTTTAGCTGTGCACACCTCACCAACCCCTTATTTTCAGTTTTGACAAACATGGTTTCTCTCCCCAGACATTTACTATTTAGGTTACTGAAGAACCCTCCAACCAAGCTCAGGGCCCACAGTGTGGGATACTGCATGTATGCATAGCAAGGGGGAGTCTCATTACAGAAAAAAAGGCTAGACACAATGCGAAAGGAAAGATTGTTATTTTTCTTTTCAGAGATCAAGAGCAACAGCACTGAGTAACCCAAACTCCTTTGTGCACTAAGGGCCACACGCACAAAGGGGTTTGGGCACCTCCACTGCAGTGGAATTAGGCCCCTAAAAACTTCTATGCATTTAGGCTCCCGTCATATGTCTAAGGAAAAGGCAGGAGACCGGAGTGTCCCAAGTACCAGTCCAGTGGCTTTAACCACAATGCAATAACAAAACAATGGCCTCTCCACCCCTCCCTGGAGACCATCCTTGATCAAAGTGTGCAATCCTGGGCATCCCAATGCACACTCTACCACGGTCTGCAAACTGCTCACTGAAGAGCTAGTACAGTAACTGTTACTTTCCTAAAGTACCTTTGACGACTATACCCCTGGTATGGAGGGCTTTCTACTCTCTCCACCGGGAGTTGAAGTGCAGCTTCAGCTGCTTAAGAGAAATCACCACAATATTATTTAGGTATTTTGCCTTGAGGTCTGTCCCTTGCTTGGAGGATTATTTGTGTGTCCCGCTTCCTGGGTGCCCTACATATGAGACAAGACCCACGTTGCCTCTGACTTGCCCCTTTTTTGGCTGCATGACTCTGGTTTCCTTAGCTCCAGGCTGGCTTCAGCAAGAGGGTGGCTCATGGCTGGAAAGCAAGGCTCACCTGGAGGACACAGAGCAGGGGTGTTCTCTGTATGACCCATCTCTTCCTCATTGCTCAGTGATTCATAGCAAAGGTGACATTTTTCAGCCCAGATAACTCTTCTGTCAAAACAGTGCAAGTGGGATCTACCTACAATTCTTCAAGGCCCAAAGTTTGAACGTACCCCTTGGGTAGGCACTTGCAACATCACTTAGATTTGCAGTTTTGCCAGATTTTTCTCTAGCTTTTTGGTTAGGGCATACTCCAAGGGACAGGGCCAACTTCTCTGGAGAATGCATACTAAGCACACCTTGCACTGGCAGAGCAGTGCAAAGGACTAATTAATATACCTGGAAATGGTACACAGTTCTGCACCACTGCGTTGTCCTGTAGGACCCAGCTCTATAGCCATACATAAATTTGGATTAATTTAACATTCTGCCCTTCCCCCCCACCTTTTTTCAGATGCACTCTCTTTGTGTATGGCAATTTTCTGTAAATTTCAGCAATACAAGCCAAAAATGAATAAATAAAAGTAATTACAACCAAATTAGCTTAAACTATGTTATCTCTCTTTCATCCCAAATGCTTTCAAGAGCAGCTAAGGAGTTACTGGACCACGCTGGTCTCTTTCCTACATCAGTTTTGATCCGGATTATGTACCTGAAGCCAGCTGAGACGAGCGTGAGATCAGAATTGAGCCCACTGCTTCCGTTTGCTTCATTACGCACTTCTCATTTATGTTACAAATTGCTATACATTTGTGCTCCTTTGTGTGGACCGATGTATAAACCTGTATGAATCTTTCAGTTTTTATGGAAGTTAAAAAAAGCAGGGAGGAGGCTTTATTGTTTTTTGGATGGTGGAGGCATTGAATCAATTCTTTTAAGGCCAGTTTTACAACTCATGGATGTCAATTTAAGTCCAGAGTAACTCCTCTGAATTCAGTGTTGTCACTTGGGGTCCATGGTGGTAATGCCGAGATCAATTGCCACCGTGTCCAAGTCCAAGCTACTTGTCTCCTTTAAACACAATGATTCAAGACCTCGTAAACGCACCGCACCACGAGACTTGGAAGAAGCTCAATCTGTTTATCTTGTCAACGAAAAGATGAAGAAACAATTTGACCGTAATCTATAAGTACCTACACAGGAAGATGATATATAATATCTTTAGTTCTCTGTTTACAGCATCAAGCTTATCGATAGGCAGAGATTTATGGTCACCAGTGGAGACTGGTAGCAGAAGCAATATGAAATTGCAGTGCAAAATTCAAGGGTGATGTTTAAGAGAAGCACAGATTACTTTCCCTGCTGATAACTGAACATAATCTTTAGGCCTACTTGATTTCCTTACGTTTACGAGGGTAGTTTCAGGATTTGCAGTTCATATAAACAAGCTGAACAGAGCCTTGGAAGAATCTTAGTTTATCTAGAAGGCACCTAAGTAAATCCCAGGTTGACCAAAGCAATTTCATGTTAATGTAGTGTACACCTAGAAAGAGCTGTAAGAATGCATAAAAGTATAAGATTTTTTCTATGCTCAGCTTCACCTCCAAATTTGGCACTAAGAATCTGCTTTTCCGGCAAATCTCCACTGCAATTTAAAATAAAAAGTGTAAGGACTGGAGATACAAAGGAAGTTCATACTCTATTGGCAGATCTGAAATTTTCAGTGAAAATGGAATTCTAATGAAAAGCAGAAACGAAAATTGATGAAGCCTTTTCTTTTCTCTGTTTTTCAATCAAATAGCAGTTGTTAGAAAGGGATTTCTCCTTGTTGGAGCCCAAATGTCTGCAGTTAGAACAAACAGCACTGAAGAGTTTCCAGAAGGACAGCAGATAATACATTTAAAGAAGGCACATATTGAATATACTCTCCCAGTCTGTCTTGGCATTGTCTTTTAACTTCTACTTCAAGAGGAGAAGTGGGTGGGGAAGGAAACCTGCATGAAAAGGAACGAGCAAACTTCATGATGCTTCGCTGAAGAGTGCAAGCGGAGAGACAAAGTGGACGCTCACCATAATAAATGGCTCGTTCTTCACATCAAACACACTTTTTATTATTTTTATTACTTTTTAAGGCCAGCTTCAGACCCTTTATTCAGTTACTTGGACCTATTGATGTCTCTTCTGCTGAATCAATACATTTTCCTTGAGAACACAGAGTGAAAATCCATACTACTTCTGCTCAGCAGTAAAATCACACAGGCTTGGTCTTTGGGTGCTTGACTGATTGCTAGTTGGTAGGGTTTCAAAACTGCCGAGCCTCAATGTTCAAGTAATAAAATAACCCTTTTCTCATGTTGATCTGCACTTACCCACTCTTGGCCACCGACCTGGAACATCCTTTGCAGAGACAACGTAGGCACCAAGCGACTTACTTCATGAGCCTCAACGAGCCCTGGGCTCAGCTTGGACACAGTTTGTTCTCTTTATTAATAAAATTTGGAGTTGACGTGCACAGCACCACCAAAAGTGAGCTGCTGGCCTGGAAGCTTCACTCTTGGAAGAACTATGGGCTGGTATGATACGAGGGGGCTCAGAAAGCCTTGATCAATGGGAGAAAGGTATTGTATTGTTTGTTCTTTTAACAACCCCCATTACCCTTTCTCCATTGCAAATCCTTCCACGTTGCTAGCTCTGCACAGGCTCTGCAGGTGGAGCTATGGGGAGTTGTGTCTCGGGAAGCGTGCCTGGAGGGAGGCGGGGTGGTCTTAACCTGTACTGGTTTCAGCAGATTTCGAATAACCCTTTTTTGATCTTTGGGAATTCAGCTTCCAGTCAAAACTGAACTGTCTCACTAGAAAATGATTGCAAACAAACAAAAATATCTTTTGTTTATATTGAAAATCTTCCCTGGGGAAAAAATACTTCCCAGCCAGCTGTGTAGAGAGAGACAAAGACTCTCAGCTGCTTCTGTTGATTTTTTGGGTGTCTCCTATCCATGCCCTTGTTTTTTTTAGAAAAGCATGTGTAGGGTGCTCAGAGCTTGGGATGGATCCCTTCTGGAGTGAGGTTTGTACCAGATGGAAACCTAAATACTGAACTGTACTAGAGTATGAGACTCCCAATCAGTCTGGTTTTGCACCATCTTAACATCAGTAACTTCTGCTGAGCTGTTTCTGGTTTCCACCCAAGCCAGGGAAAAGAGAATCGGGTTCCCAGAATATACTCAACCTTTTCCCGCAGGGCAGCGAGCGCTTCTGAAAAGATGCCTAGTGCCTTCAGTGCCAACGAGCCTCCGAGCAGACCGTGAGGCCAAGAACAAACCTCCTCTCAAGTCCCAGGAGAAGATGGAGTCAGAAATACATACAAGAGGTTGAACAGCTTTTGCATTATTCAATAAAGCAATAGGCCAGATTCTGGAGCTCCTTCCTTTTGGTCGAGTCATTGGAAGAATGATATCAGCATCCTCGAAGCTGGCTTGGTCCTCTTTGCCTGGGCTCTGCTGCACAGGGCAGTGCTGGCACAGTTGTATTGTATATACCGCCAGGCAAAAATCCAGACTTTGTCTGCTAAAACTCAGGGACCTGCTGCCGCTGATCTGCTCACAGTGACGCAGGTGTGAATTCAGGCCCTGGCCCTTTATTGTTATGTTTGAACTTAAGACAAGTGCTGCTTTGGAGCTGTCTAATTAGATGCAGGAGGCTTGGTCACCCTACTCTGTGCCACCTGTCACTGCTGTGAAAATGGCCTGCTATATTAGCAGTGCCCACTAAGACCGCTGCGATCTCAGCTGCCTGCTGACAAACATCGCATGGGATATGCTTTCTGTAGAACTGACTTATTAACCTATCAGCAGTGAATCAGCCAGTTTGCTACACCCAGCCAATCCCCAACACACTCTTTATTCCAGTGGCTGCTAACAGTACCCAGGGCACAAGTGGAAATAATTAAAATGTTGCAGTATATCATTGAATAACCTATTCACTAAGGCAGCTCCATTTATCAAGTTAGTGCAGAGTATTTTCAACAGGGGCCTTTGCCACCGGAGAGGGCATTAGCATAGCTAATGTAAAGTGCAGGGCTGACTAACGTACTGGAAGTTATTTGTTTTCTGCTAGCCGAGGCAGATGATAACGGCGTTTATCATTTTCTGTACTTGTGCTCCATACCTAGCTGCAGGGCATGCGGCTAATTTAAATCAATGCTAGATAGAAAAATCACTTTTTCTCCATCAACCCTCATTGATGAAGGGCTGAATTTCAGAAGGGCAGATACCTGGGAACTTCACCTCCTGCTGCTTTATGGAGAGCAGAGCATCCCTTCCTGCTGCTCCAAGGTCTACCCACTTTAAAGGGTCACTGCCCGAGTTGGGCCCTCACCCCTTGCTCTTTTCTGGGCAATTGTAGTTGGCCCTATACAACACGCAGGCAGCTGCTGACACGCAACCCATAAGCCAACGTTTAAATGACTCAAGCCGAGATGTGAGAGGGTCCCTCTTGGCTCTGAATGTCCTTTTTTATTTCATGTTGAGAAATGGAGCTCATTAGATGCCCAGCTGGATTCTCAGATATTTATGAGGCCACAATTATCAAAGCATTTGAGGACCTCACCATCTTTTGTGCTTGTATTCTTATAACACCCCCAAGAAACAGTAAGACTAAAGCCAGGTCACAATGATAGAAAGGGCTGCTGGTTTAGCTCCATGGGCATAGCAGTCCTGGCAACTCTTCCTACTGCAAAAGCAGCTTATTCCCACAAAAAGCTGGTTGTGATGGCATAGCTGTACTACTTACTCAGGAAACCAAGCTGTTGGCAATAGCTCTTGCACGCTACTGCAATGACCTCTATATTAGGGCTCTTACTAGTATAAAATTGTTGCAAAACCCCACTCAACTTCATTCTGCAGGCACAAATTTCTAATATAGACTTAGCCCGAGTGACTTGCTTAAAAAGTCTTTGACAATGCAAAGCTCTTCTAGGAATCCATGACAGAAGCTCTACCCCAGGCTCATCCTTCTTCTGAAAGGAGTTCATTTCACTGTGCAGACATGCATCAAAAGCACTTGTGGTACGTGGTTCAAAAGCACTGCAAGGTACTTGGCACTGGGTTTTTTGAAGCAGAGTGGAACAATGCATTCGTCCATGTATTGATAAACCTCCAAGGAGAACAAAGGACCATGCAATCACATAACTTTCCAGAGGCATCTTCTGAGATGCTCAAAGAAATGTTAATGGCAACTGGTCCTAAGAGCACCAAGGCCAAAGGAACTGTAGCACATACTCTGCATTTGCCTGTATCCATCTGGCTTTGCTTTTTCAGCTCACTTTAAAGAGGAGGGAAAATGTTAAAAGTCCCTGTATTTACCTGTTAGTTGCTGTTTATTGTTCTGTTTCCATTGCCTTTTGAAAGGGCATTGTGACCTGGGTGCATTCAGTCAATAATAGTTTCATAGTTTCTAGGGTCAGAAGGCACCTGAGCAGATCATCTAATCCAATATTTGAACATCATGTGCTAGCGCCTGTAGATGGTATCGCTAGCCAGCCTCCGGGGATACATCAGTTTTAGCATCAAAGGCATCATCTATGCTTCATCAGGGGAAGGAGATGCACAAGACTTGGGGCTATGTCTTCTCTAGGAATATGTTTGCAAGCATGACTCAAGAATGCACCTCATCTACTATCAATTAGCCTAACTGATGAGAAGGATTGATTGGCTCCTTGAATTACCAGCTATCCTCAAATAACGCTTATAAAGGAAGGAAAAAACAGGGAAGCTACCAGAACAAGTGCCTAGAAAGTCTGAACAGCAGGAAAACCTCAGCAGTAGGAAGAATACAACAGACACAGCCCTCGTGAGCAGTACTAATGGCATGGAGCTAATGACATGCCTGGAGCTACGGACTCCTGAGTTCCAAATATGACCGTCTCATTCAGCTGTTCCTCTCCCGTGTGATTCACTTATACGTGAACATCCTCACATACCTCTTAGAAGTGAAGGCCAGCTTGATATCTGCCCTTGTCATCCACTCTCCAGACGGCATTTTTCTCTTCATCAAATCAAATCTGATCTACCCAGGGCATGACGTCTTCTCTTGGGACATTATCCAAGCTCCTTTGAAGTCAGTGGAAAGGTGCCCAGGGAGCTTTGGATCAAGGCCCTGTAGATTGCAAGGTCCCTGGTTAGGGTGCTGCAGCAAATTGGAGGCAGCTTAGCTAAGAGGATAGGATGTAGGAGGACATAATGTGGAAGGACATTGGTGACATTTAATCTGGGTGCACTTCAAGCATGAGACTGAATATATGGTGCCAAACAAATTTATAGTGTTTCTTAAATGGTTGGTTCCTGCACTCCTTAATAAATTAAAGGCGTTAGAGTGATTTCTCTTTGATAACTACAAAAAAAAGGAAACTGGCTAAGTAGAGTCTTAACAAGAAACCCTAGGACACACATCATGGTTAGTGCTTGATCTCTCAGTGCACAATCATCTCAAAATATATTCTTGTTAGTTAATGATACCCTCTGAATTTCTAGTTGGGCTTGTAGAAAAAAGCAACTTATGCTTTAAATCAAAATCCATTTTTGATTTTAAAACATTCTTGAAAATAAATCTTGATCAGCTGTAGAGAGCAGTGATTGAATACCTAAGTCACAGCACCTCTTTTCTTCCCAACTGAAAACTGATTTTTTTAAATGAAAGAACAATGAGTGTCAAATTGGGAAAATTCCAAGAATTCTGTAGTTATCTGAACAACAGCAGACAAACACCATTACCCCTATAAATAAGAGTCAGATAAACACTTGTCTCTGCAGTGCTTGTTTCAATATTACATTAGTAGCACGCACAAAACAGTGGAGAATACAAGTTATACAATAACGTGTCCCAAAAGCATCTGATCTATATTCCCCATCATGAATAAGAAAAACATAGCCAGACTGAAACTGAATTCTAGTTGCCTTTAATTTTCCATTCAGATCCCAAAGGGATAGAAGAGAAAGTTAGGAAGAAAAAAAAAAGTTATATAAACTTGTGCACAGCTCATGTAGAAGCACTTGGGGAAACAAGGGTGTGAAAAGCAGCACTGTATATAAAATCAAATACCAGCCTCTCTTTATTTTTGGTTTCTCCACTTTCTAACAGAATTATAAATGGACTTTTTCCCTACTGTTTAGACTTTTTCCTTGACGCAGAACTGTCTTTTCTTTTGCCCAAAATTCCCTTACAACTGGCCTCCCTATTTCACAGTTACATGGCAGTCTGCCTTGAAACCACTTCAGCTGCAGGGAAAGGACCAAGTATGCTTGATTGCAGCTTTGCTGGTGTATTCTTCCTTGCCTGAAGTGGGCCTTCTCTGGTGCTCTTTGAAGCTGCTGCTACCTTGTTAGCATCTTGGAAAGTTGCCCTTCCCAAATTTCCGCACCGAAGAGATTTGATTAAACTGTGAATAAGTATCTAACGTTTGGCAAACTCACCTAACTTGAACCTCTGTAACTTTTCAGGCTGGCCATCACTGAAACCAATGCAAGTTTTCAGAAAGCTGCCCTTGTAATTCAATCAATCGACAGGGAAAAAAAATATATGAACTGCTATTTAGAGGTGTATGGACAACAGATTTTTGGTTTGCTTTTCAGTTCCAAAACATTGCTCATTTTTAAACCACATTGGCCAAAACAAAGTCAAAACACACAGTTTCAGACAGACAGGATTGCTGTAAATTCCAACTAAAAGACAAAATCAGTGAAATCAACACAAAATTGCTCCAATTGACCTAAATCTCTGTATTTCTGTGGGAAAGTCCCGGCCAAAGAACTGCACCCACTCGCACAGCGACTGTGGTATCCAGTACCCAGTATCTTTGCCTACCAGCATCCTACCTAGTGCCGTAGGATGGTAAGAGGCAAAGTTTAACCGTGTCCAACGGTCACGCCTGCCCTGTCTATAGCAGCAATGGCATGCTCACCGATATCAAAAGCCCGCAAAGTTCACACGCACCGTCGCGCTGTCTCTATTATATATTGCCCTCACAGCACTTAGGTTCTTCAGGTCGTCCAATAAGGCACATCACAAAACTACAAAAAATGCTGCAAGGTGATTAACATGGTACATTAACTAGATGATCAGTGTTTATACTGCTGTAGTATCCAGATGCTTTGGTCATGGCCCAGAATCCAAATCTTTTCTAAATTTACAGGGGGGGGAAAAAGTGTGTTGCAGTGATGTCTTTTCAGTTTGTGACTGAATCCTCTGATATTCAGCTTTAATTGTTTAAATTCTGTCGAGGTCAAGATTTATTACAAACAGAATAAAAGTGGCAATTAAAAGGTACTTCTCTGGGTTCTTAATTCACTTTGCCTCTAGTGTCAGGGAATTTTATGTTTTTGGCTGGGCCACTGCTCCTTTATATTATCAGTATAAGCACATATTTAATTAAAACAGTTCAGTACTATATGTGTGAGTAACTGCATTGATGTGCATTGTGCTAATGGATCTTCTTTGCACTGGTTCAATTTTATTAGCTTTTATTCTTTTTGTTTGTTTAGCTTGGTCCTTATACAGTGCTTAATATATTCAAAGTGTTGTGCAAACATTAACTAATCCTACATTTCACAGGGATCCAAACTTTTTATTCACGTGGAAGAGAAGACTCAAGTTTCATTAGGAGACCCTGGGCACTGCACCAAGAATTCAGCAAGTTGGTTTTCCAAAAAGCGCTGTGTCAATAAATGATCTTAAAAGGATTTATGCCTCTCTCAGGCATGCTGCTTCTGCTACAATTTCTCTAACATATGTCTGTGATCTACAGGGGCAACACAAATAAATCAGCAATCCACATGGCTGCACTTCGGAGCTAAAAATAATATGCCATAGTGAATACATTAAGTTCTGTATGCAAAATATCTTGTCTCCAGTGTCTCTTAGCACTGCAGATAAATTGCTCACTGAAATATCCAAGTCTTTCTCCTGCACCCATGCAGCAGATCCATAGCAGCAGAAAATATTATCCATGAACCATACATTTAAGTAACGTTCATTTCAATATACAGTCCTGATCCAAAGCCCATCGAAGCCACCAGAAAGATTGCCATTAACCTGCAGAGGTTTTGGTTCAAGCTCACAAAGTAGAAGCCTGAAGATACTCTAATACTAGGTCATGAGCGAAGCACACTTAATTTAAATATACATATGCTTATTGCTCTGCTTTTTGCCTTACATCGAGCATGCCTCATTACCCCAGTTAATTTCACTCATTCTCTGCTCTTTAAGAGGTATTTAAGTACAGTGGGCAAACACCTTTCCCTCAAACTACATAGCAAAGCGTAGTCAGAGATATACGCACACAATTAGAGTTTACAGAACAGTGGACATACTGTCTTTGAACAGTCGTTCAAAGTCAAACAGAACATTTCTATGATGCGATGCTTAAAACCCCTTCCTGTTTACTTTCTGCTAACCTTAGGATGCTTGAGTTGTCCCGGCGTAAGACAGCCCTCGTCGGCAGAGTGGATGAACTGTTATGGATGTGAAGGATGAGCTGACCTTCCTCCAGATCTTGAGCTGGATGTTTGCTGAGCTGAGCAGACCACTGCTTCATTTTTTCATCTTAGCTCTGAAATAAAGAAATATTGAACTTAAGGCTGCACACCTATGATTTATCACCTAAACTCAGGATCGCTGGAAATGCTAATGGCTTTTCATAACGGGTTCCAAGAGATTCTCTAAGCCTAGTCACCCTGCGCACAAAATACGCTGCATACTATAGACAGCTGCTCCTGGATAAGAACTTTCCTTGCTGGACCTCACTCCTGAAGTGGATCTGGTACCTGTGCAAAGCCTTAGTCACTGAAAGAGGAACCTGTGCACACCCCAGAGTTGCCCCACATGGAGCAGGTTTCAGGAACAGGGCCACAGCTGCGTGTGTGAAGCAAGCCTTCGCCGTCTGTCCCATTAACACGCACAGCCATGCATTTCATCTAAGCATGTCGCAGCTCTGGCCTTTTTCCCTCTGATGCAAAAAAACCCAGAACAATAAAACCAATAAAATACTGTAACCATAAAGTCGTTTTTATTCTGGTAGATTTAGCCAATCTATAGTGTCAATATTTGCTGCTTTATCAGGTTTGATGACATCCTTTAATATTTTTCCAAGGGCTCCACCAGTTTAAACAAAAGGTCACTGAAGCTGAATACTGTACAGGGTTGAGGAGTTTTGTTGGTTTATTTTCTACCACTGAACACCTTCCCTATTTTCTTGATATTTGGTTTCTTTGGCAAATATTTCCATAGCCCCTAAGTGAATGAATGCCCCCGGCACATTTATGAGCATGAACAAACATACGTGAACATGCTCAAATGCCCACATTTATTCATTCAAACACAATGAAAGTGCCCATTTGTCCTCTAGGCACCTGCACAAATATTAGAAATACTAACAACAGGATAAAAACACTCTGGCTTCAGCAACTATGCTATCTGAAAGGCCTTCCAGCCTTTCATGCTTCTTTTGCTGAAAAACTTCCATCTGAAGTAGGAAACTTCTATAATCTTCACTTTACAGACAAGAAACCAAGAGATGGTACAAATATGTGGCAGAGCAAAGAACTGAACCCAGATCAATCCACAACTAGCACCCTAATTGCTGGACCATGCTTCTTTTCTTTGATCTAATTGTAAGGCTATTTAACAACCCAATCCATTGAACATCATAAATCTCATTCACCCGTCAACAATTCCCCATAAATAATTAAAGCCACTTTTATCCAGTCACCCCAATTCTCTTAAAAGGCCCCTCAGCTTGAAACAAGAGGTAAGGCGTTAGCATGCCCTGAAGGCCAATAAAACCTGACTCTGGGACTAAAAGAGGGAAATGAGCCAATGATCCTGCATTGTCGTTGGTCTTTCACCAAACCTTTTCATTTTAAAGTGTGTGTGTGTGTGTGTGTGTGGGGGGGGGGGGGGGGGGGGGGGGGGGGGGGGGGGCCAGGGGCAGAGTGAAACTGGTCAACAAAAACCCAATTGTTTTGTACACATAATTAATCTTTTTCCCCCTAAAATATTACGTCTGTTTTGGCAGGAAAAAAAGATGTTTTCTCAACAGCAAGAAAAAAACCAGTGGTGAAAGCATATTTAATCTAGCCAGCTCTAGCTGGGCACCGTGTACCCACGTAACCCAAGCAAACACTATGTTTGACACTATCCCCTTGAAACGTCTGGGCCACTAAAGAGGCATATAATTCAGCTGCTTATAACTGAAGTGTTTAGTTTTTCTTTCAGCTCAAGCAATATAATCTGCTGCCTTTAGACCAAGAGCTCTTGAGGGGTCAATAACCCATCTACACAGTTATGCACATACATATGCACCTTTCCACAATCTTAAAGATAATGAGGGCACATAGAACAAAGCAGCTTCTTCCAAAGTGCATTGAATGTTTCTCATTATGTTGTTTGCAAAACTTAAAAAAAATGATTCACAGATGTTTTACTAAATAGTCATTCAGCTGTAATACCATGGCCCGGGGCAAACGCGAGGTCAAGTCACAAGTTTGCCGGCACACCTGCCTAGGGTAGTCTGCCCTAACACACTTGCCACGACTTTAATGTTAATTTGGTTGAAGCGGGAGGCTGCCCTTGTGCTATCCCGATGCCAGGGGATGCTATCTAAGACTTTGAACCTCCACCAGACCGTGGCTCATGCCTCGCGGATGGCATCCAGATTGGGATTGCTCCCCGGTTGAGGCCAGGGCAAATTCAGTCCACCCTTGGGCTCCACTCACACATGCTCTCCCTCCCTCACAGGGCCTCTAACATACCACCCATTACTGGGCCGCACTCCACTGCCCTTGCTCCCCTCGAGCAGCCTCTGGGGACGTCGGGCTTCACTACTTGCACTCCGGCAGGACACACACAGCAATTCGGTTCCCTCAAGAGGCCCCACTCTACGTGGCCTGGCCTTATGCCGAATGCCAGGCCGACTCCACCATGCCCAAGACCAGAAGCCTCCAAACCATCCCCGGAGCTCCTGCCCACACCTCACCTCCAAGGATGCTCCACGAGCTCGGCTGGCCGATGTTACTGCCTCAGCTACAAGCAGCCAACTGCTGCCCCAGCCTGTGCACTTAAAATGGCCCCCCTAATCAAGCACTGGACCCTAAAATGGCCCCCCTAATCAAGCACCTGGAGCCTGCCGGCTTCCCGCCTTTAAAGTGGCAGGCACCCAAAAGTGCACCGCCACGAATTCCTTGGAGTCCAACAGCTTTAAATACTGCCAGTAGCCATGACACAACCATTTATATTATCTTTCCCTAATGAGCTGGTAGCCATCTGTTACCATGGTCTTATCAGGCCATTTAGTTTCATAGTCGATCGGGTCGGAAGGGACCCGAGCAGATCATCGAGTCCGACCCCCGCCACGGCAGGACAGAGCACTGGGGTCAAACGACCCCGGCAAGGTGATCATCCAGCCTCCTCTGAAAGACCCCCAGCGTAGGAGCCAGCACCACTTTATTTTTGTTAGCAATTTATTGACACCATTTGCAGATGGAACATGTGCCTAGCAGGACCCATTTAATCATGTGTTTATGTGCGTCTTGGGATATTTATTTTTGTCCACTCTTCCAGTGACCCAGGTGTATTTGTAATAGGGACGTTTCACAAACCTTTGTTTTATATAAAGGAAAGCTTCAAGTGTCTAGGAACCAAGAAAAGGGCTTCCATTAAAACATTCATTTAGAGCTTCCGTGCTGTTTCCTTGCATTATTTATTGCAGCACGCTCAAAATAGCATCTAGCTGAGCAAATTTAGGCCATCCTGCCTTCTAAGCTGAATGACTGCCTTTAGTGCTACCGTACACTGTGTCTGCTGGAAGTGAATGAAAGAGAAAAAGCTGCATTTGACCCTTTTTCATACTTCAGTCAAATTGGAATGGATTTCGACTCTGTTCAATCCCAGCAGGGCGTTAGTAACACTTCACAAGAGGCAAAAGGTTGACATGACAATATGTAGATCTGGCAGCCCATCTTTGTTGCCGTGATAAACCTGCATCGCTGACTCTATCTGGAGCAGCAAACACAGCAATTTCCTGCAGGCTCGCGGCTGGAAGCAAGCTGGAAACCGGCACAGATTGTGGACAAACACTTGCTAAGCCACGCTCTGTGGTAAGAGTAAAACTAAGTCTGAGCTGACACTAGTCAGCCGAAGTGCCCTCCTCAGAGGACAGATCCAAAGGAAATGCTGCAAGTATCCAACCTAGTGGTAAAAACAAGGATCTCTCCAACCCCGAGACAAGTTTGCAACCAATCTGACAAGTGCTGGGAACGTTAACGGAGAGATCAGAAACCAGGAGTACGGAAGGATCCTCCAACTGCAATGGAATCCTTCCACGCGGTCTTGACTCCTTTCTTGCTCCTCCATCACTGCCACATTGCACTTTGCAGTCTTTATCACCTGCTTTCTTAATCAATAGTATCCTCTCAAATATCAGATGAGTCTAGCAGGCAACATGTTTCTCAGGGGCAAGCCTTGAAACTCAGGCATATTTAATCTAGCCTGTTAAAACAACCCACAGAGTGCGCTCTCTCACCGTCTCTCGTGTGCGCATGTTACACATGCCTGTACATTACACACACACTTTACTGGACTTATGCAAGGGATAAATTTTCTTTTTCTTAGTATGTCATGAAAAATAATACCCAACCAAAATGACTCCTTCCTATATAGCCATGTGCAACTAACTCTGCATCAAATCGCAAAGCATAACAGTACTCGCACGCATTCATAGTGCAACTCCAGGGGCTTTGACAGAATTATACAAGGGATACATTTCTCCTGGTCTCTTTACCAGCTGATTTTGAAATATTAATATGCAATAGCATACGGCAATACAACCCTCTCCCCAACTCTTCTTGTACAAGAGGGTGTCCAGACTGTGGAATAAGCTCCCTCCAGAGGCAGTGCAATCACCTACCTTGGACATCTTCAAGAGAAAACTAGACAGTCACCTTGCTGGGGTTACGTGACCCCAGTTGTCTTTCCTGCTTGATGCAAAGGGCTGGACCTGGTGATCTTCCAAGGTCCCTTCTGGCCTTACTAGCTACAACAAGAACTTTATAACATTGTCTTTTACATTTTTCTAGCTGCAACCACCATGCAATGTGAAAGAAATAAATTAGGCTCAGCATTTAGCACTGCAGATTTAGCAGCATGCCATAGAGTAACCACATGTCCATCAGCTGGAGCTTCTGCATGAGGACCTCATTCCCAGCCTAAATTCTCCGCAGTAAATCAGTTCAGTGCCAGTTATAAAAACAGGCTATAGAACCACCCTGAACATGGTAAGCATCCATATGATGAAACCTCTGCCCAGGGGAACCCACGAACCGTAAGCCTTCAGTATCTTATTGAGAAGATGGAACGACATATTCTTCAATGCCCTTATTAATTCAAACTCTAAATTGCATTTTACTTGCAACAAATGTGCTCATCTGAACTAGTTTCTGCTATATGACTAATCTCACACAAATGTGCATGCGCACACAAACATATTAGCTGGATTCCTTCAGAAATTTTATTCTCAAGACCTTGTCTTTCTGGTTGTCAGTGACTGTGATGTGCAGAGGAAGGGGGTGGGGGATATCAAAGGCAGCTTTTGACAGCTCACATTACATGGAAGATGAGGTAAACGGAATGAAATAAGACAGGCCATGAGATGACAGCAAGGGCTTTACCTGATGGAAACCATTTAAAAGTGGTTCATCCAATAGCCGCTTGTTAGCCACAATCCTCAAATAGATAACACTTTCATTTGGGATTCACACTAGCATTTTGTGCGTAATTAACTTAAATGATTCACCTGCAGCATTGTAGACCAGAATTGCAAACTTTCACAGAAACAAGAGAGAAGTTTCCTCTAAAGATTTGTTGTTCAGGATAGGGTAACCATAACCAACTGCCTTTCAGATACCAAAGAATTACAGTTTGAATGCCGTCTTACCCACAGGCCTTCAACTGGACACATATGCATGACAGCACTGTACAATTTCTGAATATCCTTAAATTAGGAACAAGATGGATCCTCACAATACCAGAAAAAATTAACATGCTCTGCCCAGCTGTGATCCATGCACAGGAAGCCAGGAAAGTTTTAGCACATGGATCTTGTAAAACAAGGTAAAGGTAATTTCTTAAGCACAAGTAGAATTTTTTAAAAGGAGAGGAAGAAAAATGTTGTCTTTCTGTCATTAAGAAGTTCTCTCTAACAGGAACCAGAGTATGGCAGCACTGTGTGGGACGAAGACAACTTCACGTCTGAAGTGAGAACACATCCCATGCAATGATGGACCACGGACAAGTAGCATATCTCATCCACCCACCCTGTAACAGAAAGCGACTGTCATGTAAAAAACAAAAGAATGATAAACTGGGCTCACTGTTGTGAAATGATTCAAACTACCTGACTGGCTGGAGAGAGAGGTTATTACTTCTCCAGGGGTGTGCAGCACCCACCAAATGGAAGTGCGATAACATTTTGGGGGGGGGGGGGGGGGGCGGATATCCATGCACCTATTATTTATTTTAGCTGTTAGTGAGATGACTTGGCTCCAACGCATTTCCCACAGATTAATGACTCTCTAGAGCTAATGACCCTTGGCTCTCTTCGAGGTATCAACTCCTCCCAGTTGGTCATTAATCCCCAGGAGATGCCCTCTACCTCTGCTGTTGGTACTTCATTACCATCCCTCTTAGTCACATTGACAAAGATCTTCGCTTCTCCATCCTCAGATGACTTCAGACTTTGCTTTCCAGTTAACCATAGAAAGGAAAGAAGATTTGTCCTGATGTTCTCTAGGTGGCTGAAACCAAATCAGGGAAGTGTCATGCCTAGAGGGCCTAGGGAAAACCCACAGCAGCCAAATAGCACCTCTCCCAGAATAGCCTTCCTCCTCCAGACAGCTGGACCGCTGCACGTTAGTCTGCCCCCAAGTAAGTGGGTTATTCTGTCCGACCTCTCAAATACAACACCTTCTTCAGTTTACTACAGTTTGGCCCTCCCTCTCTCTACCTCTATCTTCTGGAAAAGGGGGATTTGAACCATTATCGTAACGATAGACGCTGTAGCGTACGAGCAATTCAGGCCTTTTTACCACCACCTTACCCAACTCTGTTCAGGGCAGGGAAGCCATTTTGGTACAGAAGAGCAGTTGTATACATCCCTAGTATACCTCCCAGGAGAAAGGGATACAGGAGTGCCTAAAAGATGTAGGAACATAAATTCCATTTTCAACAGCTTAAGAGCCATATTCTTAAGTTACCTGTGCCTCTGGCCATTTTTGAAAATCCCAGTTGACACCCATCTGGGCCTTTAGGTGACTGAATATCATAGACAAGTAGGGCGGGAAGGGATACCCAGAAGTCCTTGCCTGAGGCAAGATCATCCTTATCCAAACCGTCCCATACAAACTATAATCTAAACTTTACATAAAAGAGTACCCTCAGTCCTGATACGGCACAGACCTAATACCTGACCTCGCCACAGGTAAAGCAGGGGACCACAACAGCCAGCATCCTGCTTCTAGGAAACGTTCTCAATATATGCTCATGAGATCCCGGATATCTATAAAAGTCTGGCCCGAAGTAGCTTAATATGCAAATAGCATGTAAATACTTTCAAAAAAGTGTCTGTTCTCTATGAGAACTGTGCCTCACAGGTGAGACCTCATAATCATATTTAAAACTTGCGAAGCATTTTTCACGGTCAAAGCATTTTACAAGCACTGCCTTGTGATACTCCTGGTATCTTGTGGTCACATTGCAAAGCACATCTTTTTTACTCCAGGCATTTGAAAATGGGCGAGGACTTTGGAAGGCATGTTCAGCTCTTCCATTGCTTTGTTTGCTACTTGGGCATGATGCTGGCTGGGACCGCTGCATTTTGGTTATGTCAGAGTGTCATTTCTTATATGGACCCTTGTACAGTTATGTCACTAGACTCTAAGGCCTATGCATAGATGGCTTTTTTGGCATGTGTATGTATGCATGGGGATGTTTGCAAATGCAGAAAGTTACGTGAAGAAGCTTCATAACCGCCCCCTTTACGGAGGCAGCGATGACTGACCCGCTCCAATTCCCCTTTTATTGTGAGGTAATGACATCACAAAGGTTGAATCACCCAACACGGTTATGCTGCATATACAAGAGGAAGGAATCCCAGACCTAGGCATGCTTAATTTCCCTCACTTTAGTCTTTTGTCCCATATCTAAAAGCTCCTGACATCAGCCAGAAGTTCTTGGTGTACTTAAATGGTCTTTGGGTCACATCTTTTCCCTTCAGAGATCTGAGAAAAACTGACATACAACTAGTGCTCCATTCACTAATGCTATCAATCCAGGTAGCTAAGTAGTTATAAACTGATTTAGTGGGCATACTATCTCTTCTTCCTTAATGAAAGATAGCTTTCAGTGTCAGAGCACTGGCAGGATTTTACTAAGCCAGTCCACTAATTCCTCTAATTGATATTTTCATAATAAGCCTTCCACTAGAGTGTGAGTGTTCGCATTAAGTAGCTTTCCCCCTCAAACGTGCGTGTTCTCGTTTTTCTTCCTTGTCTGCTGCTAACATCTGTTGGACAAAATTGATAACAACAGGGGATCCATTACTGTCATTCCAGGGGTGGGCCATCAATCCAGATGCTTTAGGGGTGAAATCAAAAAATGATCCCATGTGTACTGGGAAAGGAACAGAAAGCTAAGTAGCCATGGTACATGGCCAAATGTTTCATATTTTTGATGGAGTTTGCATGAATTTTTAAGCTAGGCAACTTATTAGCATATTCCACATTTTTTCTCCTTTGCTCATCATTTTCTATTTGTTTTTCTTTTGCTTATAGTCAATTCATATTAGTTTGCTTCATCATTCAACCATGATGTTAGTTGGTACCATTCCAGTTTTTATCCAGCCAGCATATTAATCTTGACAATGCACCTGTGATTTCATTCATTCTAACTTTGGCTTTTAATAGACATGTCCCCCTGAGCTCAATTTATTACCTTGTTGCTAATCAAAGAATGAACTGAAGAACTATGCACTCTAGTAAATCAACTCAATTATCAAACTCACCTCCTTGACCAAATGATATCAAGTTATGCATAGGGTCTTTTGTTCAACAGCAGGAAATGGTTTCAATTTTCAGTGCAAGTTATAGTACCTCTGTGTCACCAACATAGCATACATCTGCATCAGACAACATAGTGTGTGCTTATTATATATTTTTTAAAGGCCTTAAGTTTATGAACACTTACTTGAATGATTACAGCCCTAAACAGACATCACCATTCTTTTAAGGATTTTAACATCTAGTAAGCATCCTTGATGCACCTGACTGTGTTTGTAGACATTTTAGCCTTTGGTCATTGTAATATGCTAAGTGATAGAAAGGTGGTGGAGCTCTACGCCCTGCAACAATAATAACCAAACCAATCCACCATTCATGCCAGCAAGGATCCAAAGTTTGCCCCAATTGCTTTTATCTTCAAGTTTTGACCAGAAATCTCAAAATGTAGGGATCCGAGTTCTCCCATACTTCCTGCTTCTGGTTTGATTAGGAATATCAAGGACAGCTGCTCTCTCCTGGTATTTCAGCATCACTGTGTGTAATAACACCAGCATAAATGCATGTGTAGACATGCCCTGAATGACATAAAGACAGACACTAACTACAATCATCATGTCCATGCATAAGGGGGCAAAGGACACCAAGACTCATGGATAAGTACATCACATACCCATAGCATTTTTCCTTAGAGACACTCAAACTGGGTCATAAACATTAAGCCAACAAACCCCGAGGCACAAGATCCCTACAGGTTGCATAGGTGATGCTGCTGCCATTTTAAAGAAGGGAAAACTGAGCTTCAGAGAAGAAAAAGGTATTTGCTCCAGGTGTCTCAGTGGGTGAGTTGCAGTGCCAGTGCAAGGCCCCACACATCTGTGCTTTCAGCTTCTCCAGTCACTCTGTAGCAGAGCTTCCTTCACGTAACTCCATTTCTTCAAGGAATGGGGCAAAATGAGCTCTTCAAGAATGATTTGCAGCTAAATATACTACTAAGCGGAGCAACTAGGAAATACCTTGCCAAATTTCTCCCTGCTCCCAAGCGGTGAAGCTGATTAATAAAGCATGACCTGATAAGTGATAACAATTGCACCACAAAGAGATGTTTAAATTAACTGTTTGAAAATTGTTCACTCCTCTGCTTTTTATTTGATTATTCTCCGTGGGGGGTGCAAAATTACAATGGATTACTGTACTTTCCATGATTTGATGTAAGATCACAATTGCTTGAATAGACAGCTTTCAAAAGGGCTCCTCTCTCTCTTTTTAATTCTTAGCTGTTTGTTAATGATCACTCTATCATCCTCATCTCAGGCAGCTGATCCAAGCTGGCAAATATTTGGATGGTATAATTATAGTTAGTAAATTCCAGATTTCACATCTCCTGCTTCATTGAGGATGTCGAGATTAACATCAGTTTGAGGACATTTCCATACTTGGCATTTGGAGACAATCTGTTACCATTATTCTGACGAAGGACAACACTGCCCATTCAGAAAAACATGCCCAAGGACAGCACTTAAGCACATGCTTAAATCCCACTGTCATCAATTTTAGCACATGCTTAAATGCTTTCATGAACTGGAGCCCATATTCTCATTCTGAGCAGCTTTCTGGAGGGAAGAAGAGAAGTTTGACAGGTTTTGAGCAATTTTATTGTCAGTTGAAGGTTGTTTTCTCTCCCCCCTCTCATCCAGAGGATGAATCGTTCCATTTCTTTCCAAAGGGACATCGTTAATTCAGGTGTCTACATTATAAATGTGTATTGTGCTGATATGTTCAGTGTGTCATTCACGCCAAAGTCTCTCCCGTCTTGCAGTTCTGCAGTACAACTATCAGAGCCTGCAGCCACTTCACCGTTGAGAAAAATAATTATCCAAAATGTAATTAAATTAATTGACCAGCAAAGTGATTTTGTGGGTCTATGGGGATAATTAAAAATAACACATGTTTTGATGCATTTATATTATATAGCACACAGTGCCACGATGGTGGCTGACTTCCCTGGTTCTGTTATTCATCCAGTGCAGGCACCTATCTACCCAGAAATAATGCAAACTGGAATAATAATTATTTATAACGCAACATTTCTTCCTAATGGCCTTTGCATTTGAACTGGGTCCATACTCTGTGAAGCTTTCCCCCCACCTCTTTGCAGGCTAAAACTCCAATGAACAGAATAATGCAATAATGGCAAGTCTGAAGACCATATGGGCAGTAATGGTCAAGGCCCTGTGCTTCTTGGGCAACAAATATCCATTGACTTCCCTACTCATTCTGAGGAGCAAAAGACAGACAAGTCCATGTCCACAGTATAGAGAATGATGTGAAGCTGCGCAAGTTCATGGGATATCCTAAACGTGGTGGATGAGAACCAGATTCTCAGCTCAATATCAGCATAGCTCCCTTGAGGTCATTTTTAGCTATGGAGATTTCACACCAGCTCAGAGTCGAAAGTAGTATTTCCTGGCTTCAGTTTATTTAAGCCATGCTGACAACACTCATTTAGTTTAATTGTATTACTGTCTTTCAACTTGTGAATATTGTAATGAAGCAACTCTTCTGCCATTGATTATAACAGAGCAATCCATCTTGCAGCCTGGATGAGAGAAAGAGGTTAAGTTCTTAAAGCTAGTTGCATACACGATGCTAAAAGAATTGCTTCAATACACGCTTAAAAGATGCACAACCAAAAACCAGAAGAGAAAACAGCCTGTAAAACATATAACATGCATATTCCCCCATACCCAGAAGCATGACTATATCCATGGTTTCACAATGTATTAATAGCAAGTATACTTCTGAGAGCTTACGGGCCAGACGCTTGATAGTGGAAACCCTGTGCTCAGTTTAACGCCGTCTAAGGATTCAGCCCACAACAGCCCGAATTTCAGAGGTGTGGATACTCAGTTCTTTCAGGCCAGTGAGCTGAGGGTTGTGACACACCACACTGGGGAGTTCATTTCTCTGCAACTTTAATTTTAAAAAATCTGGTTCTTTTAGGCATCGTGGGGTGTCAGCCCTTCTCCTCTTCTGGATTCCTGTACATAAAACCAACATTACCCTAGGAGCCTGGGAAGGCACGTCCTCACATACAGCAAACGGCAGCAGCCTTTCGAAGTCATAGAGCAAGGATTTTGAGGGGAGGGTTAAGAAAAAAAAAAAAAAATGACAGCCCAGAAAAGCCTGCGCCCTGAACATCGTTTTCTCTCACTAGCACTCGGTTTTACACAGGTGATCACTCAGTTGCTTAGCACTGTCCAATCATCAGAAGGCAAAATGCTCTGGTGGCATCAGTTTAATGGAAGTGGGGCTTTGTTTTTCTTAGGGAATGGAATTAACTGCATGAAAAGCCAGCGATTAAAACACAACAGCAACACCACCACCACCAAAAGATGAGAAATCAGGTGGGGGGAACGAGGAAAACGGGTTAAAGGAAGAAATGAGATTTGATGCCCTGGTGAAGAAACAATTCAGCACATTTCAGTAATGCTAGAGAACGTTGCTGAAAAACCTTCTGAGCTTGGATTTAACAAAAGCACGTGGAGGGGGGCGTGCGTACCTGCGTGTGTGTTTTCAGATTCAGTGCTGATCCAGTGAACTTCCCAAATGCAATTTCAGCTGTGTTCTGCTGCGATTTATCACTGGGAGGCCAGCCGCATTTTGTATCAGTGACTCACAGGAGCAATTACATTGGGAATGGTTGACCTAGGGAAATAACGGTAAGCTGGTTTAGAGGCTTTTGAACTGCATGGAAATTGCAGTGGGCAGGAGTAACCGTGCAACCTTATACATAATCAAAAGCAAGATGCCTTTCCTACACATGCAGTCGTAAGAGACAGCTATTTGGACCATGCATGGGCCAGCCACGGTCCCGAGACATAGCCATGTGCGTGCAGCAGCCAAATCTATATTGTAACAAGGAAAACCGAAGAGAGTGGTGATAGAAGCATACTGGCCCGAAAATACAGGTCAAACCGATAAACTGGTTTTAATCCTTCATAGCTCTAATGAAGTCGATGGGGTTTTCTTATTTATAGTACTATAACTTCCAAGAGCAGCACTTGTCCCTTAAAAGCTCTATTCCCCTGTCCAAATAGTGAAATTATCATTGGCCCTTGTACCTTCAGACAGTTTGCTGGTACTTGCATGATAAAACAGCATCAAGAACAGGTTTTCTGAGGTTCAGCATCTGCCTACAGCATACTCTGACTCGTGTCATTGGGCCAGGGCTCCCTCTGCTCCACCCTCTGCCGCTCCGTGGCCACGTCCCCAGCCCCAGGAGCTGTGGATAACAAGATACAAGAGCTTTCTACTGTTACTGTGCCCATGCCAGGCCCCATCCCCGAATGCTAGCATAAATCAACCAAGAGCAGGCATTGCAGAGACGAGTTCAAAATGCCGCTGGCTTCCACCAACCCAGCTTGCTACACACCCTTGGACACCTCTTCAAAGGAAGCTTGCTTTGTATTCTGGCAAGGCTAAGAACAATAAAATGCCTTCCCTTCTAATGGAAAAGAGATGGATGGAGAGCTTTAATTAATTGTTTCTTGTGGCATACTCCTGCCTTGATCATTTGGATGATATTTTTGCAGTCCATTACAAACTTCATTAAATTTGCTTGCCTAGCAGGCATTTCTACCTCATATAATCAGCTTCATTCCTGTCAAAGATAAATTACTTAAGTGGATAAGCTGATCCTATACAAATGAAGCGGGCTTTGCTTATCAGCATGAGTTCAATACGACAGCAAGGCAGCTGATAGGGCACTTCCATGTTTATCTTCTGAATGAAATAAAAATAAGAACAGTCCTGCTACATGGGTAACATCCATCAGGCTGCACAGAGATTAAGTTATACAGTCTGATATTAAGAGAAATGCTCCAAAACCAGCTGCTCCGCTGGAAGAGTTGTTGTGAAATTATGTCTCCACTTGTTCAAATAATACATACATGACAGCATTTTGCCAACTTTCAGTACTTTGAGTTTCCTCTTGGGTCTCACGAGGAGCCAGCGCAAGTAAGACTTGAATATTTGAACAAGGCAAAGATGTCTTAGGATGGTGTCTTTCGTTGGATGAGCCATGCAGTTGGGATAGAGTGAGACAAGCTTTTGAATGCAAGTCGTTCTTCATCATTTAGCGTGTGCTTTAATGCTTGATGAGCACACATTGCAGTTGTAAGAGGTGTGAGTTATTGTGTGCATGCATGTGTGTGTACAGATGTTGGTCCTCCTCCTCTTAAGATTTGGCCCTGAAGTCCTAATTTGGGCCAGATCCTGAAACCACACTAGGTAATGCCATGTGAGGGTGTGAGCCCTTGCTCTGGCTAGAGCTGGCCTGCTGGTGGGTGAAAAACTCTCAGCAAAGTGGCCGTTCTACAAATATAACCAAAAAGAATGAACTTCCCTTTTCACAGACTCATAGAAAACGAGGGCTGGAAGGGAGCTCAGGAGGTCACATCTAGTCCAACCCCCTGCTCCAAGCAGGACCAGCCCCAACTACCTCATCCCAGCCTTTTTACTTCCTTGGGGCCCATACAGGTCAGCACTGGCCAGGGATGGACTGGCTTGCAACGCATCTGGTTCTGCTGGATGCATTTTTTTTTAATTAACTGAGGACTTCAGACTACAGTCAGTCAACAAAGAGAAATGCCAATTTTATCAAGCCCAAGATTTACCAGAAATAGCTCAGGTTCAGCAGACTTAGCAGCATTTATGGGCTCCAGCCACAGAACTGGGTTGCAGGAACCCTGGCTTCAGGGCTGGGGTCTAGGCTCCCTGCGCTGCAAGTTGGATGGAGAGCCAAGCCACAGGTTGAGAAGAGCTGAGCAGTTCCCCAGATCTGAGGCAGCTATTTTTCCATTTCCTTTGCGGGGGAAGTGACTGGAAGCACTGAAGTGTTTCTGAACAGGGAAACAACGGAAAGCCCTCCTAGGGGAAACACCGGATTTTGAAAACAATGCTTACAACAGGCTATGGTTCCCCACAGAACACAAAATCCCAAGGTTTAGCCAGCTCTGCCGAGACCCCACCATTTCTGTTTTGTCGTCTGTTCAGTGGTGGAGCCACAACGGAATTTAACACGGAGCCCGTTCTGCTGCCCCGTGTCCCAGCAAGTCCTCCTTTGCTCCGTGAGTCATCCCAGTGAAACCAGCTGGACTAATCCAATTACTCAGGGGATAACTCACGAGTTAGAAAGACAGAATCTAGCACTGTACTTATTGGAACTATAATGTTTTAATACTGATGTGGGTGTAATATCTTAATTTAACACTTTTTAAAGAGTACTTAATAGTTAGGAGAGAGGCAGTGCAACTTGGTGCACCAGTTCAATAACAGCGTAACCTACTTTCTTTCCAATAGGAAAAGCAGGGCATAATTAGTCATCAATGTATCATTTCCTAATGAGCTGCAATTATCTATTAACTGACCTGTTAGCTGATTCATTATAAGAAGAGATATTTCAAACCTAAAAAAAATAAAAGTAGTGCACTATTACTTACATATTGTAGCTATAGAATAGTTAATTAATTGGCCTTTTATGGCATTCATAGTAAATAAGCTGCCAAAGACTTAAGTATCAATTAGCAACATTAGTAAATGAGACCTTGGTGATTCAGTAAACTAAGGTAAATTATTTTTTATTCTTTGGGAGCTTCTGTATTAACTAATGAATTTAGATTTTTATTGATTTCATACTTGAGAGGAGGATTTCTGAGTGGGTAAGAGAAACAGGTGGTGAAACGCAGGAGTAAAACAGTTTGTCTCAGAGATTTTCCTCTCTGCTTTCGTTTGGTTGGAGACGGGGAGGAGATATTCTCTGGATGCCTTCCCTCCCTACACCCTGGTGTAAGATGCCAAGCTGAATGGCTGCAGTGAAGAGCGGGGGGTAAGCAGTGCAGTTGTCAACATCCGTATTTCGGTCCTACACCTTCTCTTTGCACAAGCCTGGCTCTCACTACAAAGGCTTTAAGAACCAGAGGCTGGCCTAAGCTTAGGTGAGAAATGTCACAAATAAATTGCTGTCAGTTCAAGGATTGCAGGTTGTTTGCATCTTAAGCTTTCAGTAGTTCTGCCCCCACTTTTGCTCAGGACATTATTAATGTGAGGGCTCTGCAGTGCCACGTATCCTTTATCCAAGGAGCTCGCAGCACTTAACAAGGAACTAACCCACTTCCCATGGGCACCTCCAGGAGTGGGAGACCACACTATCAACCCATGCATGGAGCCAGAAGCAGAATGGGAACAGAATCCTGAAGAACTTGGCTCACGTTTGCTCCCCACTTTACTACCAAACCATTCCCTATGCACACTACTTCTCAATCAGGCTGCTTCTCCGTGGGCACATCTACACGTGCACACCCATACTTTGCAAAAACTATAGTGACTTAAGCCAACTTGGGCATAAAATTTGATACCTGCATGATGCAGGTATCAAATTTATACCCGAGTAGTTATTGCACAATAATGCACACATTGATTCATTGCTGTGCAGTAATACTGTGCATGTGGACTAAATTGGCACTAAGCTGAGTCCCAAGTCAGACCACATGCACTGTTAATGCATTTTAATACTTGCATGTGTAGATGCCAGCCTGTTTCTACTTACTGCACAGTAAATATAATGCATTATAAATACACGTATAGATGCACCCCTTGAGCGTGGTAACGCTGCTCCATATCTACACCTTGGCTTTCCTGCCCAAAGTACTTCTAAACCACGAGCCTTTTGCTGCCAGCCAGGAAAAAGGCAAGAGCTTCTTTTCAGTTTCAATGAGCTTCATTGCCATTGTTTATAATAATGGTGCATTTTGCAGTGAGTGTTAATTCCATGAAACCTCCTATTAGTTCCTGTCAAGGGAGGATGTGTACTCAAGCACATTGAATCTATCACAGTAATGGAAAGTTAATTGGCAGAAGGACTTGCAGGTTGGGTTTTTTTGAGTCCGTTATGCAACATGAAAAGACAGCCTCTGCGCCAACCTGTGAATCCCTATGGACAACTAAATGGCCCGGACTGGGACTTGGTATCATTTGAGCTGTGTTAAAGGAGGCGGTTTTGGCTACCGAGTCAGAGACACCAGAAAGTGGGAGGCCTCTCTAGTAAGCTAGGCAAGGCATCAAAAAAACAGTGTAAAAATTACATGCAAGTCTGACACATTGCCTCTGCTCCCCAGCCAGCCCACTTCCCTCATGCGGACACCCCTTTTATACCACTGTAACTCCATCCCCATCGGTGGAGTCTCACCTAAATTATGCCAGTGTAAGCTCAAGGAAAATCAGGCCACAGGAGCCTTGGAAATCAAATTGCTGGCTTTTCCAAAGCAGACAAGGATTGAGGGCTGTTAGCTCAGTAGTCATTAGAGCTGCCTGAGAGAGAGAGAGAGAAGGATTTTGTTCTGCCTCAGGCATCATTAGCAAAGTTTTCTACTCCTTTTTGGCTCTGGAAGCTTTCCTGGTGAAAATTCAAATCCCCGACTGGTAGAGCACCAACAAGTGGGGAAAAATAGGTTTTGCAAACTGGTATTACTGACTAGCATTGACTTGCCACTATTGCTGACTTGCAAACTGGTATTGCTGAGACACGGGTACCGAATGCACCCACAACTTACTTCAAAGTTGCCACTTTCCAGCATCCCTCTCTACTTTAGATACCGATTACAGAGAAGAGGGGGAGAAAACCAAACAGCGGAGCAAAGGGCTACTGGTGAGAGCTGGGCTGGAAAAGCCTTCAGAAAAGCAGGTAAAGTTGCAGTACAGGAATAAACAGCTTTCAAGTTGACATTAAAGAATCCAGGAGACGTACTTGGGTTTGAATGAGCTTCCCGGCAGCAAACCTAATGTTCTTGGTTCTTCCAGCATGTATCATCTTCCCACAACCTACGCAGGGCTGGAAGCTGCAATAACACTCAGTGCTGCTGGGCTATTTCCCCCGTGAAACCAGCTGTTAAGCTATTTGTAGTCTGCCAATTGCCACCTGCCTGCAGTTCAGGGGAAGGAAGCCCGTTTAGCCTGACAGCGCCACTTCGCAGCTAACATTTACTGCTGAGGCAAGAGCCAGGACTGTAAGGCAGCAGGAGCGGGTGGGAAAGTCAAGGGGAGAAACGTGTGGGGAAGTCAGAATCACTTGCCCAGACAGCTTTAATTGCACGTGCGCCACAGGGAGAGTTGTTAGCTTGTTCCCATTTTACAGAGAAAGAGGGGAAAATGACCAATGTTGCAGGACTGGAAAAAAGCATGGGCCAAAGCTTCTACTCTTGTAAGCCCTGATGAAAGAGCCGCAGCAATTCAGCACCACTGTGGCATCTGGCTTCCTGCTCTGAACCGACTGCAGCTCAGTTTTTTGGGGTGGTGGGAGCACCTAATTCTGATTTTACCCTTGATGCTAGGCCTGTCACCAAGCCAGTCAGGCCAGGATTAGCTAGTTTCCTGGGATGGTGCATGGGTGTGGGTAGGGGGCCAGAGTTCAAAGGGGAAAAAAGTATTTTTAAAAAGGGAAAAAACACCCTTTAAGGACAGGTACTTAACAATATGAATGTCTCATTTGGCTTCTACAGAATCTTTTTTCACCGAACAACTATAAATCTGATAAATCTGACACCAATTCACAAACAGCTTTGACTAACTTGAATATGTATTTTTCAGCAAAATTAACAAAACATTGTCTAAAAAAAAAGTTGCCCAAGTCTAACCAGCCTGTACTTAACTGCTTCACACAGGACAGGATTTTGCAAGAATGAGGCTAAGGATACTGGAGCACCCAGTTTCCACTGATATTGTCATAGGAATTGGGTTCCAAGATTGCCAACATGTCTTCAAAAATCCATCCGCTAACCTGTTATTATAATGTGCCCAGTTTCATCATGTTTCTTTCCCCAGGTAAGATTTTGCATTTTTCACATTACTGTTAAATGCTGGAAATCATACGCAATGAATTTCTAGGGTCACAGTTCAATAAACAAGAAAGGAAAAAAAAAACCCCAAGAAAACCAACTAAAAGCATTTCTTACACCTGGGTTTTTCTTCTTAAAGCCATGGATCTATTATAGCATCTTAAAAACTATGGTCCAGGGAATTTTCTCTGGAAAATATACGATGGAAGGGCATTATTTTTTAATGAAGAGGGATAGCTCAAAGTTGCTTTCTGGCACACTCTCATTGCTATAGCAGTTGTAATCATGTATTTCGTATCCTGCTAATGCATCCTGAAGAATTATTTGCTGGTAAATGATGCAAATAAGTCACTCATTCAGAAGGCAAAAGAACAAAAAAAAAAGGGAAAAATCTAATCTTTCCAAGGAGAGGTACTCTTCCTTCAAGTACAGCGCTAAAAACCAACACAACATTCAAACTCTAAAACCAGCCCTACCCTCTTATTTTCTCCTTCTGCATGTAACAAATGTGACAGCCATTCACCCTCAAGGGTTCAGTCAAATTTGGCTTTGTCATTTTTGCATACAGAAATTCTCTTTCAATAAGCCCCCAGAAGGGTCTCGATAAAAAACAAACACACAGCCCCCCCCAACCCCCCATCTTATTGCCCCAGCAACAAAAATAAACTAGAACACTGTGTATAGGGCTCGGCCAGCGCCAGGCACACCTAAAGTGTAGGCCTGTGCAATGCTTCAGGTGCCAATTTGGTTTGGAGGAGATTCGGTAGCTGAATCTGAATTGAATCAGGAGACCAATTAAAAGATCTGAACCGATTCAAAGCTCCCAAATCCAGTGTGGAGAGCTTTGGCGATTCAGGCAGTTTCCGCCCGCTGAAGCAAGGATCGGGAGCCGGACGCAGGGCCGGGCAGTAGGGGCCGGCTGCTCCCCTTCTGGTCTGGTTTTGACGGGCCAGGAGCTGGGGCCCAATCTCCAACTCAGGTTCAGCCGAATCGAGTTGGGACAGCGATTTGAATCACCGAATCGAATCAGTCAGCCGGATCCGAATCCCAAGTGAATGCTAGCCGTGGTGTATAACAGAGGGTGTTCCTCATCCCGGCCTCCGTTGCCGTCACTGCGGCCCGTGTCCTTTGGGGCTCCAGCCGCGCTGGCGTCGGTGCCGTGCGGAGGGGACACGCCTGGGCGGCGCGCCCGCCCCCGGCTCCTCACCCGAGGCACCCGTCCTCACGGCCCCCGGTAGCGCTCCCCGGGGAACGCTAAGGGGGCCGGACCGCCGCGTCCCCTGGGCCCTCTGCGGTCCCGGCACTCCTCTCCCGCCCGCCTGCCCTGCAGGTAAGGGGCAGGCCTCTCCCCGCAGTCACACGCACCGAATACACCCAGTATAGTTTAAATCAACCTGTCCTCAAATCTCCACGGGGGCTTGGAAATTCTCCCCTCCTTTTGAAAGCTCCCCTTGGAAACAAGCAATTGAATCAACATCTTACTTTGTGGATGCAGTGTTGGTTTGAGCAGGGTTTCTGAGTGAAAGCAAGCACATCTAGGAGGAAAGGCAGAATCCTATTGCTTCAAAAAGCCATAACCTGAAATTTGTCTCATTTTCCCCCCCTTAACTTGACAGTAGTTTAAGACTGGTGGTTTTGAAGACTCATTTCTTAACTTATTTAGGGTGCTGCAGGGTAAAGTAGCCCGTCTTAATCCAAGCCAGTATTATTTATTTAGAGAAGAGACCAAAGTGGGATTTTAGAAGAAAGAGACCTCTGATCGCTCCCAACCGAGAAATTATACAGGATGTTAACTTCTGTATTTTGAGGCAGGGGGTGAGAGGAAGGATGCTCCTTTGGGAGTTTGTCGGCTGCAAGAAAGAGACAGATTGCCTGGAACTGCTTTCTTCTTCCCCGAGACTTGCCTGCTTTTCCTGCTCTCTGCATATCTTAGCCACTCTCCGGTCCTAGCAAAGTCATTTCGACTCGGCTTGTTTCAAACTTCTTGCAGAAGGTGACATCCGTAGTTGCTTTCCAAGCCAGCCTAGAAAGCAGCAATTATTTAGGGCCCGAGGCTGAGATTTCTCTTCAGTTTTTACCTGGACGCAAGAAGCAACATCTGACTCTCCAGAAGTTCTGGGAGTGACAGAAATCTGGTTGAATTTTGAGAAGGGATCCAGAGTCCCATTGAAGCATCTCTTTCAAAATGTGCATTGCAGCCAGGAAGGATTATTGGAGTATTTGCCAGGTTTCTTGACTGGGTGCTGTTAAAACTCTTTCTTGTCATTATGGATTTTATGCTGCAGCACTAATCGATATTTTCACTGGTTCATCTACAGTAATTATTCTTCCAGAAACAACTCCCTTAAAATGCCAGAAGTTTCGTGTCTCTCTCTCCTGTGTAACACAGTTTTGAACATTTACTGTTCTAAGTTTTGGCTTCTATTTTTAGTCAACTCTAATGGCACCGATTTGTTTTTGGGTTTTTTTTTCTAAAACCTTTATCAGGAAAGGACTGTGATCACATTAAAATCCTGCACATTATCTCAAGTCTGTCATAACTCCAACACAGATACCAAAGAGAAAAGTGTCAAAATGTTAATTTCAGAAATACGATAAGTAAGTTATCCATTAAACATCCCCTTTTTGTTTTGCTGATTACTCTGTATTCAAAATCATCTTTCATTTCTGAAGGGAATTGATGTTTGAGTCTTTCAAGACTTGCCTTATTATATTCTGTACAAAGCAGATGCAAGTTTTGCAATTGTATTCTTTGTGTCAAATGTTTCTCTTTTAATATGGCCAATTAACTTCCAATCCTACATACTTTTGAAACTGCAGGGAGAGTAGATACATTTTCTAAGGGATTGGTCGTGGCAAATTTTTTAACGCAAGTAACAAAAGATATCCTTTGCATGAATGAATTAAACCAAATCTTAAAAGAGGCTTACTCCAGAAAGGGGATGCAGGCTTTTCTTCTGAGATGCTTGTTAAAGCCAATAAAGTGACGCGAAGCTCTGAGAGCCCAAGCTTTCCCCCCCTCAATTAAAAAGAAAGAAGGTGTTTCACCAGCTGATTCCACCCCTCGTTTTGCAACCCAAAGAAGTCTGTATCATTTAGGTCAGATAACAACACTATAACTGTATATTATGCTGCTCATGCTGCAGAAGTCCAGGCTACTTTGCAAACATTTAAATTGGTGTATGCAAGAATTAAACCTATCCCACCCAAACCAGTGAAACGGAGTCAACACAGGAGAGAATAGATTTGGGCTTTAACAAAAAAGAGAGAGCAGGTGTTATGAAAGCATATTATCTTTGATTAAATTACTTTATAAAGTGCAAATTTACCCTGCTCCCCACCCCTGCCCCTCTTTATTTTTAGCAAAGCACAGCTAGCTACCACCACAAAATAATGCATTCGTGCTATGAGCCTAGATCAGGTCTGAGGAGGACACCACATTGCTCATCATCTCTTTCTCGCCCTGTCCCGTGCTTGACACAAATAAGTAGCACAGCCTGGGACGGTTCCTAATCTCCCCCCACCATCCCTCCCAACCACTCCATGGCTGCGAGTCTTGCCTTTACAAAGCTCTGAACAGCTTTTGTCTGCAAAAGCAGTTCATTGGTGTTATGGTGTCAGAGGGCAGGAGGTTCAGGGATCAGGTAGGATAAGAAGGGCCCTACGGAGAGGTGTCTGGGCTCTGGATCTTGGAGGATGTCCAGCATTCATGCATGGACCATAGTGTCTACTTTGCAGGGAAAACCTCTCTTCATATATATGCCCTGCAGGAAAGACCTGTTAGTTGAATATGAGGGATATTTCCTGCTCTTTAGCCCTGAGTGGTTGAATGGCATTTATCAGGGAGCAGTCCCCATACAGACAAACCACAAGTCACGTCATCTCCCTGGCCACCCCACAGCAGGCTGAAGGGACTCCTCTTCCTTCAGGGGCACTTCAGGGTTATTGGCATGATTCTGATGACAAAATCCAGCCCCGTCTCCAGAATAAAGTATATACCATTGAAAACGCCCACAGACAACTTTTTAATTATGCAAATGGTGCTCATCATTTGCCAAATTTAACTGACTTCATTAATGCATTTCAAGCAGCTCTCTTCCCAAGATCAGGTCCAGGACTTGCATCTCCCGACACACAAACCTCTGCCAAACCCAACAACAGAGCCCAATATATAAACCATGTGGTGCAGAAGCTAGAAATTTCTAATAGCCCTGGCCCTCACACTTGGGATGAGATTTTTAGGAGAGCTCAGGCCCTGTTTATGGTGCACAAGTGACCAGGTGTCCAAAAAATGTTCAGCTGGGAGTCGCATGAGGGGTGAGCCACCAGTGTCACTCTGGGTTGCCAGAGGCTCTTGCATCTCTGCAAATCAAGACGCACAACTGCAATATTCTCGACAGCTGGCTCATAGGATATAGTTCACACTGGAAATGTAGTTTGAGAATTATTACTAGCAGGATGTAATGACCCGAGATGAATGCGGCCAACCCTTTTTCTATTTTCTTTTTTTTTTTTTTTGTACTAAATTGGTAAATTCTAGGCTGCTTGTAAATTTTGCTACTGAAAGCAATAAACACGCCACCTCCAAGGAGCAACAAGACACGTTGCTTGCATAACATCTCCAAAGCTATAACTATTTCTTTCTGTTTTGCCCTGTTCTAAAGTCCCCAGGCCTATATGGAGCTGTAGAGCATAATTATAAACAAGGCACAGCCAAAGAATAAGACAGACAGACAGCTTAAAAAAAACCAAACCCTACAAAAAGCCATTAAGGATTAAGATAAGCAAATGTTAGGGATTACAAAGCCTGAATGTGACAGGCAACTTGCATCTAACTGCTGCAAAATTAAGCACCTGTCCCATTCTGGCTGTTTTGCTTCCTTTCCTCAAGCACATTTCCCCCCCTAAAATACTGTAATCCTGATGGCTCATGACACAGAGTAGAATCAGCAGTATCAGGAGGGGAAATTGGGCAACTCAACATCTCATGAGTAGCAAAGAGTTATACTGGGAGATCTCAGGACGGAAACAACATCGGGAAAGCAAAACTGAGGCTCCTCACAATTAACAAAACTGCCTCACTTTTCTTCATAGCCAGGACCTTGAGAGCTGGCAGAAAAATCTCACCTGATCCATGGACTGGCTGCAACACCTGGAGAAAAATATGTACATCCAGGAGCTCTGGCTGAGATTTCCATACCTCTCTGTCTGTGTATCTACATTTAGGCAAATGCATCCCTTTTAGTGGCCAAATATTAACAGCGTGAGCACCTACAGCCTGGAGTGATTCAGCTGGAGCAGGGTATGCTCAGCACATCAGAATAAGCAGGTGCATCTACACGTGCACTTTAATGTGCATTAGCTTATTTTAATGCACATTCAAGTGTCCCTAAAAATGGTGGGCTTCTATATAGTTGTGTGGAGTAGATTCATTTAATCAAGTCCACTGGAGCCTGGAAATTGATGTGCTCCAGCAGCCTTCCATGTCACACGTATCCGCGTCTCGGTGTCTGCGGTGAAAAAATGGCAGCAGGGCACTTTGAAATAAACACATTTGATGAGCTTCATTTCAAAGCACCCCACTGCCATTTTTTCAGCATGGGGACACTCAGGGGTGCTGATATATATTATGTGCAGGTGCTTTTAATTAGCACAGCTTGCTAATTAAAAGCACCCAGCACCACCTTCCTCAGCATGTGTAAAATGGCCCACGTTTTTTAGTTAATGTGTATTAAAATAGGCTAATATGCATTTAGCATCACTTAAAGACTGTCCTTGTTAGTTAATGCACATTTAGACAGGTTAATGCAACATTTTCCTAGTACTTCATATTGGAGGGCACCTATACACATGCCAGATGTCTACTCCTATGCATGTTAATTAGCATGCATCAGAGCAGACTCAATCAAGTCTGCTGGAGTGTGCTAATTAACATGCTCCAGCAGCCTACCACCATGTCTATTCCATGTCCCCATGCTTCAGCAAGGTGCTTTAACTAAAGCTTGTCATTTTGAAGCATGGGATGCTAGATACACATTTGAAGCATGGGACACTATGGGCACTTTAATTAGAGCACTGTAATTAAAGTGCCCCTCCACTTCACCCTTGAGCATGTGTATAGATGCCTTGAGGTACTAGATTTAACATGCATTAATTAAAGTGTGTTAACGCACATGTAGATGCAACCATGTCCAAAGTCTCTGGGTCTAGATTAAGACACCTACCCAACATTTGAAAACAGCAGGTCTCAGGGTTTAGCCATCATGGCTGTCATAGCTCACATGGCAAGGGGTAGGGCCCACCCAACAGTCCAGCTCTACAAAGCAAACTTCACTGCCCTTCCCAGCACACTACGCTGTTGAGACCAGTACAGCAGTGGGAGTCAGGTTTCACAGGACTGGGCCCTCACTTTGGATTGTGAATCACTGAGCTATAGGATAATTATAATTTTCATTTACCAGGTGGGCTCTTCAGGACTCTTTTTGCAGGCTGAATTCCACAGGAAAATGCTGGCATTCCTACAAAGTGGAGGCACAGCATTAAAGCTCCAGAGACATAACAGCACATTTACTCAGAGGATCTCAAGCACATTGCAGGAATTAATTAAATGAAGTGTCACAGCACTTCAGGGGCAGTCAAGCAGTGTTCAAGTATGAGCCCTCTGGAACAAAGACCCCTGTTTACTTGGTCTTCAAACAAAGCCTCGCAAAATCCGCCCCTGCTCTGCTTTTATCAGACCCATTTCAGAGAAAGGTTGCCCATGTCTCCACAAAGCCAGAGAATCAATAAGTGGTAAAGCCATGCATGGAAGCCTAAATTCTTGAGTGTAGATAATCTGGCTTCAGCTGTTACCCCACAGCTACTTCTCTAGTTGTCAAGCATCATCTTTAGTCATAGTCCCTTCCACCAGGGCTCACTCTGTCTGCTGTGTTTTAATTAGAGCAGGGTAAAATTGTTTGCCTGACCCTGCAAACATCGTAGATTCGTGTCAGCAGATGCATCTCCTATGCATGAACTTTGTGAAACATTTTTTTCCCCATTTTTTTTTTTTAAGTTCTGAAATTTTTTAACTAAAGTTAAATAAATAATAATGCAATTTCCCAGGTTTCACCAAATGAGACTTCTCATGTTCTCAATTTGAAAGACATTTCAACATGTATTTTATATTAAAAATATAAAACTGGTTATAAAAAATTGAAATGCATGCTTTGAATGGACCTGCAACAATTTTCCCGAACCATGAAAGGGATGAAACAAAAAAAAGTCAGTGATTTTTCCCCAGCTACATAGCTTTACTTTTAACGCTGTTTGCTGACGTCAGGCAGTTCATATCAGTCTTTGTCTGTTACTAAACGATTCTTGTTGCTTAGCTACAAATTAAAAGTATAGGAGCACACAACTGGAAGGTGCCTCCCGGGCCCGCGAGTTCAACCTCCGTGTTTACCAGCAACCATTCACCTGGAGTCCAAAAACCCCCCATCTATTTCAACCCTTCACATACGGAAAATAAAGCTGCTGCAGCCTTTTCTTCCTCATAGAAGTTGCCTCCTCTTAGATGTTAATTAGGCACCAGTTTCCACTTTAATGAATCTGTTCCTCATACCCTCTGAGCACATCATCTTCCATTTACCAGCTCCGCTAAGGTTGCGGCTGTTCCTTTCATGCTGTATTTTTGAAGGAGAGTGGCATGTTCGGAGCCTTATGCGAATCTGGGGATTTGGAAGAGCTTGGCTCTCTGCTGTGCACTGCTGCATTTTTCTATTTGTTAGCTACAGAGGTTTCATTTTCCACACAGAGAGCAATTAAAGAAAGGAAGGTTACCCCGGTTGACCTGTAACTCACAGTGGGCAAGATCACAATTGTTCAAAAGACTGAGCAAGCAGTGGGGCCAAAACAGAGTGGGCTCCTGGGTGTGATATGTGGGTCTGCCCCTCACTTGTGCGCCCCTGGGCAAATTGGTTATGCTCTCCCCCTCCCTGGCGTATAAAAAATACCCTCACCCCTTGTAAGGGCAAAGACGCTCACTAGTAAACTCCTCTTACCTAGTCAGCACTTCCGGACTTACTATATTTTTGCTGCTCAATAGGAATGGGCACAAGACAGGAGCATGCATGAGCTAGCACTGCCATCTCCACCCATGAGACAGGACTGACGGGGAGCAGTCATCTCTAAGGCTACTATCCAGTCCTGGCCACCTACCCAGGGCTTCAGAGGAACAATCGGACGGAAGCAGAGCTTGCGGATGTCACCAGGAGATGGAACAAGGTACTTTCTTTGTTCCCAAGCACCCCCGTAAACTTGAAGTCACTCTACCAAGTCAATGGTATCGGCGTGAACGAGGGGCAGGGTCTTGGTTTAACGTCTACATCCAATGCATAAACCCCTTGAGAGGAGGTGCATATAGAGAAATAATTCTGCCAGATCCAAGCAGTCAATAAGTCATTAGAACAGCCTCTCTCCTCCACTCCTGCCATCTCTCTGCACTTTCCCCAGGTGCTCTGAATGCTAAGAGGGTGCCGTATACTTTGACTGCCTTTCCTTCGTGGATGTTGGAGGGCTTGGTATCACGCAGCACCAGCAGGCAGCCAAGGATGACCAGTGCATCCTAAGCAGGCTCTGAAAGGAGCCTGATCCCTTCCCCTTTCAAGCTCACTTGTTTATTTTCCAACTATTTAAATTGGTCTAAGAAAAGATACCAGATTCACGCAAAAAAACCTTGTCTGCCTATGTCCTTAGACCAACGCGGCTACAGCCTACACCCCCGTAACTTGTCTTCCTGTTAATTCCAGCTTCCAGCTTCTTGCTACCGTCTTTTCCCCGGATGCAAGTGTTGGAATAAAACTGGAAGTGGGAGTCAATCATCAAGAGGAAGGGCTGGAGCTATCTGAACCAGACACGTGCTGACCTTGATGCTTCCAATCCAGGGGCTTGATTCCTCCCATGTTCCATTCAAGTCAATAGTCAGGGCTTCAGTGCCTACCCAGAGCCACTGCCAGCTGTACCCGCTAGGTCAAGAGCCCCTCTCCTTGCTATCAAGTCACTGTACAAACTGAAGCCTGCAACCCAGGGACAGACCTGGTGGGGCAGATCATCCCCTCCCCTATCCACATGCGGAAAGGATCCCCCACATTTTCTTGGCAGCCCTCCTGACCGAAAGGGTGGGGGCTGCTGCCTCTCTCAGCTCCCTTTGTTCCCCAGGTCTTGTGGAGGAGTCTCTGCAGAGGATGGACTTGTCCAGGGCAAAGGGCGGAGACTGCCTGAGCTGGAGCAGCCCTGAAAAATCTGGGGATTTTATCAAGGGACTGAGTATCATTTGGGTAGAGATTAGGGCCTGTAGGACCTCTCATATGGACCCTCTCCTTTCGGAAGTGAGGAAGCCAACTGCAGAATCCCCGATAATGCAGCTCCAGTAGCAGGAAAGGATTTGAGGGTATAGATCTGGCATGCGAGGACTGGACTTCTACCCCCATGGGCCCAATCGGAGCCTAAAGCCAAATTATTTCCTCCCTTATAGCTGTGCAATATGGGCCGGGGTGGCACAGGTGCTAAGATGCCCAGGTAACAGCCCAGAGGTTTCAAATTTGAGACCATGGAGCAGCCATGTTGGAGTCCAAGGAATCTGCTAAATACCTTGTCACAAGGACACGAGAAGAAAGGCAGGCTGTGCAACCCCAGGAACCTGCGGTTTGGTTGCACAGGTATCATTTGAAGACAACATAACCACATGTATAATCACTCCTGCATCGTCCTTGTAGGTGAGGATACACCACTCAACTGTCTGCATGACTATTCACTGAAGATCTCTGGGAAAGTAAACGAACGTGCTGCCTTGACCATAAAGATCGACACTGAATTTAAAAAGAAAAAAAGATAAAGCAGCAAAAAGAAACTTGTTTCACTGCACAATTTCAAGCAATGGAAAGAAACAATTGTGCTAATTGGGAAAATGTGTTTCAGAAAGTAGGCGACTCTTCTCTCCCTTCCCCGAAACAATCCTTTTGAAGAAGATGTTACAATCTCCATGCAGCAGCTGGACTCCCTGACAAGAAATTTCATAGAAAAGTACATAATCTTATAATCATCATCTCTGTAAACAAGTCATAACATCTCAATTACAAAGAGACTCCCTTGTGCTGTGGTTGTCTGTATATAATATCGCTAATTTGAAATACAAAGGATATTCTCAGAAGTTCAGTGAATTACCCATCTCCCTCCAAGTTGAATCTAAATGAATTTTGTATACTAGCCATCTGTTCATTTTATATAATACATAGGCTCTCCCCCCACCAACATTAGACTATTTTTCTCGTTCCTAAAGTTCAGTAACAAAACCATAGATTTTTTAAGTTATTGATGCCAAAGAGCCAGTCTCAGAGCAAAAATGAATTCCTAGTAACAAAAAACCTCAGTCAAACCCATTACAATCAGTCTTTCCATTAGTTGCAGCGGGCTTTGCATCAGAACTTTATTCCTATGTGTAAACTTTACTTGTCCGAGATGTACCCTGTTCTGCCTCATTTCATTTCAATGCTATTCTCAGAGAATCTCCATGTAGCCACAGATTTCTATTTTGCCCAAAGCACATTTCCATGTTGTAGGGAAAAAAGTCATAATAATAATAAAACCAACTGAGTCTGCCATCCCTACCCTGAATACTACACCTCCATGAACGGCTCCATTGGAATCAGTGGAATTTCTGATGCAAGAAGCCCAGCCCAGAAGAGACTTTCTGCATATGCACAAGCTGGCCCAAACAAACCCCAATCTGTTCATGTTCTGCTGTTCTTAGGCACTGCACCACAGATAAGTAGGAACTGACCCCCCTTTGCCACGTGCAGGAACTTTCATCCTGAGGCCATGTTTTGAAAAGGAACAATGTGCTTGCTGAAGTCCATCTTGCTTTTCCTTAAAAAATATAAAATTCCGATTGTTGTCCACATGCAAAGCAGTGTTGCTAGCGGGCTCACATCCTTCAGACAGAGCAAGGCAACAAATAATGAATGCTTTTTCTCTCCCCCGCTTCTCCTACAAACCTTGAAAGCCATGGGCAGTTCTTTAGAGGTTATCCAAAATAAAAATAATAAAATAAAGCCTTGCTAAATGGTACAGAACTGAATAATGCTCAGCAATGATGTTCATTTGTTAAAACTAAGGACCTCTCGTTTATTCACACACCAAACATGCATAGAAAATCAATAAAGCGTTATGCTACATTAACAACGGGACAAGTGCTCACCAGCTCAGAAGTACCCAAGAACAAGCAGAGGGGAGTTAAGTTCAGTTAATATAGGAAGAAACAGATGTTTGTGGCTGGTTTCTCTTCACCCTTTTGGGTTTGGAGCAAGGCATTTGGAATCTCTTTAATGAGGTAATGGGGAAGAGTTTCGTGGAGCAAGTGACCTTTGTTAATGGGGTGGATATAGAAAAAAAAAGCAGCAGCAAGTTTGCTTCCCATAGTGCTTCCACTGGTTAATTGGAAAATGAGTGCCGGGGGTTATAGAAGCTGAGAAAAGAAATGAACTGTTCTGGAGATTTTAGGTCACTAGAGTAAACAATTAAGCATGCTATTTGAGAACAGGTTGGAGTGAGGTCATGTTACACCAGGCTTGCTGGGTACAGCAGTAATTAATAGAGCTGCAGGTTCCTTTTCCTTTTGCAGTGGAAATGACCGTAGGAGATGCTAGTCTGACTGCACTGAGGATGTCATCATAAGTCTCGCGTGGACAACACAGATGCATGTGGTGTTAACAGGGTTGTTGGTGGTAGCCGTGTCGGTCTAAGGGCACAGGCAGGCAAGGTTCTTTGGGTGGAGGTGATATCTTTTATTAGACCAAGTAAATACTACTAATAAGTGATCTAATTTTATTTTTAAGGAAAATTTGTTGCGTCTCAGGTCAAGTTAGCCAGAACTGGTCCAAATTCATTTGTATCATGCAGGAACTATATGTGGCCCTGCTACCGGCAAGTATTTTCCACCGCAGCTGCTTCAGATACTGAATCCTTTTGCAGGCATCCTACATTAAGGCCCAGGCCTGGAGACTTGGGGTTTGGATGCCCCTGAGTTTCACTTGCCCTCAGCTGTACAGCCACAGGAGCAAGCTAGGGAGGAGTTTCCCATTTCCATAAAGTCGGCATGTAGCTGAGATCTTCCCGTTGCACTAGGCAGTGGGAAGCCAACTATGAGACTCTCGCAAGGCCTCCTGTCTGCAAGCAGACAAGGGTGCACCCTCCACTACACAAAGCCATTTGTAAAACACCTACAAAGCCATTTGTAAGATACCTACTTGGTCTAATAGATGGTCTAATAAAAAACATCACATCTACCCAAAGAACCGTGCCACGGTATTAACAGGCTTTATCACTGGGCTCCCTTTTGGGAAGACCTGCTTCTCATCACGGTGACGACAGCCGCAGTGCAGCCAGAGTTCATCTTCTCCTCCTGGCACGCGGCTGTGATGCTGCACGGTACCCTCTGCACCGGGTATCTTTCACAGAGCACAACCTAGACTTCCTCCCACTGCACGCGAGTGTATGAAACCACTGACCTATGGACTCCCAATGCCTTTCCACCCCACTTCAACAGTTGCTTCCAAAGGAATGAGGCCAGTGTTGAGGAACGCAGTAATGATGCCTGCATTCCTCAAAGCACAGCCAGCTCTGGCTGACCTAGATGCAAAAACCTTTCCTTCTTTCCCTCCCACCCTGTGCTCCCGTACAAGCCACAATCCAGCCCTTAGTCATGAGGAGTTAAGCAGGAAGCACAAAGCAGGAGTTAACATGAATCACCCAAGTCCAATTGAAGTCGAGTGAATAATGGGGAGCTATTTCTCATGCTTACAAATGAATGATGAACACACTGTGACACTCCCAAACATTCACCTTTTTTTTCTTTCTTCAGGCCCCTTTGAAAAATAGGGGAATAAAACAATGCTGAGGGGGGGAAAGAGTTAAAATATTTTAATTTTTTTCCAGAAAGATAGGGCTGGCTGGGCACCCAGGAAGTAATTTATTCCAAACCCTGCTCTGGGCAGGATTATTCTGATCTGAATTCCCCCAGGGAAGCATTTGTCCAGTCTGCTCTTAGAAACATTAGAGGTGTACAACCTCTCTAGGTAATCGGTTCCTGTGTTTAACCACCCTCATCCTTAGGATGTTCTTCACAAAATCCAATCTAAATTCCCCCTGTTGCTATTTAAGGCCATTACTCCTTCTCCTGTCCCCTGTGGAAAGCACAAGTCCAACACCAGCTTTTTTATAGCAACTCAAGGCACCTGAAGCATGTTCTCAAATCCCCCACCCCGCCCCAGTTTCATCTTCTCCAAGCTAATCCTGGTTCTTCCCACTTTCCTTTGAAGTCACATTTTCTAGACCTCTGATCATTGTTGTTGCTCTCTCCTGGAGTCTTCCTAATCTACCCACCTCTTTCCTGAAAAGCAGGTGTCCAAAAGCTCAGCGGCTACTCCAGCCAAGGCCTCAACAGTGCCCAGGAGTAGAAGAATCACTTCCCATGACATGTATGTCACACCTATTAATACAACCCGATAATCCATTAGATTATCGCAACAAAAACACACTTTGGAATCGTACTCGGCTTACGTTCCATCGTAGCCCCAATCTTTTCTATAGTACTGCAGCCCAGCCAGTTGTTTCCCACTTTCTATCTGTGCATTTGATTTGTCTGTGCAAAGTGCAGTACTTTGCACTTGTCCTTACTGATTTTTATCCAGTGCATCTCAGACCAACTTCCAAAGCATCAAGGTCATCTTGAATCTCAATACTATCCTCCTATCCTTGGAGGTCTCTGCTTAGCCCACCCACCTTGCTGTCATCTGCAAATGTATGCAAGCCTATCCTCCAAATCATTAATGAAGCTATTAAAGATCACCAGACCCAGAATATATCTCCTGGGAATCCCACTCCTAACCATCTACCAGTTTAGACACTGACCCATTCATGGCTACCCTCTGAGCATGTTGATCCAGCTGGTTAGACACCCTTCTTCCTGCATTTGTATCTAGATGGTATTTCCTCAGCTCACTTAGCTTTATCAAAATTTAACATACATGAAAATGAGTAGAAAGGTTTTGTCCTGAACAACTGAAAAGACATTTTCATGTCAGTTCAATTCAAATTTCTTTCCTCCCAATGTTTGGTCTATCCACCAAGTTGGAAAAAAAACAACCCAATTTTTCGCATATGTCTATCAAAAATATCTATGTGGACAAGTTGAAGACAGTCCAGCAGAGAGCAATGAAAATAGTTCAGAGGCTGGGACACTTGACTTATGAGGAAAGGCTGAAGGGACTGAATTTATTTAGCTTGGAGAAGAGAAGACGGAGGGGGATTGAACAGCAGCCTTCACCTCCCTGCAGGGGGGCTGCAAAGAGGATGGAGCTGAGCCGTTCTCAGTGGGGGCAGACAACAGGACAAGGAGCAATGGGCTCAAGTGGCAGCAAGGGCACTGAGGTTAGATATTAAGGAAAGCTCTCATTAGGAGGGTGGTAAAACACTGGAACAGGTTACTCAGAGATGTGGTGGATTCTCCATCCTTGGAGATTTTTAAGACCCAGGTAGACAAAGCATTTTCTAGGATGATGTAGTTGGGCTGGTCCTGCTTGGAGCAGGGGTTGGACTAGATGCGACTCCTGGGGTCCCTTCCAGCCCTCACTTTCTATAATTCTATGGAAAAGGCCCACAGATTTACCAAATAATGAGAATATTTACAAGAAATAACACAATAAAGCAATGGCTGTGGTCAGGTCCTTTTTTGTATGTGGCTCGACCAGTGCCACGCACCCCTAGAGGGGTACACTACCTCACTGGGGCACTCACCTGCCACGATTTGATGGTAATAATTGGAGAAGCCTCTCTCCAAGATGGAAAAGCCAGTTCTACTGTCAAGGCTGCCTCCAATAATCCAAAATAATCAGTTACAGCCTGTAACAGAGCCTCACAGGGGGCTCCTCCAACCCCAGTACCCCTGTCACAGTCCTCTGAGTTTAAGTCCAGGCTCCTGCTGCTCAGGCATTACAGCAGTCAGTAGTTTCCTGCTCAGCTCCCAGGAAGCCTCTGCAGTCCATTAGAAACCAAAAAGCAAAAAATATGGGTGGGGGTATTCCTCACCCCTGGCCTCTGTTGCTCTCTAGTGCAGGGTTTCCTCTCTCACCACTTCCCGTGTCCTTTCGGGCTCTCCGTCCTGTACGCCCAGCCTAGCCACGCTGGCTTCTGGTCCCCAGCTGTAGCTCGTCTGTCCTCTGTTGAGGGGACACACCTGGGATGAATTAGCATCAGGTAACTGCTCCCCTGAGGTTATGAGGAGCCCAGGCTCCTCACAGTGTTTCCAAATAGGGCCTTCCCCTTCCAGGGGGTCTGTTTCCCAAAGTCTTTCTGTTCTGCTAGGCTTCCCTGCAACACCGGCTTTTCCCGCTGGGATACTTCTCCCCTCCACTGGAGTACTCTGAAGGTAGGGATTTAGTTTCTTCCAAGCTCCCAGACCTGTCTAGGGGTTTCTTACATTTGCAGCCTGTGTAGTTGCACTCTTTCATCAAGCACTCCTGTGGCCTGCCCCTTTCCTGTTGGGGCCACTGGACTTACAGATGCTAAGGGGAGCGGCACAAGCCTAGTTTTTCCTTCCAACTCCCCCTACTCTTCTACAGTGGCAAAATAACCATCTCAAACCACCACACTGCCGGTAAGTCCTGGTGTAGAATACAGATTTATTTTTTTTCCTGCTTTGACATTCAAGCAACAATTTCCAAACAGAAACCATTTATGCAGCATGCTGGGTCTTTATTTCGGGACAGGAAGACCCACGTCTGAAGCACCGCACATGAAGCTGCCTTCTGGAGGCAGCCTTGCTGTCATATTCTGAGGCTCATTTCAGCCCATTCAACAGCCTTTCTTTGATTGAAAAATAAATATACAGCAGCTGAAAGTTCCCATAGACAATAGGCATTAGGGAAAGGGCCTCCCAGCCCTCTGGAGAGCAGAAGCTGACACTGCGTAGAAGCCTCATCAGACCTGAGACGCTTCTTCCGTTTTGCCACCTAATTTGCAGGGATTTGAATGCAAATCTCTCAAGTGCACAAAAGGCGTTTGACGTGCTGGTACGGAAGAGCCAGGCAGCCTATGCCAGAATTCCAGCTAGAGCAAAGAAATTGCTTCACAGGAAGGAAATATTCACCTTTCCACCTGGAGTCACTCTCAGCCTTGCAGCAGCACGGCATGTGCGGGTTCAGCACGCATTTCGGCTGCGCATTTAATTAATGTGCAACCTGCGTCACCTATAACTGAATCAAACAGAGGGCAGGAGTCTAGGCACATGGAGACCCTCCTTTAGCTCAAGTGGTAGAGGCCTGTGGCTCTAGTAATGCAGTCCCTGAAGTTCACTCCTCACTAACAGGTTGGCACAGAATTGCTACACAAATAAATTGACACAACCAGCTGCCGTGCCATGAAGATACCCAATCTAGCTCTGAAAGCAGCAGTAAAACCACTTCTCAGTCGGCTTAATTAGCCTGGATCAAGAGTCCCATTAATGCAGATTTACTGCTTCCAGTACCAAGATCATTCACCTGAGAGGCAGCTTGTGCATCTGTGCGGCACTGCACTGGGCCCGAGATGGGGCACAAGGCTTGCGTCCCCACCAGCCTCAAAGAACATGGATTGTAGCCTCCTAACTCGTCTCCACTTCCACGTGGGTGGCAAACAAGGGCCACAGCCACTTATCAGCTCACCGACATGCAGTGGGAGGACTTGGAGTTTGCTTTTCCAATTTCGTAGACAAAACTCAGCCCTGGGCCTAGCTTTCAGCAAAGTGAATTCCACTCCTCTCCCCAAAGCCCCTCTGCTCATGCAACGCTGCCCTTTCCGTGCAAGGGACGGCCAAGCAAGGCTCAGGTGTTCGGTTTATGAGGAACGGGGTTTGACAAAGCTCCGCTTTTCCACCAAGAAGCAGGAAGAGCTATGCCTCTTTCCCATGAGGCACAAAACCGAGAAGATTAAATAGCAGGGATGGTAAAGACCAGACTGCTCGCCTCAGCGCTACACTGAAACTTCAGCTGCCAAACAGGGCTGCTGGTGTGGGCAAGGACTTCGGGAGGAATAGGAGCCTCATTTTAAGTAAAAGTTACGGTAACATTGGCAATGCTTTAATCCTTCTTATGCATGATAAAAAGCAAACAAATGAGCCTTGGGGAAACATCTGCCTTCCCATGTTCATGAATATATTATATAAAGGCAGGCGCTCATCCACCAAATCACTCACAGTTTTAAAACAGCCAGACACCGTAATGCTAGTCAGCTAAATCCTCATTCCCCAACTTCCTCCGTATCAGAGAAGGAGAGATGCAAGTTGACAGGGTGTGGATTATTTATAAGGATAAGCTCCCACAGGGCTCTCCCTGATGTGCTACAAACACTTGTTATTATGCTCTTCCATCCTAGGCAAAACCATTCATCGCTGACACAATAATCAGTTGCCCAGGGAACAGACTTCCTTTAAAACTTTAGGAGGTTTCAGAGAAGTGAACCAGGAGGGACGGGCTTGCGGTTTGCTCTCCTGCTTTTGAGGCATTGCATTTTCCTTTCAGGTCTCAACCACGTCAGGTGATGATAAATAGTAGCAGTGACAGTGGGGAACTGCAAATCATATTAAAATATAAACCCGCAAAATGTGTTTTGTTTCGCTGGTGTTCCCTGCTGGCGCAGAGGAGGATCGCTGGTGTGCCGCCGAAACCGGAAGGGACGTTGCTGCAGACACTGCAAAGGGATTTATTCTGCGAAGCGCAGCTAACGCGGAGCCGACGTGAGCAACGGGGAGTCGTGCAGTTTGCATGAATATTTCTGCCGCCCTGCCTCCATGGGTTGTCGGCTTGGCAAACTATATGGGATGGCCGCTATCGGGCAGAGTGAATTCTCTGCTAGGAAGCACACAGGTGACACCCAGGTCGATATGATGTTTGAAGAGGAGCCAGGGCCATTAAGATCAGCCTCCTGGCCAGACTGAAGCATGGGGAATAAGCATATGGTCATCATAATGCACCCCTGTGCACAAACAGCGTACAAGTCTGATACACCGTGGGCAGCCCACTGCAAAGGAGACGGGGGCCCGGAGATGCCAGAGCAAGCCTCACGCGTGGGTAGTGGGTGCCACAGCCGGAGCCTCCCGCCGCGGCGGAGCTTCAGCCTCTCTCGTTTTGTGCCGGTGGCAGTGCAGTCTCCTGAGAACTGAAAGGCTTTAGTCGAAATCAAGTCACTGAGCTCAATATAGTGGTTTATGATGAAATTTAACAGCCTGTGATCCACGGGAGGTCAGAGCAGGTGATCCCATGGCCCCTTCCGCCCTGACAATCGCTGAAGTCTATATGAGAAGCGCTTTGCATGACTGCCGAGCGAAAAGGAAAAACCACCTCTTCTCCTGAAGGCAACTAAACCTTGTTGTCAGCGAGACAAGGAAGAAGGATATAACCAGGCGCTTTCAGCCCCTGCTCAGCCAGGCTCCCTGCCATGCGGCATGGTACTTGCATCAAGCCTGACTGCTATGGCATTTAGCACTGTATAAAGCAATGGCTTGTGACCCTCCAAGCAGTGTGAGCTCAGATGAAGAGTAAACACCTGTAGAGTGCTTGCCACATTAGGAGAAAGACTATTAATGCAAAACGCACAAGAAACAACTCCCCCCTCCTGCTGCCCCCCAAAATAAAGAAAAGGACAGAAATTACTTGCTTTAATGCACTGTATTTAAAAAAGAATCCTACAAGACATGGGGGTTTACTATGGAGGGGGAAAGCATTCCTAAAACTCATAAGATCACCGCGTCTCATTTATGTATAATTACATCCACTGTAAAGAAAAGGAGAGAAATAATCCCAGGTGTGCAGTCCTACGCCGAACCCCAACGCCGTGCAAGGATGTTTAGACGGGTGACCAGACCTCTCTGGCAGAGCTGCCCTAGTATATCGTGTAAATTAAAGTAGGCCGCTAGGGCGAGGAGCCATCTGAACTGCAGTACGGCGAGATACAGACGCAGCTTAGATGGACCCGGACTCATGTATGAGGTCGACACAGGAGTTTGAACTACTAAGCAGTGAGCATGTCCTTCCAGATTGGTAGGAACACACCCTGCTCTCAGCTGGGAGCGGTGACCCTATAGAGCCCTGATGTATTAGCCAGGAAGCCACGAAATCAAAGGGGATGGGCTTTGCAATCAAAGGAGATACTCCTTAGAGCAAGAGAGCTCCCCTCCGCCCCAGACTCACCGGAAAGCTGCAAGTCCTCTCCGGCTGTTGTTACCAAGTGCTGCCAGTTGTTTGCCCTTGGTTTCATAATCCTTTTTTATGTTCATACAGCCAGCCTTGAAGGATTGAACGGCACAGTATTAGAGCTGGGGTTTTATTTTACCTACTGTAGTGGGGGGCATCTACTCGGCGGTCTAAACATCCTTAGCATTTCCCCCCCACCCCCATGTACTTTTATACAAACCTCTCAGCAGATATTAAGCCCAGGAAATATTTCTTACACTTCCAAAGAAAACCTTGTCCTTATCAAGAGGAAACAGTAGATGTAATTATGCATATTTAAGACACAATGATCTTATGATTTTTAGAAATGCTTTCCCCCTCCATAATAAACCCCCAAGTCTTGTGGGATTCTTTTTTAAATAAAAAGAAATAAAATGCATTAAAGCAAGTCATTAAGTGCTTAAAGGAGAAGTGAGTGCCAAACACAATCTGTGCAGTCCATTAGCATAACCTAGCTCTAAGTAAGGGCCCTCTCCTAATGCATTTTAAATGTATTCTTTTTGTACAGTAAGACTATAAAATGCTCTCTGCCTGTTAAATAAACACCCCATGCCAATCCCAATAGGCTGGCACCAGCACACACAAAAGGAATTCAACTGAAGTGTGGGTCTGAGGCTGAGGAAAGGCCCATAGCTCTGTTGTGTTAGAGCCACCAAGGAGAGGGGCCCTTGGTGCATTGTCCGTGCACTAGCGGCCAAAGAAAGCACAGTATTTTGAGCACTCATGCTCAATGCTAGTTGAGAACAAAAGAGAAAGCAGTTTTGTAATGTATTCCCCAAGTGCTCCCCCTGATAGGCAGACTGACGTCAATGCGTCAGTCTGATTCCCCTCTTTCTTCTTGCTAAGAAATCCTATTTCATACCAGAAAAACTGCACTCCACGGAGCCTACATTTAAGCGGGCAGCATGCTGCTTGGCTGTTCAAAGTCACCTGTCTTTTGGCTTCAGGATGAGTGAAAATCCTATAGAAGTGATGCTAAGCATAGAGGAGCATCCTAAAGTCCAGATGTTGAAGGCTAAGATGATCTGAAACATTAAGAGGCCAGAGGGCTGAAGTTGTGTAGGCATCAAAACATCACGCAACTCTTTTGTGTACGTTACCTCTGTGTGTACCACCGAGACATACATTTTTGCTCAAACCAGCCACAGCCCCGCACAGGTGAGGCTGATGCAGTGCTCCAGGGGGAAGGCAGAAGGCTTCCTAGTGCTTGGGACATGGCATTTCTCTTCACCCATTAATAGACTGCTCAAGGGGGTGCAGCCTATTTCCTTCTACAGAATCAGGCTCCTGGCCGAGTTCATTTCCTGCACCCTTCCAGCATGCAGGATGGCTGTCCCCAGGAGAATGCAAAGACTGGGAATCCGCCTGGTCCTCACATCGGTTGCACCATATATGGGGGAGACTATGCACTACTGTTGCTTAGGACTGTCCTGCAAATACCCTAGGTGCAGTACGTGTCTGCATGTAACAAAGGTGGTCATCTCCAAGAACAAAACCGTGCCCTCCAAAGCCATGAGACAGGTTCAACAACAGTGCTAATGTTTTCCAAGTCAAAGTTTGGTCTTCTTGTTTTTGACTCTTTCCTGTTAAGGTTTCTTGAGCTTCTCAGCAGCCATGTAGGCCAGACACTTACTGAAAATGAAACTTGAGATTCTCGTATAATAATGTGACTGCGGGAGCTAGGGCTTCAGGAACTGTCGGACTCCCGGTAGTTAGCGCACCAAATGTAATCGAAGTCTCGCTGGCTGGGGAGCAAGTGGGACGTGGCGGTCAGAGATTTGTGACTTGCCTCTCCGGTGGTGCTTGTTTCTCATTCCCAGAAGTTCAGAGCTCCACAAATATTAAAGAAAACCAACAACAAAAGCATTTTCCTAGAGGAAAAAAACAGCTTGAGGCTCTATTTTAATGCAAAGCCAAGGTTTTAGCAGGTTTTTGCTACGACCAGACCATTTGTAAAATCTGTTAAATTCGCAACATGTTTCTGGACTCCACTCCAGCTTGTATATTAAATATAGCTGATGCAAAATGGAATTTCCATTTGGTGGGAAATTCTGGCATTTGACAAATGTTTTCATTCTCTCTTGGCACAAAAAGTTGAAATAGCTGTTTTTTCTTCTAATGGAAAAAGATCTCCGTTCCTATAACCTCAAAAGAGATGCTTTGGAGTACCTCAAAACTAATACGGGTCCATCTAAGCTGCACCCATGTCTCACCATACTGCAATTCAGACGGCTTCTCTCCCCAGTGGTCTACTTTAATTTATACAATATATTAGGCCAGCTCTGCCAGAGAGGTCTGGCATGTCATGGTGCAACCATAGGTGAGATTGGGGCCAAAAGATTCCTGAAGTATACGAGCAGTCCCACTGCACATGCTAGACTATCTGGATGCATTAGGACCTAGGCTAGATAGCTCTCACTCAGGCCAATACATCCTCATTCACTTGAAGAGTCCCTACAAAGTCAATAGACTGAACCGTCTGGGCAGCATAATTTTCCCCAGTCCAGCTGAAAGGTCTAACCATATCATATGCAAACACCCGAGTTGTCTAGAGATGAGTTATAAAGCCCCTACCATTTCAGATTTACCATTCTATGTAATAACCCAATCAAATATCACACAAAAAAGAAATATCCAGAAGATCTACCACTTCCCACGATGGAAAAGAAATGCAGTTTCATATGAACTCGGTGCGTTCACGTTGCCCTTTAAGGAAATAACTTATGCACAATGCAGAGAGCCGCCAATGAAATCATCCATAAATTCTGTCAAATAAAGGAGTAATTATGGCCCTTACTTGTTAACAATAAAATGATGCATCAGCTGAGCTTACACAAAACATAAACACCTCATGATTTCGTTGAAGATGAATGCAAATGTGCTAAATTGCCAGACTAAACCTAATTGCTCTTTTTTATCTTCATTAAATGATAAGCAGAAGCAGCAGAGGTGGTTCTGGTGACCTTGGATGTGCACAGGGCTTCAACCACAGGGGGAAAAGCTGCTGCTTCTATTTCTACCATGGGTAACTGCACTTGGGCCTCCTATCTGAAGCAGTTGTTCCTCAAGTTTTCTATGCTCCGCAAAGTTTTGCTTCTAGTTTTCCAGCAGATTTATGCGCAATGGGATAAAACAGAGCACTCCAAATTCAAACCCGGAGTACTTTTGCCTCTGTATAAAGGCCTAAGAGCAAACTCATTGCTTTTTCAAACGAGTTTTAACTCCTTTTCTTCCCTGTTTGTGTAACACTTTATTTGCAGAACAAAAAATACCACACTTCAATTTCCATGGCAACACTTTACATACTCTGGTTGATAAGTACCTTGCAAATCAATGTTACTCTAGGTTAGTTGGTACAGAAATTATACATTGTCACTCACAGAATAACTCTATAATCTTTGTAATGCTTCTTGAGTAAAGATTAATGGCCTGATTTTTAGCCTGGCTGCACCTGGGCTTCCTTCTTTTTTGCCCACAATTTCACACACAAGCAACCACAGGGACAATTTAACCTATTTAAATGTCTAAGCAGCGATTTGCAGGTGCAGTTAGATACTAAGACATCGCAATGACTCCAGATGAGCCTAGCGACGATCCTGTGCACAGCCCAGCATCTGCACTCGTTTGTGCCTGGTCTTGTCAAACTTGAGTTTGACAAGACCAGGAGGCTGCTCCTGACAAATGGGGTTCGCATTTGAACCAGAGCTGGGGAAATGCTGACAAACGTCCAGAGCAAATGACTGCTGTTCCACAGTGCTGAGTCCTTTCAATTGCTATTAGGGAAACGATGCGGCTGAATGGCTAGGGCACTAGTCCTGGGGATTAGGGGCTTTGGTTTTTATTCCCATCTCTACCACTGAGCTGCTGTAGGCACGCAGTTTCCAGCATAGCTTCTGCTCTGTGAGTGGAGGAGTTTTCACTTTAGACCAGGACTTGCACCATCACTAGTGCTACTTGGGTGCTTCTGAAAGGCTGGTGGGGACGATGAGGAAGAGAAGTAGGTTTTAGGGGTTTGTGTTCCTCTGTAGCGTGAGGCTCGTTCACTTCCTGCTCTCAGCCGAGCACACTTGCCTTCACTACAGTAATTCCTGGCCCCCGCACGGGTCAAGATATCAGCAGCCCACTTGGGCTCTCGTGCTCACTTCTTGTGGTGTATCGGGTTATAGAATCACAAAGCGAGGGTTGGGAGGGATCTCAGCGCAGACAGAAGTGACAATTTTCACCCAATCTGGCCACAGAAAGCAGTTTATAGCTGTGACCAAACACAAACGTATAGTTGCGTGAGAGGTCAGATGAAGATGCACCAAAACAGCATCTTCTGTAACTTCTGTCTGTGCTGAGGAGGTCACATCTAGTCCAGCCTCCTGCTCAGAGCAGGACCAGCCCCACCTAGATCATCCCAGCCCAGGGCTTTGTCCAGCCGGGTCTGAAAAACCTCCAAGGATGGAGCTTCTACCATCTCTCTGGGTAACCTAGTTCAGGGCTTCACTGCCCTCCTAGTAAGAAAATCCTTCCCAATATCCAACCCAAACTTCCCTTGCTGCAGGTCAACAGCATTGCTCCTTGTTCTGTCGTCTGCCCCCACTGAGACCAGTCCAGCTCCATCCTCTTTTGAACACCCCCCTGCAGGGAGTTGAAGGCTGCTATTAAATCCCACCTCAGTCTTCAGTTCTCCAGACTAAATACAGTTTTCATAGGGTTGAAAGGGCAGAAGCAGCTGAAGCCATCAGCCACGGGGCGATCTCCCCGGGCAGTGAGACTGGTCACAAGCGGGGCACGTGCCCCGCCACCCTGATTAAGGCAGCACCAGTTGCCCATGGTGGAAATCTATCCCTGAAGGGACTGGAAGTCTGTCCTGGGTGACTGATTTCTTTTTGCTGGCTATTCTTATTAAAATGCACGCAGTCTTTTTTTTTTTTAAACTTCAGCTAGGTTGAGTCAGGACAAGATTAACTTCCCTGCTGGAAGGACCCTTCAGGCATAGTTCAAATGACCAATTAGTGGCTGCCTCTCCTTTAAAGTTACTTCTCCACCTTGTGAAGCATGAGCCAGCAACCTTTAAAAAGCTTATTGCAGGACATACTCAATTCCAAACCCAAACCAAAATCAGGAATGTTACGTTGGGGCAAGCTCTTTTTTTTTCCTAGTGACAGTGGTATTTCAAAAGTCTTCAGCAAACTCTCTGTGCATGCTAACTCGCTGCTAATGGGGGGCGAGTTGGCCAGGCTGAGACGGAGCCAAACCCCAGGGAAAAACCCAACTCAGGTACTAACTATGGCTGTACATCGACCACAACAGGTGTGCACTGCATGTCAGAGAGAAGCAGTGAGAAGCCCAATAGCCCAGCCACAGCCATTTAAAAACCAGCAAGTACCTAACATCCAAATCACCTGGCAACAAACAAAGCCGCCAAGATCCATTTCTACTATTAACGATTCCTTCCTCCGAGCCTTAATTGTGTCTAGTGCTTGATCAATACCTGCATACAGCAACCAGCACAGTGCAGAAGCCATGCATTTACTAGCCAGTTCACCTTCTGGTTAAGATAAATGGTACCTAATGGCCAATATTGCATGCAACTGGTGTTTTTGTAAGTGCTCTGAGAAACTAAATCAATATGCTTAATATTATCTGTGTCGCACATCCTTCAAGGACAGCCAAAGCCTCCAATGTGAACACTTTTCTTCACTCTCTGCTTATCAAGTTCTGACAAAATTCTTGCCAGGAAAACATGGGATGTGGTCTTGTTAATAGGCCCCTGCCAAACCTGGAGCACCTTTGTACTCAGGGCTGTAGGCACAGACAGCAAGAGACTGACTTTGCCCTGAAGAGACTGCAGTCAAAACAGACAATTCAAAGGGTAGGACAGAAACAGGGGCGAGTTGCAAATCTACACGGCAGTGGCAGGACTGAAGTTAAGTTTCCTCCTCCTAATGACCAGACTATCTCATCCACCGCCCCATGCTGCATTGATTGCATAGTCATACCTGGCTCCCTCATAATACATACCTAGACCAGTGAAAGAATGCGTTAACAAAATATTCAAACCTTGGAAAAAAGGGCACGGCTGACTGACCCCAGTGACGTGGCTGTGGACTCACCTTGGTGTGAATGAGGATACAGCATGCCTGAGGCCAAACTCTTGTCCTTGTGCTCGAAAATAGGTTTTAGGTACAGTGCTGACATTAAATGCCCTAGCTACTGCAAGCCATTACTAACCGGATACCAATCAAAATGTCTCAGAAACAAAGGGAAAGTTCCACAGTATTTAAGGCCCCAAAGGTTCATTACAGCATGACCTCCAGTAGGTCACCAGCCACTAAAATTCACTAGTTAATATCCCTGTATTGAGGATATGATGTTTGGTTCAGGCACCTTTTCCAAAAAGGCATCCCACCTTGATCTGAAGACACCAGGTTATGGAGAACCCATGTCTTCCTTCCTTCTTGCATTATCAGTCCAGAATTATGTATATTAAGCTACCTTATCGTCCAAACTTATAATGCACTCAGAGAATGAAATCAGGGTAGTTTGACAAGACCTATTTTACATAAAACAATGGTGATTGACGTTAATTATATCCCTATCCTTTAATTCTTTATTATTTAAATCTTGTATCAATCTTTTCCATATCAGTTGAATCACCCAGAATTAACCAGGTCATCTCTCATGACCATTTTTGAGCAGTGACCGACTGTAAACAACCTTTTGGTCTTCGAAAGCTTTTCATATTCTAGACCTCCAACTCTCCTCAGCCAGCTCTTTTAGGATTCTTGGGTGCAAATGGCCTAAACCTGCAGTTTAAAAATTGTTCTCACTAACAGAAGTTGTTTAACAGACTCTGAGGAGCTAGAAAATATTTAATCCTCCTTACAGGATACAAGTGCATTATCCTGCTTCTTTCAGCATACAGGAAAAGAAATATTTATTCAATATCTTCACTTTCTGCATGGTTATTAACAATTTTCCCACCTCTGTGCAGTAATGAGCCTATCCCATGGCCTACGGCTAGGCTTTTTTTTTTTATTCCAAGTATACTTTTAAAAACCTCCTTCCTGGTGTCATTATGCCTGCCACTCATGATTTTTCTCCAGATGTCTTTAACTTATCAGTTTTCTATATTTTACAACCTCTGATTTATGTTAACCACAGTTTATTCACCTTCTCCCCCATTTATTATATATTGCTTTGGTTTCTTTTGAATTGTTACCTTTGAAATCGCTGCTGAATCAAAATTGCCAACATTTTCTTCTCCCTCGACTGTGAAAAATATTCTCCCCATTATTATATCTGTCCTGCTTTCCACGCACAGTAAAAACTGAGAACAATGAGATTAAGCAAATATGTGCCAAAGGGAAAAAAGACATCAAGCACAACATGAACTAGAGACACAGATGTCAGTGAGCCATCGTTAAGGGAAATGATGACTGAACCACTACGAGTACAGAGAGAATTTAGCCTAGGCCAAACCTCAAGCCAAGATTAGCAGCGTGATAAGACGCTTTCAAGTGCACAATGCTTGGGTACCTGCAGACAGCGCTGTCTACCTTATTTTTAATGCGAGATTCCTTAGACACAGGGAAGTTGATCAATATTCCTAAGAGTTGGTTTCTCTCACAAAGGCAATCAAGCACTAGGCCACAGCTTGTATGCATACGCATCTTCAGTCCAATTGCGACTATTTATTCTGTTCTTTCCTATATGTGAATGTACTGCAGGCAGGTAACAGGGAGATAGGATTTTACCTTGCATTTTAAAGAAACAAAAGACCTGCAGTGAAGCAGGATTCATTTACCCCAGATCCGTGACCAGGCTGAAGTAAACCAGTGGTCCATCTACCCTGGAAATGCCAAGATGAGCTTTAGCGACAGGTGATCAATATTGCTGCCCATTTTTGTTTCTATTAGGAGGAAAAAATGATGGTGGTGTCCAGGAGCTTTGATGCACTCAAGTTTAATTTATAAAGAAAGCAGAGAGCCCTGGACACAAGGGGGGCGGGGGTGGGAAAACAGTAGAAGACATTTGCTTCTCTTGGAGCTAAAAGCCTTATTCAGCCAACACAGCACAAACGTTTTTCTTCTGAGCTCTCTCAGCACCATGCAGCCAACACGTTGTGGCCACGTCTGGGTGCTTCCCCACTGGCCTCCCCCTCTCCTGCTCTGTTTTTACTGCCTCCTTTTCACAGATGCACCACCTTAGGACATGGCATGACCGTGAAAGACTGCCACCCACGTCTACCTTGCACAGGCCTTTACTCTGGACAGTAATACGTGCCTGTATTGTAGGTGGAGTCCCATTCCTTCGGCTAACCTGTCCTCAGTTGCTTCTTACACGCATTGTATATAAAAAGCAGCATCTATGTCCAAAACTTCATGGCATCCAGCACTAGCACAGGGGCACTGGTGAAGAGGGTTTCCTGATGCCAGCTGGTGCACTTGGCCTACTTTTCATAGTTCAGAAAGAGAGCTAGGGACACAGCCTGAGACAACACGGACTGCTCTTTTACCAGGCCCTTCTCTGAACGCTTACTCAGAGATGCCCATTAGATACCAGTGGCAATGCAAAGCTCCGACTCGCTGTGCATATGGAATTGCATCAGGGACTGTTTCAAAAATGAGTTCGTAACGAACAGAAACTAAGCTTAAATGATCCGGTGTGAGCCGTCTGGCTCGCAGTTCTACTTTTGCATTATGAATTTATTGATTTATTGATTTACATGCATTATGCGGGACTCTGGAGTGCTCCCAGGACAAAGCAGCCACATGGGAATCCATTAGCAATTTCCAATGCACTGCTGTTCATTTGTAATTTATTGCTCTCTTCAGGATCACGGCAGGCTACTCAAGCAGCATGATCGGTAATCCGTGAGCCGCTGGGATAGAGCAGGCTCCTTGATCTTGGACATTTGTGTGAAGCTGCACTGCAAAGCCGTGACTTCAGGTTGCTAACTTGCCTTTTTGCAGTAGGCAAGCATAATCATAGCCCATCTATAAATTGGCAGCATAGGGCATGGAGGGTATGTCCCAGCTCATCAGTGAGTGAATATCAGGCCAAAGGCATCCTGTTCCCTTGTCCCTTTCTCTGTGACTGCACATTTTACTGTCTCAGTTCTTCTACCAGGTTCGTCCCTATAGCATCTCATAGTTGTCATAGACATCAGGGCTGGAAGGGACCTCAAAGATCATCAAGTCCAGCCCCCCGCCCCAGGGGCAGGAAGTCAGCTACAGTCAAAGGATCCCAGCAAGATAAGCATCCAAATGTTTCTTGAATGAGTCCAGAGTAGGTGCCTGCCCCACTTCTGGAGGGAGTCTTGGGGGCTCGAACCATAAAGAACTTTTTTCTTATGTCTTACCTGAGCAACAGCGATTTTAAAGGGAGATAAGAGGTCCATAAAAGGTTCCTGCTAGACCAGTCCTAAATCAGCGAGTGCAGTCCCCTGCCCCCAACCATGTTGTATCAAATCTCCTTTATTATTTTATCAAGTTCCATTAAAAAAAAAAAAAAAAAAAAAAAAAAATATATATATATATATATATATATATATATATATATATATATATATCACTTGGGACTTTTTGTCTCCATTGCTTCGCATAGAGGGCTGTGGCAGAGATTGACTGCACTGATGGGTAGAAATTTCCTTCTAATTTCCAGCCTCCATTTATTCTTGGCCGAGTTATGCCCATTTGTTTGTGTGCCAACATTATCCTTTAGCTCAAAAGGCTCTTCTCCCTCCCTGGTATTTATGACAAAGTACTTAGCGAGTGCAATCGCCTCCCCACACAGCCTTCATTTTGCCAAGCTCAACAAACTGAGCTCTCGCAGGACAGGCCCTCCGTGCCCCCATCATATGCCATGCACTTCTAAAGCACATCTTCCCTGAACTCAGACAACGGGAGGTGTATTCAGCCTTGCAGGTGATGTCCTGTCAGCAGCCTGTGCAATGGAAATGGGTCTTGAAAATGTTCTTTCTAGACTAGAGATTAAAGCATTTAAAGGTGCTACATTTGTTTTCAGTGGTAGAAGAGGAAAGGGAGTGGCAGAAAGGCAGGCTTCCCTCATTTCTGTTAGGAGAAAGACAAAAATCAGGTCTGTGAGTACACGAGGGTAGACCCTCCATCCTCCCCCTGACATCAAGGGCAGATTTCCCATTAAGATGTGGCACAGACTGGCGCCTGGACTCAAATGACATTGAGCCCATCACGATTTTTCTGGCCATTCAGAATGGGACTAAACATATATTTCTGGTCTGAAAAACGTCCTCCTGTTTTAGAATAGCTCTACTGGTAAAAGGTCACTGCATAATTTGCCTCAGATTGCAACTCATGGTCCTGCTTGATCAACAATAGTCTGCGAGGCTGAGAGCAACGGTCAAGATTTACAAGGTCAGGTGCCAAATCGACACCTGTATTGGTTGCTGCTCAGTATTGCCAGGAGCTCCAGCACACCATCAGATGAGCAAACATCCTCTCACCTGCAAAGCTCACCTCTATGGTCATCTCTGGAGCTGCAGCCCCGTGACCCCCAGACTTCTGCTCCCCAGCCTTATGGGAACAGTTTTAATTTGGGGATGATCTGCTTCTCTCTCTCTTCGTCAGCCTTGCTGCCCTCCTTTCTGACCAAAGGCTGAACACATCCACCATATGCTTCTTTAAACTGGCTTGCCTAAACGGGACATACATCAAAGGTACTTTTTACATCACAAGCCAGCTCACCTTTTCTCATTCATAATTTAATCACCCGTTAAATCCAATCAAAAACCTCTGAACCCGAGCCACTCACATTAAAGATAATATATCCTCCCTCCTTCATTTTCTATCACTTGACGCAGGTGTGCCTCAATAATTCAATCACCAGTTATCGAAAGCTGCTATTTAATTAATAAGAACACATCCAACATTTAGATGGAAAGAGAGAGACTATGGAAAATCCGTGATAAGAAGTGGTAAACAGACTTAAGACCTGTAAAATCCAGACGTTCTTATCTGCATTTCAGCAGGATTTAAAAAAAAAAAAAAAGTGGTTGGACATTTATATGGATAATAATGATATTCAGAGTTATAACAGGATGGATTTTAAAAGCCAAGGGTAAAGGCCTGTTGTGATGCAGCACACTCCAGAATTCTTACCGCCAAGATTTCACCAAACTCTCGCAGAAAAGATCAAAATCCCACCGCTTCAGGACATGAGACAGCTTCCGATTTAGGGAAAGGGCATCAAAGAAGAAACATCGCAGATGGGGTCACCTGGCCCCGTTTCTCCTCCCTGAATAACTTCATACCCATTTCTCAGAATCCACTAGTACTGACCACAACTGGAAACACCACCAAGCAGCAGGGTGGTGTGAATGCAGGGTCAGGCCTCTGTTCCCTCTCATCTAGTTTTACTACCCCCTCTTTGCAGCAAGACCTCTCTCTCACCATGAATTTGTGCCGTGCCCACGTGCCGAGGACTTGATCTTGGCTGGAGTCTCAAGGCATGAGGGAAATTAACTTAATAAAGCAATTTATTTCTCCAGGTATCAATAGTTATCAGAGGTGGGTTCAGGCCATTGTGACCCATTCAACTTCTCTCTGCAACATGCATCTGAGTGAAATGATGCACAAAATTGCTTCTTTTTGTGAGTTCACATTAAAAAAAAAAAAAAAAAGTCAGTAAACCGTCACTGTAAAGTTTCTAGATGTGGCAGCATGCATCACTGTGACCTTCTGAAGAATTTTTTTTTAATTTTAATTATTGATGCTTGATGACTTAAGAATTGGATAAAAATATCTGACTGATGAACTAGATTTTTCCCCCCAATTAATAGATAATAATTAATTCTCTGATGAATTCTTGCTTAGGAATTTTACAAAATCCCATTAAGACTAATGGCCTGTTGTTATTTACTGATGATACAGTTGTTTCTAGCTTAATGAAAGGCATTTTAACAAACTTATAGGATGGACATTTAATTTTATTGAGATGCATAAGAGGGAAAAAAGTGATGAGATGGGTGCTGCTGTCTGAAATATGTGCTTCTATGGAGAGGCAATCTACTAGAAGATCTTCCCACTTAAACATACTTAAGGCTTTGATAGAGGAAATGTCTAATTGATGCCAGTATTGCATTACCTAGACCTGAATTCTGATTTCAGCGACGTCATTGTGAATACTCTCGTGTAGCCACACACGTCCAAATGTTTGCAAGATGAAATCATGAGATAATTTAGGTGCTGGGTATTAATTGGAAAACCTAAGAGAAATATGAGATGTCTCTCTGTCCCCAGAGCAATCCCAGGGATATTTTCTAGTGTTTAATAACCAGAATGGACTAAAGGAATTTATCTGCAATAAGCAATGAATCACAGAACACTAAATAAATAAAACTGAAAGAGGGAAGCAGAAAGAAAGGAAAAGACAGTATTTGGCATATGTGCAGATGCCTCAAATTAAAGCCCAGGCCAGGTTGTTCTCAAGTTGATTTGCTCCCCTCCAGAGATGCATTGTGGCCTGCACGTGACGGCAAATTGGGCCCAGATGTGTTTATTTTATCATCTTTACCAGAAATGCATTTCAAGAAATTTCACAGCCACTCCAAAGTTATATTGAATTTTCCCCTCCAGGACTGAACTCACTTTAAGGCTGGCATCTAATCAAAACTCCATCTAGGTGTTTTAGCAACAGTTTGCCCCCTAAGCTTGTGGACTCGCTTACACAATAGCCTTATTCAAGTACAGCATTCATCTCATTAATTCCCTGCATCCCCCCAGGCACGCAGGCTCTTTCCAGACCAACACAACAAGCTGCCTCTGTGAACTTAACAAGCTAATGCCCTCCGTGGAATAAGAAGCCATCGTGCCAGCCTTACAAGGGAAAGCCGAGAGCGCTCTGCAAAACCCTCTCTGATTTTAGCTCTCCTTAAGACACTGAAGAAAAGGCCCGCACCATGATGACCTTGAGACAATTGCCTCTTCAGGCCCTGAGCCTTTTCTTTGTTCCTAAGTTATTAACCTTTCACAGAAGAAAGGAGCCTGTTATCACCTCACTAACAGCTCTCACTGGCTTCGGGCTGTCCAAAAAACCCACGTCAGCCACCCCAATGTACTGTCAGTGGTGACTGGCAGCTTGGGAACGCTGCTCACCGATTAAAGCATATTAATGGCAACCTCTCACTTCCTCCTCATCCATTTTCAAACTACAGAACTGTGAAGGCCTCCGCGTTTTACAAGCAGCACAGTTTTGTAAAGGGTCCAGCAATGGGAAAACCAGCCACTCCAGTCTCATACCACCCTTCCGGATATTTGGAAGACGAGGTCCCTGCCATGCAGAGCTTGGAGGTATGAGTTGTGCTAAAGCATCTGAGTCACTTGGGCTGAGGGAGGCCAAGTCTCAAGCACTTTATGGAGAGGCCCAGAGTCTGCCAAGTGCCAGATACATGGACAAGCAGCAGAACTACAGGATTTATCATCAGTGGTATAGTACTTGGGCCTGGCCAGTACCGCACTCCCCTTTGCATGGTGGGAGAGGAAGAAGAGAGCAGTGCCTACCCATGGGTCTGTGGGAAGACAAGGTGCGACTCATGCCCCTGCTGCAGCACAGAGGAGGGACATTGTCTGCAACCGTGCCATAGGAATCCCACCAAACCCACATCTGCTCCCTGGCTTCACAGCAGCTTTGGTCTCAAACTAGCTGAGAAACTGGTTTGTCAGGTATGCATGGCTGTACCATGCTTGTTGGCTTACCAGCGTAAAGTATATAGCAGCACCCAGGCCAGCATCTTCACAGATCATTTCTTAGAAGGACAGAGAGTGACGAGCTCTGGGCTTCGGGTGCCTGCTTGGTACCGAGTCCCCTCCCCACTGTTTTGTGCACTGGGGAATGGAAAGTCTTTGGCATACACTGAACATTTACTGAAGTCATCTCGTTGTTTCCTTGTGCTCCCCTACCTCTGTCTTGTCCACCTGCTGAGCCTTGTCCAATACCTAGATTTTAACTCCTTGAACCCCTGCTGTAAGAAGATTTTGCCCACCCAGCAAGATGTAGGCTTAAGTCAAGGAAACCTCTCTCATTACACACACTCCAGCTTTCATCAAACCGTCTGGATGCCGAGCGCCACTGCCACAAAACCTGGTCGGCAGCAGCAGCAGCGTGCAATAAAGATTCGGTCATAGATCTGAACGTCAAGTGTCCACGTTTCCACCGACAACGTAACTATTGGACTGCGCTGAACTGCATTCATACAGGACATGAAAGGTGTGCCTATTTATCGAACAAATGGGGTAAAGACTGGCCAAACTGCATATGCAGCGAGGTGCACCCAATGAGCCACATTGCAAACTCCTGCCCTGACCTTGCATATCATGGAGGGAGCGAAGTAATCCACTTAGTCGGCCTGGATGTCATCAACTGGCTATCAGCCCTCAACAGACAATTTAAATTAACCTGCACCTTCTCTGCTGCTGCTTGCCCTAGCCGTATGAAAGAACTCCTTGAACTGCAGAAGGGAGGGGAGCTCCTTTTCTTTTCTTTTTTGCAATGCCAGCAGCATAGTGTCTTAGCTATGCTGTGGCTTCCAGTCTTGATAAACAATAAATAATGACTATCTGAAATCACTAGGGACTGGTCATGAAGAAAGTAAATGAAGCTGAGGCATCTTTATTTCTGCAGAACGTCCAAACCCCTCTTTTCATACATCTGCATTGTGCTGTACGGGGATGTGAGGCCATTAAACAGTAATAATACTCCACACCACCAAGAAGCAAATGGATTTTTGCTATGCTTAATTTATAATGAATGGTGCTACCTAAGCCATCCATCAGTAAGAAACTATTTTGCGGCATTAACAGCCTTGTTTAATAGCTACTGCTCAGCTTATCTTGCCACAGTCCTGATTAAACTGTTATATAAGGGAAACATTTGAGGCAATAAATATCTATTGGGAATTTCAACCAAAGCAGAGTTGTCATCTGTCACATTTCAGTTCATGACGTCTTAGGTAGGATGGTCATTTGGTGCACAGTGGGCGCATTTGGGGAAAAAGCAGGAGTTAAAGTATTAGAAATTCTGCCCCAACTAAGTGGAATCAAAGAGATCAGAAAGCCTTAGTTTCTTGATTTATCTTCTGTAATCTAGGGTTGAGAACAGCAAACCCAGCAGAATATAAGCAGCACGCTGCTTGTTTAGGGTTATGTATATTCAGCACAGGTTCAGCCTTAGTGCAGAACCGATATACATATACATATTTTTTTTAAGAGCCAATGAGAAATTTTTAATAAAGTGTGTAACTGCACTTTTATAGTTTACATGCACAAGCACACAGAGTTCCTGATGGACTGCCCCATCTACCCACAGATTTCCCTTTGCAACAAGCTCTGCATTTTGTCTTCACTGCCCTAGACACACTTCTCATTTGCTCTCTGCACTTCCAACATGCCTGCAGGTTCTGGGCTTCACGAATGAATGGCAGCATGTGATGAATTCATTTAAATGCTGGGGCTAGAAACCTCTGTGAAGATGCAGCCTGATTCCACCGGGGAGAGATTATGCCTGGACTACATAACATTGTGTGCATATTCTGGAGAAGGGTAGGCAGCATCACAGCTAGCCTCATTCACAACAATTACAGGCTTCATCCAGAAAACAGGCAAGTTTAGTCACTCTGAAAATCTACTGCAGCCTTCCCAAGGGTGATCCATAATGGTATCATAATGATGCATCGTGATCCATAATAGAGCAGATATACCCCCAAAAGGATGCCCTACACAAAAGCCAGTGCCTGGTACTGACTAAAGACGCGCATTTCAGGGGAAGGGCAGAAGCCCCTTTAATGCACATCCAGTTGTACCTTAATTACTCTGGGGAGAGGGTATAGAGAAAAAGCACACTGAACACAGACTCCTGAGATCAGTCAGACACTGGTTTCTGACAATCAGTGGTGCCTGTTATTAAGGAATGATAAACTTGGAGAAGCTGGCAGTTTTTATCTTGCAAACAGTGGATGTTTTCTTCTGACCTACTGAGAGAAATGGGTAATAGATATTTATTTCACAGCCCTGCATGATATGAACTGGTGTAATCTACTTTAATATAGATTCAAGCTATTGCTTTTTATTTCAGTTTACACTACATTGGAATTTAATACCTGCTAAGATAAAAACTGGCAGGGTAAGGGAAGGGCATGGGGGCGGGGGGAAAAGAGGTAGACAGATGCATGCATGTGCTGTCTCTGGAAATCAAAGCTTTCATAATTCTTCTAATGCATCTAACTGGTCTTTCTGGAAGGTTTGAACAATTAACGGATATTGGGATATTTGCAATAAGTGCTAAAACAGATGGAATCTACCAGGAACTGTAGCAACTTCATAACCTGAACCAATATAAATGTAAAACACAAAGCTAGCAAGTGCTGCTGCAAATGCTGTTCCACGCACCCTACTGCCACCACATCAACATGGGTGTCAGAAAAACCTAATCAGACATACACTCGTGGAATTTGCATTCTCTGCCATTTGGGGCCTGCCCCTAATAGATTAACCATCACAACAGAATTACCCAATTGCTTTTGCCCAGCACATGGCAAGTCCCACTGACTACTGCATTTGTTACCATAGCCTTTGACTTCTCCATGCCTGTGGAAGAACGCAGGCAGCAGCGGTGCCTCGCATTGAACTAGCCGGCCTGTAGCCACCCCCACATTTTGTCTTGCATCTGTCCAATAGCCCTGGCATAAATAATAAAAAAAGTATCATCTCTGGACCAAGAGCTTAGAGTTTTGCATTTCTTTTAGTCTCAGACCAACACAGCTACTAAATACATCCCTGAAACATGGAAGATGCCAAATTTTAGCCAATTTTGGAATTATAAGCTTCACTGCTAAACAACAAAAAGGATTTCCATGCTTCCCGGCCATCTGACCCCCAGGGAACAAATCCTACCTTATCTGTACGTCAAAGAGCACGTCCCACAAAGCAAGTCTCATGCACCCAGAGGAACAGACATCAATCTCCAGCTTTGATTGTGCAAAATGAAGTTTATTTTTCTACCTAGGGGAACCTGTACCATCTTTCCCCAAGCCTGAGGAAGGGTACAAGAGCCTGAAAGCTTGCAGAAGATTTTTTTTTCCTCCAATATCTTAGTTGGTCTAATAAGAGATTATTTCTTAACCAAGAGTTTTAGAGTTCTGCACTTCTGGACTCTTAGAGACCCTCTCAAGGTTATGTTTCCTTGTGGTTGCCTCATCTTTTTACTTTTTTCTGCATTTTGGGGGCAGAGGGGAGAGGACATGTCCCCTCAGCCTCCAGTAGAAACAACACCAGCACTGAAGGAAGAGGTGGGAGCTCGGTATGTCTCACCCTAACAGAGAGGTATAGCCCTTTAACAGGCACCTTATAGATGGATGCATTAAGCTTTAATTTATTCATCTATCATGCACTTGTAAAGTTGATAGCTTATTGGTGGGTAACTTCAAACCAGACACTTATCACCCCTCTTTAAAAGTTGATGGTCTCCTTCTCTCTCCCTAGTGGAAATCCAGAGCTTCTCTTACCTGACCTTGACTGGGTAAATGCAGAGCCCACAAGGCTTTTCACTACTTGAATGCAGCAGCTTTTAAAACAAAAAGAGGATTGTCGGGCTTCGAGCCCCCCCCAGCCACCGCTTTTCCTCGCTGCTGCTAGACTCCCATGTGCCTACCCCTCCGCAGACATCCTTATCCGAGTGTCACATTGGGGGAGCCACGTCCTCTGGGAGTTTTCTACACGCTCCGAGAGCAGGCTCTGCTTTGCATGTTACTTCTCTGAAGTCTGCCGGGCACTTCCAGGGCAGCGGGCCTTCCTGCACCGCCGCTCTAGACCAGAAGCTCTCCACTTGCTAGGCAGAGTGCACACCTTTGTTGGGAGCATGCTTTGCTAAATAAAAAGCCCCATATGATAGAAAGCCCTTCTTGTTCAAAGGGCAAACAGATGTACAGGACAGCCTCCCCCAGCTAAAAAAAAAGCCTGAATATCCCTTGAACTATGACTCAGAGCAAAAAGGAAGACCCTGACCCTGAAGAGACAAACGGCAGCACCAGTGCCCTCCACCTCCCTTATGTACTGGGCAAGCGGGGGGGAGGGGGGCGGACAATGAATTAAGTCCCTGCAGCTGGCAGAGCCCTGCTACTTACTCCAGGTGCCTGACTGTTTGGGCAGTGGGAGTGGAGGACTCTCAACACACCCTTCACACCCCATCAGAAGGCTTGCTAGAAACAATTAATTGAATAAAATACAAACTAGTTGGGGTATCTGACAGCTGGGAGGACTGGCAATACAATTATTATTAGTGTTACTCATTTACTAAGGGCCAGCAGGGGCCCGTGAGCACTCAGAGTTGCTCGGTGTTTGTAGAAGGCAACGAGGTTCGCACTACAGGGCATGCACGAGTCAGCAAGGCACAGAGCATCACCCTCCGTCCGCTCTTCCCTAGTGCACTGCTGGCATTTTCCCAGTGCCCCCAGTCATAATTTCTGGATCGGAGTTACTTAGGTAAAGAACTGGAAACTTTTAAGATGTGTAGGTGCCAACAAATTATAGGGGAAAAAAAATCACTGAGACTTTGCCAGAAGAGGTTTTTAAGACCTGAATAGACATAATCTTGGGTGGGGTGATGTGGTTGTGACTGGTCCTGCTTGGATCAGGGGGTAGGACTAGATGTGACCTCCTGAAGTCTCTTCCCACCCTCCTTGTGGATGAGTCCATGACTCTTAATGAAGTGTACCTCAGACCCAGACTAATTAAAGCCTCGACTCCATTCAGGTACAATTCTACCTTCCCCCAAGTTTTGCCAGGGTGAACAGCCTCACCCCATGTAACCACAGCCAAATGGCTGCACTTTACAGGGTTGTAAGATATAGATTTCTAGCCTCCCCAGATATCCTGGCACTGCCATCTCTGTGGATTAAGCGGCATTTTACTGCTCGGCGATAGCAATTGTACATGCCACTGTCTTGATTCTCTGGTGCAATGCAGCATCAAAGTACTTCAGCCCTTGGATGGGAGAGGTAGGAAAATGAGGCTGGCCTGTTTCTTGAGGGCTTCTCTCTTATGCAGAGGTTTACTCCAGTGTCAAATACTGCAGGATTGATTGTTCAGCATTTTGTACCTGCTTTCGAGGTGGGACTGTCCTTTTTCTGTTCGGTCTCTCCCAAACTAAGGACGTTCTAACCCAGCCACTGGGAAACGGTGATGTGTTTGCTGTGACTGACTGGGATATGATTAATAATGATTTAATTTTCATGTATTTTTTCCCTTTGGTAATGCACTAAGGGGATTCGCACTTTCAAGAGACATTTTTCCCCCCATTTTCTTTTTGTACGGCTGTAAGAGGATTTGCCTTGCAATTTGTAAGTTTGTTGCTGCTTTGTAATGCTAAGAAGTGTTATGAGTTTTAATTAGCAGGTTTTCAGTCTCTCTGAGTCAGTATAATGACAGAGGAGAAGTCACAGCTAAATTAATAAATCAGGATTCTCTCCTATTTTGCTCTTAGGAGGAATTTAAAATATTTTAAAGATGCGTATTGTTTCCCACAGGATCTTGTCAGTCAGCGTGGCAGCAGGAATCTGATTCAAAGATCTTTCAAATCAAGAGACATCAGATGAGCGTTTGTCAGGAAAGGAGCAGTACCTTAACTGGACCGCATGTGCGTTCCGATATGGGTGAGTAATGGATTTAGTGTCCATATGTGGGGATTCAAACCCCACCATGGAGGAGCTGCGTGCTGGGCTACTACTCTTTCCCTGGAGCTGCTGAAGACAGAAGTCTCTGTAGTCAGGGGGGTAGCTTCTTCTCAGGTTAATGTACTCTGTTCTCCAAGTACAAGCTGGTTCTGCTTCTCTGAGTCCACAGCAAAGACCCTGGCCAAGGCCGGCAAGCAGAAGCCCTGCAGTGAAGTGGAGATGAAGGGGTGTAGACTTAGATGGTGCATGGACTAGTAGAAAGGGGCAGGGTTTCACTGCATTATTATGAGTCTGTCATGGTAACTTGCATTTCTGTCCTTGAAAGCTAGGCTGCCACGGATGGACTGACTGGTAAAAGACTACGCTGCAGGCAGTTAACCCAGCGCAGCTGAGATTCATAGAAACCCTTCTCCCTTTTCTGGCATTGTTTGCACATGTGTGCCCTTAGGGCTAGCACTGTTTTCTTTCCTCTAATGCATCCCCTGGTTCAGTGCAAGAAGGGACTAGGTCTTCCCACGGTTCTCTGCAGGGTTTGAATTACACTTTGACTCTTCGAAGCGTGCACCCGCGAGCTCCCCTGTAATTCAACCCCTGGTTTTCTGCCATTATCGCACGGCAGTCTTTGTTTTAACTGCTGCAGGCTCCACTCCCGCAATGCAGCCAGCCTCCATGGTTTTCAGTCAAGCTCAAAAGAGTCATCAGGATGGTTTAAAAATCATGAGTTATTTTAAAAGATATAAATTTGGGGTTCATTTTATTTTGGCATTTGTCTGTAGGTTGGGGGTGAAGAGGGGCATGCAGTCCCTGTGCCTCCACTTCCCTGTACAAAATTGCTCCGAAAAGGTCTTGTCACTTTATAGCCAATTCAGAACAAATCCCAATTTAGGGTGTCTAACTTCTTCTGAGACTCAATCCACTGGCTTCTACCTTCTCCAGACAAATCTTGGTTATAGAAGAAGGTGAAGCAGAGGAAAGTTGAGGAAAATGAAGGAAGATGGAAGTTGTAAATAAATACAAATAAATGCACATGCACACCCCCACCTTGCAACTTTTCCTTCATGTGCAAAGGCCCATTTCTAAAGCCTCTTTTCTCCTCCAAGCCATCCTTACTCAAGCAAACGTTTCCATTTGTGTTATTGGAAGTAAAGGTGTGAGTAAAGATAATGTGTAAGGAAGGAAGGGCAGGATTAGGCTTTGTCTTATAATTGCTCTTTGGTGTTGCAACTAATTTAAGGATTTTTTTTTTTTGGCAATTTAAAATGCACACGACTGACACATCTTCTCTCTCGAATTCTACTTAGTATGTAAATTATTCGTCCACCAGGCAAATTCTGGCGTTTCAAATGCCTGGCCCCTTAGTTTCCCGGAGCATATAAGTTAGGGGGTGCAGAACAATGTGTATTTATTAGACATTATACCTCCAAACTCCAGACAAATCTTTAATTCTCTTTTTTGCTGGTAGCTCTGACTGCATAACCAAATAGAAACAGTTTTGAGTGGTAACCTTGACAACTGCCTATCATTTATTCCACGGCATGTAGAGTTTTCCACTTTATGCTTCTTTCTGTATTATTTACAAAGCACAACTCTGAACAATTCACTTATGTGGTAAGTGCTACTAATATGATCATACATTACTATTTTTGAAAATGTGACATCTGACACTGTCTCTAGCAACGCGCATACATCAGAATAGGAAAGAGCGTCTGGTTTGCTGTCGGCTCCTCTTGTTCAGCATCCTGCCTCTAGCAATGATGAATACCTGATGCTTCAGAAGAAAGGTGGGGGGGAAACGGTACTATAATGCCTTTGGCTAATTGCACAATGCAGTATCAGAGGGGGAAAATTGTCCCTGAACTGTTGTGGCAAATAGTTTCTGCTCTAATATGCAAGCCCAATAGGATGCTGCAGTTATACTTACCACTGCCTTGGCTTTTGTGACTCCAATTATTATTAGAGACTGTAAAATTGTTCAGTCCTTTTAAAAATGTAACCTCCCTGTTTCTCTTTCCCTCTTGCTGCCTTGGGTTGCACAGGTGGCTGATAGGATGCAAAGAGCAGCAGTAATTCCTCTTTTACCATTAAATATGCTGCCTGTTGCTTAGTACTAGAAACATCTCTTACTGTTCTAATTATACTGCCCTACAGAATAGTCCCCTTTTTCTTGTACTATGTGCATGTAGAGGAGGAATGGGGAGGTCGCTGCTTTGCAAGGAGTTTCATTAAGAAAAGTGGCTTAAAACCTTGAACGGTTAATTCTGGTGCATGTAATTGATTTGGAAGACAAAACTATTTTTTTAAATGCTTTAATGAGACCCATTAGGCACCCAGACAGATCAGCGTAGGTGTCACAACAACAACCATATCAAAATGAGACTGCCCGGGTCTCACAAGTAGGCACAGGAGATATAAAAAGCCTCAGATTCTCTCTCCTATAAATCAGAAGCCAGTCTCTAATGCTGTGCATTCATTAGTCCATGGGCAGTATTTTACAGGTAAATAACTGAAAAATGATGATTAAATCATAATAATGCTGAGTTGCTTCATCCCAGCTTGAGTTTCTCATTCAGATGATTACCGGGCAGTGCTGGAGGTAGGATACTTTTTGGCAAAGCATCTGCACACGTATCCTATCCAGCAATACAGGAGCTTTGGGTTCAGTGTCAATACTGTTGGCAGAACCTGCTTATTCTAAGGGGCAGAATTGCACCCCTCTAAGCGGGGACATTGGATAAAGCAGCAATGGCTTTATGCGCTAGCAAAACACCTCAAACACTTCAAGGAGAAACAGCTTCAACCATGCAGGCTTGGCAGCGTTAGTACATGAAGTGAATCTATGCTTGATTAAAACGCAGGATCTCTTACATTAATTGTTTTTCATTTTCACTCAACTTTTTATTGCTGCAACACATTAAAAATATGAATTGGAGCTTAGGTGAACCTTGAAGTATGAGAAGCAGAAGCAGTAAAAGGCAGGAACGAGCCATGGAAAGAGGGAAAACTGCAGTTCAGAGCCACAGCATCTGGGCTCCATTCAGCTCTCAGGTAGCCTGGAGTGAGGCAGGTACAGCTCCGCTGGAGCCCGCGGTCCTCGGCAATATGAGGCTGGGAGCAAGGACAACGAAGCCCGCCGTACTTGAGACGTCTTTGGGCCGCCCTGCCTCGCAGAGCTTTGCCAGCTCAACTTGAGCCGCTGCCAGGGACACGGTTTGGGGACGAAAGGTGACCTCGCCCCCGGAGAAACCACTGACGCTGCCACGAAGTGCTCAGCTGCCTGCCCCGCTGTTTAAAAGGCACTCAGCCAGACTTCTCAAATAATAGATGGCCCCTTCTCATCTAGATGAACGAGATTAAAAGAAACGCATTAAGCTTGCCCACCTAGGCTCCCTTCATCAGGAAGCTGGACGTTACTAACACTTGCAGCTCTCTTGACAGCAGTGGCAGTTGAGGATGCTCAGGACATTGCAGCGTTGGACCCTGAGGCTGTAGACTATTTAGGGCAAGGACTGTATGTACATGGAGCACTCGGTACACTGAGATTCCCCAGCTTGAGGCACCGTGATAACGAGGGGAATAAAACAGTCCTTTAGCCCTGTCTCTCTAGGCCTCACCTCTCCAAATGTCCACTTAAAATATCAGAACTCGTGGCAGAGGTGATATCTTTTATTAGATCAACTAGATATTTGCAAGAAAAAGGTTTATTTGCAAATAAATGTAATTTAGTTTTGCAAATATCTAGTGGCTGTAATAAAAGACATCAGCTCTGCCACGAGTTCTGACTCCGGTTCCCTATAGACCAATATGGCTACACACCATAACCATGTTAAAATATGGACTTTGCCATGGCTTCTTGGACAGTGAGTTTCTAGTCCTTGAAAGACAATACCTAGCAAGCACCCCCTTCTTATTTAAAAAGAAGAGAAATAAAATCACCAAGTGCAAGACTATCACACAGTGAGAAGAGCAGTCTCTTAAGCAGCCGCACAATAGCAAGCCAGCTGTTAGTGCAACAATGCTTTCATTTTGCCTGAGACTGTTGGCACAGCAGGTATAGAAATGTTTAATCATCATCATAGCAACGCCGGTTCCTTATTTCACTGGAGCTCCAATTAGGCCCAAGAAGCTGCGCGGCAGATAGCTCTCCCCCAGGATCACAAGCATCTGGGGATTTCTCAGTCTGGGTTGGATGAGAACTATTCATATGTACTGTGAGCAATGCCATTTATTTTACTGATTGATGGTGAGACTCATTTAGGACCCGAACTATACATGCTGTATGAGCAAACGCTTGAAACGTTTTGGTTTTAAAAGAGGTCTCTTCTCCCCAGTGCTGCTGGCCTTATTTTTTCCTGACTGCCTCCCCCCCACTCCACACACACTTCAGCAATGTAAGCCTTAAACAGTGTAGCTCCCTAATTTACACACAGCCCGTCTGTCACCTAAAAATAACCCAAAGAGTAGACAGTGAAAAGCAGATAAGTATTATTATAATTTATTTATAACTTGAGCAAAGAGCACTTATACAGAGAGCAAACAAGTGACAGTCTCAGCATACTTTGGCATATACATTTACAGCTGTAGCAATATTCCTCCTACTTTGTCAAGATTAAAAAACAAAAAAATGGGATTCATTCTCCTCTCATCTAACCTGCTTTTGCATCAACCTGCCTCTAGCCACATCAGTGGTTTTACCAGAGTCTTTTTTTTTCCTTACCCCCATACGTATCCGTGGCTTTACTGCAGGGATGGAAAAAAAGACTCAGGCCTGTGTATCTTTTTAAAAATTAATTCCGGACTTGGCCATCTGTCTATCATTGTGGAAAGTAGCTACAGAAATTGATTTTGATCTTCCAACATTTTCAGTGTTGCTTTTCTTTTGAAGAGCTATCCTGGCGTTCGGTACCTGCATTTCATCTGGCTGGCTTGCTTTTGAGAGAAGCAAATTATCCCCCTGATCTTGCAAATATTTATATAGCTTCATTCATGTGAGTCACCCCATTTTAAATTATTGTACCAGATGCACAGATACTCAGGAACAACCTGTTATCCTTGTACTGTGACCACCTGGAAGCTTGCAGTACCAACAGATAGGAACTCAGATTCTCTTGTATTACATTAGCAGTTTCAACCAGATAAAGCACAGAAATCTCTCCTTAACCTCGGACAGAGTCTGGGAGACATAACTGCATCCAGCTTTGCATCCTCCCAATGGGCAGCAGTGGCGATACACGTGCACGCCCCACAGACATCCATGCCATCCTGCTAAAAATATCAAAATCTTGCTAGGAGGGCTTGGAGGATACGTAGCATCTCATCCTGTTGCTCTACATTTAATCCAGCTTCACAGAGTTAACTTTTAAGAAAATCACAAACATAAAGAATTGGATTGTCAGCAAATCTCCACGGCTTTTCTCCCCGGAGGATCTGGCTGTCATATACATAGAGCAGGAGGGGGTGTTTGAGGTTTCATGACATAAGTATTTGGTCCATGGATTGACTCATTTGGTACATTCATAACTTAGAGGCTGTCAAGGCTGAATTGCTATTAAGAGAGAATCTCCATAGCAAAGGGCTTCCTAAACTGCTGATTGGAGGTGACGCGCTTTTTTTGCCTTTTATAGAGATCCTTTTATTTATCTCTCCTCCTCTCTGTGGATGGAAACAACCTTTTGAAGTCAGACATCTAGCACCTCAGTCTGACATCCGCATGCCTGATCCTGTCACAATGTGTCCCACGTACCGCGCAGCCGGAGCGAAGTCATGAAATTAATACAGCAAAGGAATCCAAATGCATTCGCTGCACCCACGAGAGGGCTGGCATTGCAAGCCTGAGACACTTGAAGGCTCCAGATGGAAGAGCTATACTAGAGAGGGGTTGGCAAGCATGCCTCGCCTCTCCGGTCCAATTTAGGAAAACTCTGAATCACCCTAGGCAGGATTATAAAGGAGGACCCTTAGCCCCGAGAGGCGCTGAAGGAATCCAGGCTGCTGGAAGCAGATTTTATGCTTCTGCTTTGAATAGCAGACCTCCAGGCCATTTCTAAGTGAGAGCTCCCCGACCTGCTCTCCTCCACCATAGCTTTTCCCAGGTGGCCTCATTCATGTGGCCCACATTCTTTGCGTGACACGAGAGGTGAGCTGGGTACCACTGCCATTTCCAGTGGCTAATTGCTTAACAAAGATGGAAGTACCAGAGGTTTTTCAGCCTGAGACAATGGCCCTGTCAGTGCAGAATTCAGTATGGGGTTTGCAAACTGGCTGAAAGGCAGGCTTTTACTGAAGAAGCAGAAATGGATAGAGATATAGGAAATTCCACCCCGCCTCAGACAAGCCGTCTCGCCAATCCAGGAAGGTGCCTCTGACAGCCCTCTAGTACCAGATGCTTCAGAGGAAGATGAAGGAAGCAGTCCAATGGCCAGCCCTGCAACAGCCTCTCCACCTTCCTCGGCTCCGCCGGGAACTGAGAACCTTTCCCAGAAGCAAAGCACGAGTCTGGCGCTGTCCCGATCGCCCAGTCTCTGATCAAGCAGCTAGAAAGCTGTCTCTCTGCCAAATGCAATAAGCCAATGCATCAGCCAGTGATCATCAGCCCCAGTGCCATGTCATAAAGATGAATCCATGGCAAAGACACATGGCGGTCAAGAAATCTAGATCCGCTGCTATTTCTGGAGTCAGGTCAGCAAACCAAGCCATCTTAAAGTATTCAGTCTTCTCAGCTGACATCCAGAGTTTCCTCATTTTCGGATGAGCTGATAATATCACTGTGTCGGACTGCCCCCGTTTCTGAAGAAGAGCTAGAGAAGGTGGGGAGATATGGGATGAAAAAGCCTGTTCAAAGTTTCCAAACTTTGTAATCAGTACAGATCTGGTTGGCATTTCAGACGAAGCTCCAAGTTGTTTCTTTCGTTATCTGAACCAGTTACTTCAGCATTAATCTCTCTTGAAACCTGATTAATATTTCCATCTGTAGCTGAGTGGAATAAGCATATTTAAAAATTATCCCTCACTCAGGTTTATTTCACATGCATTATATGAATATGTTTTTGCAGAATCCTGGAGTCATTTAGGTAATAATATGCACACTGTACATCAATGTCATGAATGCTTTTCCTGGCTTGCATCTCATTTTATTTGACTTTAAACATTACATGGGAAGGGAATCAACCTTCTAGTTACTTCGAGAGAGAGAGAAGCATGAAACGCATATTGCTAGCAGTTTTCTCATTAGTAGTGGAGTGCTTGAGATTGTATGATTCATCATCCCTTCTTTGAAAAGCCTGCAAAGTATCCAAACAGTGCAAACACAGTTCCAGTTGCAACAAAACAGCATGTCCTTAAACATTAGCTTCACTATGCAGTAATCATCTCCATTGATTTCATTTAATCCTGTAAGTGCACAAATGTAAAACGGTTCTGTAAGTACCTCCAGGATAAATGAGGTTAAAACTTTCAGAAGCTGAAGAATGCAGTTGGGGCTCAGGCTGACCTTTCAGACATGAAGCCCTCTTGCTTTTGCCAGAGCCATTACCAGACAATCGGCTTTATGCATTTCAGACCTCCGTGAGAGGAGCGCTGCATAAAACATCCATCTGCTTTCCCTGAAAATTACCTCCCTTCAATAGAGGAGGGCCAGGTGGAAAAAACCCCACCATTGCTTTTAAACTCCTGGACGCCAGCGTGCTGAGTCCGTTGTGTTGTCGTAGCACAGCGCTGAGGAGAAGACTTCTTCCTCGGAAGACGCATCCTCCAACTATTACAGCTGCCGCGGTGATGGAGAGGGGATTCAGAAGCACAGCGAGCCCCGGGGCATGCACGGGTACTTCTCTCAAGGTCCACCACCGCCTTCGTATCCTCGTGCAATGTGAACACCTCCCGTAACACTCCAAGCAGAGGGGAAAGAAATGCTTAAGAAACCTGGGCAGTCCCCGCGGAAGCCAAAGGAAAATGTCACAACTCTTGTTAACCATGGCTTTTTTGTTCTTGCTGGCAAATTACAAGTCCAGTTGGAGGAGCGTTTTTGTTCGGCTGTGGTAGTGCACGCTGGCGACCTCCAGCTCATTCAGGAAAAGCCACAATAGTCCTGACCGAGAAAAACGGGCAACGCCTGGGTGCTGCACACATCCGGCTGCCAACTTGCAAAGTGTTTTAAGCCCCCCAGTCAGGCCTTTTGTGTCCCCCCTTTCCCATCTGCCCTGGGCTGGAACCATTCACATCAGGCAGGGCTGTGGCACAATGACAGGGATCTCCAGGGTTCATTTTAAAGCAAAGCTCTGTCAAGCTCAAGTGCCTCCTGTGAGTTCAAAGGGAGTTGGACGGGGGATGGCACAAATACAGCCCCATGTCATTATGCACAGTGGTTTTGATGCTAAATATTTCCATTTAGTTGCTGCCAGATGCACCCAGGGGGTTCACAGAGTCATAGAAAATGAGGGTGGGAAGGGAGCTCAGGAGGTCACATCTAGTGCAACCCCCTGCTCCAAGCGAGACCAGCCCCAGCTACATCATCCCAGCCAAGGCTTTGTCGAGCCAAGCCTTAAAAACTTCCAGGGATGGAGATGCCACCTCCTCTCTGGGTAACCCTTCCCAGTGCTTTGCGACTTTCCTAATGAGTAAGCTTTTCCTAATATCCAACCTAAACCTCCCTTGCTGCAACTTGAGCCCATCGCTCCTTGTCCTGTCACCTGCGTTCTCCTCGTTTCCTCCCTTTGCCCCAAAAGGAACCAGATGTAGGTTGCTGGCCTCGCTGACCAAGGCCGGTGCTGACGAACCTCTGTCTCCTTTGAGTGACGGACCTGGCCCCAGAGACCGGGTCGACCGGCATTGATGGGTATGCCATCGGGACGCGCCGTTCTCAGCGTTGAACAGAACAACTAGGCCCTTGGAAAGCTGCTCCGGCTGCGTGCCTGATCGTCCCTGCCACAAGAGCTTTGCCATTTGATTTGAAAGGGGCAGGTGCGGGTCCTGAAACAGGTTTCAAGTTGTGTAGAGATCTGGTGCCAGCCCCCTGTGCAGGGCTGGATTTTCTGCACAGAGATCAAGGCAGCAGGCTGTGCCGCTGATAAACTGGGCTGCGGTTTTCTCCTGATAAGCCACATCAGAATCGCTGCAAACTTCACTGCTTTCCCCACCGGCATTTTTTTTTCCGTCTGACAGACCTCTGTGGTTGCTTAGCTTTAGCTATAAACACAAACTAGAACATACAGTCATTAACAGTGGAGATTCATGTAGTTGCCCCGTAGCTAAGATTACTGCTTTGAGCTTGGAAGCCCTCCGGGATACGGATTGTGGAAGCCTGATACACCCTTATTTTTAACGAGGCAAACAGATTTACTTAATGTACTATCTGTTCTGATGGTCGGTGGAGGAATTTAACTGGGTTTTTTTCTACTGCTAAGAACTTGTATGTAATCCTTATTAATCCGGGTTTCAGGGAAAATTTCAGACCTGTATCACCTTTAATTTCCCAGACACTTCCAAGCAGGGGAAACGGATTTCCTCACAGTGGCATCTTTTGTCCTTAAATAGCCAAATTCTCCCAGGGATCTTCCCTGTGTCCATAAAGTAGTAAGTGAGCCAAGGTAGAGCCCTTGGTCTGGGGGAGCCCTAGGCTGCATCTGTAAAGTATTCCCAGACGAGGTAGTTGAAGTCCTGCACGTTTCATCTCCCATGAAGTGCTTATCCCAGCACCCACAGAGACAGTACTCGAAACCCAGCTCTTCAAAAGTATCAGAGAAAGAACAGCTGGTGAAAAATAAACACAGGGCTAATTATATGAGATTATGAATTTCTGCACAGCTATTTTTAGCCAGGGGGATTAAAAAGATTTGATGAAACCAAACTTCTGCACTCAATGTTTTGAACCAAATAGGGTGCTTAGCATTTACAGGTGATGGGAGAGCCTGCAGAAGTGGAGCAGAGGTGAAATCCAGCTTCTGATTTTGGGTTTCTTCATAGCCAGTCGCCACAAAATCATGGACGCTACGCAGCCCGGCATGGCTTGAGCTTCACCAAGGAGTCATTTGATGCAGAAAGTTGCTTTCTTTCCTGAAAGTGCTGCCATAGGCGAGCACCATGGCTCTCTCCATTGTCAAATGTGCCTCAACTCACTCCACGGGAAGGGTCTCACCCCTGCTGAGCAGCATGTTGCAGCGACACATCTTCTCAAGACCGGTGTGAGATAAACTGGCGGAGGCAGTCTCCAGAAGGTAGACAGACCCCATGGAAAGGTTCCTGGGTGCTGCTGGGCTCTGATCTCACATCAGTGCAACACCGTAATTGGCAGAGATTCGCAAAAAATAAAAATCCTTGACATCATGTTTTTTTCATCTCCGGCATTAAAAGGCAAATGGACTCAGCAGAGATATCTTAAAGAGGTAATAAATAGAACAAAGGCAAGGCAGAAGTGAGTGATCAAAGAGGCGTGTCTGCTGGTTAGACACCGTGCTGGGGCTGTAGAGGCAGATTAGAGATTTAATCTGGAAGAAATGCATTTTTAAAGAGCTGGGAGAGGGGAATGAGGATGGACACCAGTCTGCTCGCTGCTAAAAGAGCCATAATCTCCTAGCAAACGACGGAAGGATTGGGTTTGAACGGAAGAAATCGATTTGCATAAGTAAGAGGATGACACAGGCTGCCAGCCTAGGAGCTGGGCTGGATCCGTGGGGTTTCGCTGCTCTGTGCCGTGGTCCGGGTTGCAACGCAAATAATAATAGAGCAGCTGCCAGGGGAGGCTGCGGAGATCCTATTGCTGCAACGTGGAGAAGGCCTTTACCCCACCTAAATCCCTGCTGGAGGCTGTAAGTGGGAGGTGAGTTCGGCCTTGGCCTTGTGCTGACTCTGCCTCCAGGCAAATTCTAAGTACAGGGGCTGCAGCGCGGCACTTCATGACCTCTGCCGCCCCTTCTCGCCCAGCTTCACAGAGACTCAAGTCTTATGCCGCGCGTCTGCGGAAAGCATGGGCCGGTGGTCAGGGCCCTAGCCTGCGATGCAGCCGGGTGCGAAGATGCACGAGTGATGATTCAGACGTCGTGGCACGCCCCAGGCAGTTGCTTTCAGCATGAAGCGTGGAGTCCCTTTGCCACATAGCTCGTAGTGACGTTTGGCAGGAAGAGAAAATGTTGGTCCTGATGTGTTTGCCCAGTTCTAAAAAGCATCAAAACATCATTAACAGTTGTTTAGGCTGCTGCCTTCTCCCTCTAAAGCTGAGCCGATTGTTCTGTAATTAAGAAAAGAATGACTAACATGGAGTCACAAAGAAGTCCATTATTCACACTTATTGCCCTTGAATTAGCAGAGTAAGAGACTGTGTTTTATTATAACCTCATAATAATTACAGTTATTACTAAATTCATGTATATTGAAGAGGCCGCAGTTCCTGAAGAAATCCCATAATATTATTAATTCATGTGGCATTTCATTGAAATTATTATGTAATAAGCCAGTTTCAACATTTTGATATTAAACGGCATCTCTCCAAAAAACCGTAAGTATTTATTAGTGCCGTGCGCTCATTGGTAGGCAAGAGGCCACTTACACAAGCCTGGCACAGAAATAATTACTTGTAGCAACACCTTGTGGCACCAAGTGCTGGCAGTAAAACTCAGCAATAATGGTAAGTAGCATCTTACCTGTACGTACAGCCATGATACCAGAGCAACCAAATATGCCTGCCAAAGTCTGCAAACACATCATAACATGTGGTCACTTCTGGAAGAAAAAGGAGAGGAGGGTGCTTGCAGGCATGGAGAATTTATTTTTCAAGAGACTAACATAGCTTGGCTTGGAGTCACCTTGGTAAGAAAGACACGTGGGTATGAACTAGCTGTGCATAAATTCAGACGGGAAATTAGAAGATGGTCCCTAATCCCCAGATTATGATGGTCCCCAACAAGCTTAAAGATGGAGCTGGAGGTCCCATCCAGACTCATGTTTCCCATATAAATTGCAGGGGGGTTTTTTAGCAGCTCAAATTAGGCCAGATGAACCCCAAATTTTCCTTTCCTTTACATCACCCCATGACTCCCACATATCCCTCCCCTACCTCAGTTCATTACAATGAGCTAAAAGCCATGCACAAAAGCAGAGACTTCAGTTTTGTGCACATGCCTTTGAATCAGGAGATAACTTTTTTCAGTAGATAAGAGCAGGTAACCCAGCTGCAGAGCCGCTCTTACTGGTGTTTAGCGATGCGGAGTGTGGCTGCAGAGGTGAAACCTGTTTCCTACTGGAGGCTTGGGCTCTAGACTGTAGCCTGGGCTCTGGTTAAGGGCAGGCTGTAAGGGTTTTTTTTGAGATGTTACTTATGAAAAGTATAAAAAAAAGAATGCATTTCTCTCTCTTTCTCTCCATCTCTCCTGTCTTTAATGAAATGAACACCACTCCCCAGTGGCTGGAACTGCAGAGAGGCGTGGGAGCCTCTTTCTGCACAAGGCTACGCTAGGCAAGCATTTTTGATATTGGGAAGCAGCGATGCCTTTGCATATCTCCAGAATCATCATTTCAAAGCAGGCTTTTTGCAGCAAGCGGCGCTGGCAGGCTTGGAGCAGCATTCACTTGTCATGGGGGAGAAGCAATGTCAGATCTTTCAGCTGTGGGCAAGCTTGAAGGCAGGAGAAGACTAGGATGCATTGAGGCCAGAAGCAATGGAGACAACAGCAATGACAGAGGAGGTGGCGTGGGGCCCATCTTCCGTTCCCTCATTCATGTTACCTGACCTAGCGCTGAGGCATCACAGAAATGACTTGCAGCAACAATTTCCCAGTGCACACTTTCCTGCTAAAGTACAGCAGCCACAACAGTCCCCTGAGACTCCGGCCACTCCCAGAGAAATCAAGGGTAGTTTTGTCATCGATTTTTGGTGTCAACAGTCTGGAGAACAGGACTGCAAAGCAGCCTCCAAACCCCTCCTACATCTCTGCCCCAATTTCAGGATCACAGGAATTGAGACTCAGACCGAGGCGCTCCAAATCCTGGATGAGTGGGCAATGACCCTTCTTGCCCCCATGCTAACACCAGCTAACAAGCCTTCCAATACAGTCTCTCCTTATCTCTTCAATATTCACTGCCTTACTCAATGATTTATAGCACTGGAAACCTCCATCACACTGCACCTCGCCTCATTCATCACTTGACTCTGTGCATGGGTAATTAGCACGCTATGGAAGCAGAAATTCAGTCTCACGTGTCGAGCATCAAAATGACATCAATTCAGAATGTGCACATAACCTTAAATCCATTCTTACTGTAAATTTAATCCTTGGAGCCTTCCATCAAATGAAATGTAGCACATAAAAGGCAACCGTACGCATCATGGGAGCAAAATTAGACAGCAGAACTGCTGCACTGCAAGAGCAATTTCCACCACGGTGCCAAGCTATAGGTTTGCATTAATATTTTAAAGAATTAAATGGCTGTTAAACTTTCTGGCCAACTTTGTAAATGAAACAGAGGTTAATTTAGGCAAGAATTAGATTTGGTTTGGGAACCAAAAAATTGTTTGAGCTCTTTCTAGACTGCCTCTAGTAGGAGCCATAGTTGTGGTCAATAAGCTGTTTGACTTAATTACTTAGTTCAAAATAGAGCATGCTTCTGTTTGAATTGCCTGTTGCTCTGTTGGGAACCGTGGCTGCCCATCCCCTCCTGTCTAAAGGTGAAAGCCACCCCTGTGCAGAAAGCCAGTGTGAGAGTTTCTGCACCACTGGATTTTGCAGCCTTTGGTGTGCAGAACGTGTCCGGAAGAGACTTCTGACTCTTATCACTTAGATTGCACACATCTGATCATCAAACTGATTTTAAAAATTGATACAGTCTGTACCTTTGCCCAAGGGTTCAAGTCCTCCGGACTTGGGTTGAATGCTTTGTTCAACTTATTCCGTCCGTGGTGTGAGCTATTCCTGTGCAGAGCCACGCAGAGGGCTCTGCACCGCACATATCCCATTTGAGTTTTCCAAACAGAGCACAAGTACTGCACAAACCTTTAACTGGCTCTTCCCTGGAGGGTCAACCGTACCCCAGATGCTTAAAGTCTTTGAGTGGAATAACAGATTTTCTGACATAAAGTCAGACGTCAAAAGCTGGGCCACGATAGCCTGATGCAACAGGGTTAATTAATCCTGATTAAAAGGAAAAGATCTCATGAATGGCTAATTAGATGAATGTGCATCTGGCTGTTTGCAAACACATGAATAAACAGAGTCTTGTTTTGCTGTGTTAGCGGGCAATTTGAAACAATCAAATCTGAGTCAATTAGTACAACACATTACACACAATGTGACCCCAAGCCAGAAGCTTGGCAAACTTGAATCTGCATTTCAACATGTGGGCTAATACATTTTCAGAGGTGACAGAAACCTGTGGCTCCCACTGGCTGTCATGGCAGATGCAGTGGCTCCAGACTTGGGGAAAAAAAAATCAGGCCACTTGTATTGAAGAGCTTAAGGTTTGGCCATTTCATCTGTAGAGCTAGCTGACAAAGGGCTATAGAGACTGCACAAACCAAACAGGGGTTGAGCCTCCTGCTTTGGACTTGAGTTTGCCGTTTCAGGGATCCGAACAAAACTCAGATGTGGGATTGAGTTTCCAAATTGTAGATTAAGTTGAGGTCTGGATCCTGGGGGTTACATTTAGGCTTGGCTGTAGGATTTTGAGATTAGGTTTAGGTCTGGAATGAGGTATAAGCGGGTTCAACTCCAGGAGTGGCCATGGTGGGCCTGGAGCCCCCTCAGCTGTTACTGACTTTGCTCTTTTGAGCAATCTCCCCTTCCACTCGCTTGTCAGGCCTTGCTGCATTTATCTTTTATGAAAAAGGAAGCTGCCCCAAGCCTGGTCTCACATGAACACAGCATCCACGCTCATCGCCTTACGGGCTAATTACCCGGGCTCCGACCTCCCCAGTACCCGCGCCCATGTCTTGTAGGTGATACTCATTCCTCTCTTCTCTCTGCTCTTCCTGACTCCCCGCTCAGGCTAAAGGCCCCCCGGCCCTACTAACATGCATCTTTCCTGCACTGCTTTAAGTAGCCGGACCACCAAGCCTCCTGCTACAAAGGATTAGGTTGAATATAATCCTGCTGAAATCATCAGCTAAGATTTTATTCTGCTGCCTAACCCAAGCGCACCCAAGTGCTTCCTTGTAAAATCGATGCTAACAGCAAATTTCTAGTGAGCTTCGTGGAGTATCTGGCAGGAATCCTTTTTTTTTTTAAATTAAAAGCATCTTTGGGGGAGGCTCCTGTTCTTTCTTTGAAGGAGGGCACGATCGTTTGCGAGAAAATGGGTGTTCAACGTGTGGACACTGCTTCCAGCGAAAAGCTTTTCCACAGGGAAAGACCTTGCAACATGTCCAAAAGATGCTCCCAACCTGGATGGCAGTGACAACAATTACTGATTGCTTCTTTGACTCGTCGGTTAAATTTGCACTGCTTAACACCCAAGTCGAGGACCAGGAGTTTACTGTGAAGGGTCATGTATATGTGCAGAATAAAAAGACCATCTCCCAGGGCAAGATTTGTCCCTGTAATGGCTTGAGTTTGAAAGCGCCCGTCTTGGAACAGGCAGGCCTGTATCAAAATCAGCTAAAGCCTTGTTTGTCCAATATTAACCCAGCTCTAATTGAGAGATCAGTTGGAAATATGCCTGCCTGTGCATGCTTGGGAGAGCTGACAAAGCTACCTACCTGTAAGAGGTGGAGAATAAGTTCTGCCTCATTACAAAAGAAATTGCATCGAAATGAGAAACAGCGGATTATCAAAACTCTCAAATGCTCAAAAAATGCTGCCAAACAGACAAGTAATTTATTGTTAAAGAGTGGATACCGTGGCTTTGACAAGGGTCAACCCTTAATTATTCAGCAATGAAAGGATCTGAATTCGTTCCCCGCAGGCCTGGATGTTTTTATTTTGGCGTGTAAATGCAAAGGCAGAAAATTAGATGGACAGAGCCTAAATGCAGCATCTCTTTGACAGATTGGAACCTAAATAGTAATATGTAAGCAATTGATAGGCACGTTATCCAGGCTTTTTGCCAATATCTAAGTCAAAATACTCTTTGGATGTTTCCATCCCACTCCACTTTGGTTGTAGCTGTTATCTAAATGCCCTAAACTATTAAAAATGCATGAAGGCAGTCAGTCCTGAAACACAGGGATCCTTCCTTGTCCATTGGCTTTAACACAAGGAAAGGCTAATCATTAATAATACTGAAGAATTTCCATTTAAAAAATTGATTCTGAAAAAACATTACATTTTCTTGGGGGGAGTTGTTTTGTTTTAAATTGAACAAAAAAGAAAGATTTTTTTCCCCATTTTTCCCTTTTTTAACTTTATTAATTTTTCCTTTCTTTTTTTCAAGGGAACAAGAGGAGGAAAAAAAGAATAAGAAAAGATGAGATGGCCAAACTGGGGGTGACGAGGATGAATGGTTATCAAAAAATCGATGTGTGTTGTTTTTTAATAAAAATTAATGTATGTGAACGTTTGGTTTGGTGAAAAAAACCAGCTTTTTAAATTGAAAAAGGTCTGACAAAATCCTCAAACTAGATTTGAAGTAGCATCTTAAACTTGTTCCATTCTCTGCCTGGGGATGAATTTCACCTGAAAATGTTGAAAATCCCTTAGCTGAAAAGGGGCATGTTTGTGAACATTTCCCTGCTTTCTTTATTTCAAAGCAGCCCACCCATCCAGCCACACATCCATCCATATGTCTACTCTCCAGGTGTAATGCAAATATTTTGATGTTTCTTGAAAAAGCAAAGCCTGTATCTCATCATTATTTGGCTACAGGGCCGAATCCGGTTGTACATATAGAGCAACCCGAGTAGCTGCAGCGGTGTCCCTTCCTATTACACTGGTGTAACTGGGAGGGAAGAACAAGGACAGAGGCCTTCCTCGCTCGCAAGATTTTCTCGAATAATGAAGGAATACAGCCATGCCAGACTGTGGGCTGCAGAACAGGAACAGGATAATAAAAGACATTCTGGAAATAGACAATAATGGTAAAATGATGTTTTGACAGGGAGGCCGTATCTAGTTGATGGGGAAAAATGAACAAAGTAGATGATAGAGTAGGTGCTAGAAAAATAGAATCTAACAGCTGATTAGGCTCCTATTCAGCGGATCCCAGACAAATATGATAGATTTCACCGAATTAATTCCTAGCTGCTTTGCTCCATCAACAGCTGTCTCCTCTCTCTTGTCTTCAGAATCAGTAGAAACGGCATCGTCTCTTCTGTCCTCCCATGGCACGCTCTCTGGTTGTCTGTTTGGCGTATGAATGAAGCTGGGTTTTTTTTGCCTTAGGATGCTCAAAATCCAGGCAGTGAAGTCTCCCCAGGATGGTACAGGTCGTGCAGAATTGGGAACTACCCAAGGAGCAGAGTTGTCACGTTGGATCAGATCACCGGTCCGTCTAACCAGGCAGGCTTCTCGACACCCGAGGGGGTGCGCCGTCCTCAGTGTACCCGAGCAACTGTGCAGTGCCGGGTGGGGGAGAAGAGACTCCTTTCCGATCTCCAGAAGGGATCGCCCTGCGCGTTGAAAGCCAAACCCTGGCAATCCGCTTGGAGCTCCCTACTCAAGATGTCGCGGGGCTGCCACAGCCTCTTTGTTGGTCTACAGACCGGACTAGGGGATACTGAAACCTCCTGATAGTAGGTGCACTTTCTTTCCGAGTCCCACTGCTGGAGGATGCCCAGTTTGCCCAGTAATGACTCCTGGACGGCTTCCTATACAATCTTCACTGCGCTCCCAGCTCGCTCAAAACCACTTCAGTTTTGCGGGACCTTTTTCACCTATAGCCTAAGAGGCAAAATGATGTACAAGACCTGGCCAAGCTTATTAATGTTCTTTGACTAACCATCCCTCAGCAGCACTGGGCTTGGTCTTCCCCTGAGACACCTGATTCTTGGATCACCTCTAATAAGAGATTCTTCTTTCTCTTGGAGTTTAAATTTCTTCCCTGGTTAGACAGAAATGTTGAGGTCCAGGCAGGCTGACTGCAAAAATGGTGACACCGTGCAAGACTAATGAATGAAAAGATCTGACTGAAATTACTGAAAATAAGAAACACCAGTTTATGTTCTATGCCAATGCTGGTTTAATATCTGCCATTCTTTTATAACAGAGTATTATTTCGACCCTGATTCTAAACTCAGCTATACCAGGGTGCATATGGCATAACTTAAATACAGGACTTTGGTTGTCATTGTTCTTTTTAGCACACCTCTCTCTGTGGTACCAGGCTGGAGAAGGTACCGTCGTGTCCTGAAGACATCACTGCCTGATTTCTAAGTACTTTGGGACCAGCCACAATCTATCAAACCATTTAAAAGTTTATAGACACCTCAGTGCATCCTAAAACAGGACTGTGGGCACTAGGCCTGAGTGTAAAGTTTAGCGGTTACTCACAAGTTGGTGCCCAAGTTATAATGTGAATAATTCGTTTGGCAGTTTATTGGACAGACCTAAATACTGGGGAAAAGCAGTTGGAGTCGGCCTGAAAACGTTTCAGGTTTTTGGGGTTTTTTTTCCTAAATGAAACTTGACCCCCGAAAAAATTGTTTCAAATCAAATTAAATGATTAGTTCATCCTAAAAAGAAACATTTGCTTCTTTCTTTGGTGTTCCTTTTTTAAATGAGATATTGCTTGATTTCAAAACAAAGTATCATTTCAGACCAGAAAAATTGAAATATTTTGTCTGGGGGAAAAAAATTCACAAAAATAAATATTTTGAGCCTTCCAGGTGGAGGCCTTTTCTGATATTTTTTTCCTGATGAAGCAACTTGAAAAATCCAGAATGAACTTCCCAGTTGCTTTGACTGACCTGAATTTGCATTATTATTTAGCAAATAAAATGCATCGCCCCAAAATTTGTTCTTGGTGCTAATGCTTGTCCTCGGTATAGCGATGTATTGCCTGCTGTGTGAGTATTAGCGCAGCACAGGCCAGATCAATAAAACTCAGACTTCATTTTCTTCATGCTCGTGTTTCAGGGCAACCTGCAGTGGGACCGGGGCATTACTGTACAACCCGCATTTGATGTATTTTAATTCCTTAGGAACAATTCTCCAAAATGGCCTTTGCCTTTTACGTTCCATTTATACCGAGGCTTTCAGAGTGAGCCTGGAGGATGATGAGACCGTAGATGCATGAGCCTGAATTCAACCTTTACCACTGTGGGAGCCCAAGTTTAAACACTAAAAGCTCTGTCATCCCACTGGCACAGAGCACAGTCCTTTCTGCTTGTAAGGCACTGACTTCAGCAGCCCTCTTTGCATTATAACAGAGCCAAATTCAGAATAATGGCCTGTTTGTTATTTATCTGCCCAGAAAATCAAGGCAGCTCATCCAGGGATGTGGCACCTGCTTCGAGGGAATCCAGCAATGTTCATCCAGGGCCGGGAAAGCCGGATGGGAAGATGACCCTCATGCCTAGGGGGGCAGGCATGTGGACTCACGACGCTCTCATCTACAGGGAAGGACGTGGCTTTCCGTCATGGACCGAAGGCCGAACAGCAGCGAAAGAATATTTTTAGCCAAGGCGTAGGCAGCAACAACTAGGTACATGACACCAATTACGAGTCAATACTCACGTTACCCGGCAGGACTTCTGTGTCTGACATGCTAAGGATAAGGAGGGACGCTACTGCAATACAAATGTTCATAATAGCTAACTTGGCTGTGGTTTCTTATAAGAACATAAGACTGGAAAGCCAGGCCACCACACCATTAGCATGGCACCTAGAGCAAAGCAAGCTCAGCTCTGCTTTTACATGGTACAGGCGCACTTCTGGTTGCAGTGCAGACTTGCCCCTAATGCAAAATTCACCTCTCTGCACTTGGCCAGAACAAAGCCTGTGAACCGTGACAGCCCCTCTTTCGATGGCTTATGTTGTCCGTGGGGTCTCCCTGTCCAGGAGCGGGTTCCCGTCTCGGTCGACCACACGAGGTGCACGGCCCGTACGGGAACTCACGTGGGGCTCCGACGCCGGAGGGCACGCAGGAGGGTCGTGAAAGATGCTAGCGGCTGCCCTCGACCGGGGCTCTGAGCAGTGACGGTCGCAATCGAAAGGATGCACGCCGTGATTGTGCCTCAGGGGTTAGGGGGAAGGTTTTAAGCACGCGTCTACAGTTGAAAACCGCATCCTGACTGCAGAGCGTGGCATGACCCCGGCTCCTCTTGCCTCCTGGCAAATGGCCCAAGCCGCTTCATGCCGATTGCTGTTTTCAGCTTTCGTGCGGCTTCTGCTTTCTCCTTAATGTAAAACCGTTAGTTAAACAAACAAAGCAAGCGGCAAAGCAGCGTGTGCAGCGGGCAGCCGTCCCACAGCAAACAGCAGCGTGAAAAGGCCCTTTAAGGACAATCCCTATAAATCTAGCTGTCTCCTCCGAACACCCGCTGTGCTCACCTTTGAAGTCCGCCAGGCTGGTTCGGCGGCAGGGCTACCATGGATACTGCTAGTTTGTGCACCACCGCTCAGATAGGATCAGGCCTAAGCCAGAGAAGGTCACTCCTACCACACTGTGATTTATTATGTGCAGCACTGTGAAACCAGAGGCCAATTAAGCCCCTTTGTCTTTTGGAGCATCGTTTGCATGGTATATTTTTATCTGCAGTATCAGAACAAGGCTGGTTATCGGAGGGCCCCAGTTGCTGTGGTTCCTTGAGGCGCTGAACTCCCCGAGTTGCTCCTGGACCGTGCTGCGCAGCCTGGCATAAATCAGCATTTGTTGTTTGTTGGAGGGGAGCAAAACAGTCAATAGCTGAGCCTGCCGAGCTGAGCACATAGGCTGAAGGGTTTGCAGAGGGTATTACATGCCCTTTTGTACAACTGCATCGGTGCGTCTCAAATAAAACCTCAGTTGCCGCCCTCCATCCCTTCAGAGGCACAAGCTGCGATCCTGCTTTCCCCTTGCAAAAGTTAAAGGCACCGATTATTTATTCTTATCAAAAGCTGGGTCATTTCAATCCCTCCAGTCTTCACTTGCAGCTCTGGGGGAGAGGCAGGACAAACAGGGACAATGATCTTAAATTAAATTACTTTCACCTCTACAGGACAAAAGGAAAAAAAAAGAGATTTGGGTCTGGGGGTGTTATTCCCCCTCTGCAGAGAGCCAACACGTGGCCTATCTGCTCTGGTATCACATTTGAAACCTAGAGATCAGTTTTTGATGGAATGTAAGTGGTGCCAAGACCTTGCGGTGCCCTTCTCCACAGAAGCGAGGTTCATCACAAGTGACGGTGCACACTGTGAAATGTTTTCACAGCTGCTGGATGTGCTGCATCGGTCAGCTCTTGGAAGAGCAGCGACTATCGCTCTGTAAAGGTCTTTGGGACAGTAAGATGGGGGGAAAGGCCCATGCTGCACCGATAGGCTCTTCTTGCTTGTCCATAAACTACAGCATCCCGATAGCCTCTCATTATGACCATCATCATCAGGCTTCAACATGGCACACTGAGTCGGTACGTCAGCCTTCCAGTTCTGCGGGCATCTGTGCAGACCTGTACTGGATCAAAAGCAAAATGAGTTTGGGAACCTGCAGCCTAATCATGAAGGCAGAAAATGGAGAGACTTTTCGTGGCTCTGTTCTGTATCTGCCTATGCTTGCGGGGATTTTCCTCTCTGGATACCTTTAGTCTTAGATCTGTCTGCATTGCAGTCACTGTGTAGACACATACCCAAGCTCACTTTGAAGTAGGCAGCTCAGAGATGGCTAGCAGTATAGTCACAGCAGCTGGCAACTCAGCTGAGCTGCAAAACTCATCAGAAAGGCTGAATAAATATTTGGGAAATTAGCCTTCATTGAGCCCCTGGAGTTACATAATATAAAACTAGCTGAGGTTTATCTGTCTATCTCAGTGGGAGTAGACAGGCCCCAAATGACTCTGACCTGAGGGACTCTCTGTTATTCCTGTGAAGCAAATAATGAAGTTCACCATTCAAGCAGATTTTCTTGATAGCAGCATAGTTTTCTATCCCTTAATTTTACCCTGTCACTCCTACTTAAGTTGTGTTTTCTAGCCCGAAATACGTGCAGTGGGTTTGTGCATGCTGTACAAAGCTCCTTTGCAAGCTGGCAGTCTTTGTTCAAGGGGCACTTTACATAAAACACATGTCAAGGTATGGGATTGCCCAGAGGTTGTGTGTGATATATGGAATAGGTCACCGATTCACTTCTGGCCCAAGTTAGCTGTGGTCTGATATTGTCACTAGAGGCCCATCCAAAATGATGTGAGGGGCGCACTAATGCGGTCACGTGTGCAAAGTCATTGCCACACTTGTCACCTTGGGACCTTCTCCTGATGGCCCCTGTGAAGAGGCCAAGGAATGAGCTAGGTCTGTCTTCTTCAAATCAGTCACTCTTCCAGGAGACATCACCCCACACCATGCTGGGCTCGTTCCCTGGATAAGGAACCTGCTAGAGACCATGGCGACTGGCTCTGTATCGACACCTTAAATAGCCAGGAGAGACTTTTGTGAAAATACTTGGATCTTCCTACTTCAGTTGCTGTTTAGTACAGACCTTAGACTGCTTTCGTAACCCTTACAGCAGCCGCAGTCATCTGTCACCGAGGCGGTATTTACATTTCAAATGACAGCTGGCTACATGAATGATGAGCTGAACCCATTTCTTTATCCCCTCGGTCATTTTTCCATGTGCAAATGGTGATTTTAGCAGGGCTGTGGGGAGGCTGAGAGCAGATGCTGTCCCACAGAGCTCAGCAATGCTTCCAGCACAAGGTTTTAGGCTAGGAAGTGAATACGTGCTATGTCAGTGAATGCCTCCTGGTAAAAAGGAAGCCAGAGCTCTTGAAACATGATGCAATGCTATTAAAGGAAGCTGGAAATACTGTTAATATGCTGGTAACATTATGGAAATATGTATGGGTGATTAGCTGGTAAAAGGAGGGAGAGATCCACTGGAGTGAAATAATTGTGGGTTCACTTTGCTAAGTGTGCTGTTCTACATTTGGTGACTAATTAACAGTATCTAATAAGTAGATATTGTCATTTTCAAAGCATTAAAAGGCTAAAGGCATTGCATTTACATGGAGCTCACAAGATTTGCTCACAATGCAAGATTGAAAATTTACTTTGGAATAATTGTATTTTTTTTTTCTTTTTCCACATAGGATAGAATAGCACGTGCCTCCTCTTTCAAACAAAATCTTGTGGTTAGGTTTCTATCTGAGGCAGATAGGATAAGCATTCAGGATTCAAACGTACTTGGCTGATGGCTAAGGCCAAGCCACTCACTTCTGCAGCAAGTGTAGCCCTTTGCCCATTTTTGCTGCTTGTTACAGTACTGGAAGTTAGGAATCATATCAGAAAATTCTCGTGTAGGGTCATCTCATGCCATTGATTTTTAATCTGAACTCCCCATTGATTTAATTAAGGAAATCATTATGAAGTTTGCCTAAGGATGGACTGGGAACTTCAGAATTTGGTTCTGGATTAATTAAAAAAAGCCTTTAGGTCGACATCATGGGAAGCAATGAAGTTTTCCACTCCATTAAACTTGTTTCCAGTATATTATCTCTTTGGGCTAAAGAACAACTGAGAAACTATAATTTTGCTTGATCCAGTCATCTGATGGATTTCTTCTATGCAAAAGAATTACAATTTAGGGGGCTGCTTGGGATACAGATTTGCTTTTAAATGGTTAAGTCAGACTAGCTTAGGTGTAGCTCCCTAAAATCAAGTGTGTATCACTCTGGTGCCTTCCCTTCTTATACTGGGGAGGGGGTGGGGGGGCAGAAATGAGTGACCTATTGAAGTTAAAACCATGAAATATTGCAGCTGAAGCATCCTGAGTGTCAAGCCCTGCGGTGGTTTCCTTCCACCGCTTTTAGCTTTTGAACTATGCATGTGCCATGACTTAGAATAGCTTTAATTAAAAAGTGAAAGCCTGGCGCAGGTTTTCAAAGGTGTGTAGGTGCAAGTGGGCACCTACTGGGATTTCCAAAAGACACCTGGACACATACAGGACCCCTAATTCCTTTAAAGTAGCTTCAGCTGGTGCAAACTGTATTGAACTCAGAGCTACTCGACTTCACACCCATGAACCCTGCCTCTCAGCATCTACCAGCAGCTGCTGCAGCGCTGCACCCAAGACCTCTCAGGGTTTGCAATTCTATTATATGGAGACAATACAGCCATTCCCTACAACCTCCTCAGTGTGCATTAGTTTGTCCAGGGAAAACCAGAGCTTTCCAGGAGTGACTTGCCTTTCCAAGTACAAGGTAGAAACGTGCCGACTCTTCAGGCTAGCTCCCTGCCTGACTTGCAGAGCAGAATCCGCTGCGCCAAGTGTGCATGGTGTAGGAAAAATGAAGCGTCTCTGAGCAGGGAGGATGGCAGAAGCACGTTGAACAGGGTGACAGCAAGGAGGGCTGAGGAAATGGAAACCTCTTGGGTGCTTGGGTTTTCATGGAGGCAGTCAAGGTCCTCAGCCTGACCACCTTTCCTGGATTTAGGAAGAGCCGAGCAGGGAACTTTCCATGCTTTTCAATCACAGAGGCAGGAGGGGAGAGGGTTATGAGAGGCCTGAGTTCTTGGTCTTCCACTCGAGCAACACCCACGTCTCCCAGCTCCGGAGCGGGCTTTCTTTCCTGCTGGACCTTGCTTTGCCAGCAACGTGAATGGGGCCAGAGGGACTGGGCAGCCTCTGCAGTCCAGAGAGGAGAAGGGGTCACCTGCAAGTGGGAGGCCTGGGTTCAGGCCCCTGCTCTAAGAGCTGGTTATGCACTTTTCCCAATGGCTGCTTCATGCCGTGTAGCTCTGCCAAGGCGGTGGCTTTCTTGAGAAAGCAGAGAACCAAATCTTCCAGGTGCCTAGGGAACTTTCCTGGTGAGGTGCTGAGGATCGGGCAGTGCTCTCGGAGCTGGATAGCTATAATACCACCTACGTCCCACTTTAGTGGTCTAAATCCTTTTGCGGATCTAGGCCATACTGCTCAGGAAAAAAAATGGAACTGCATTTGCTAGGGCTGTGTTGGGTGGGGCAAGCAAATGCTGAGAAACCTGTAATCGTTAGATATGTTTGTTGCAAAGAACTGATCCCATAATTAGTCATTCTAGCAGGGTGCATGCCTTCAGAGGCTCCTGCTCCAAGGGCAACTAACCCAATCATTTGTGTTTTATGACTTCCATCTGCTGGAAGGTATTTAAAAAGAAAAAAAGAAAACTTCCACATGATTTTCCCCCTTAATCCCCTTCTAAAAACTCCTTTCTGTAGAGAGATCTATTTGTAATATATGTAAAAAAAGGAGGAAAAAAGGAAGCCACCATTATCTTGAGTCCTTCTACAATTCTCAGCATTAAGCCTTTTTTTAATTTTAGATCAGGCACAAAATGATTTAGGCCAAGGACTTTTCTCTCTGCCCTTCAGAACGTATTAAGTGATAGCGTACTCCCCCCGCATCCTGCTCCCTTTCAGCCTTTCTGCTCAGAAACTGCAGTACCATGCGCCGCTCGACCTACAAGAAGGATTCAATGTGAGGTGAGCCTCCGTAGAGGGAAGTATTTCCTTCTCACCGAGGTTGACATGAACCTGCATCAGAGAAGGAGGTTAGCAACCATCCCTGTGGGAATGATCGTGGCAGATCAACCCAATACTTTCTGAGCCAAGCAGGGCCAACATGCACTTCGGTGCCCCGTCTTTTGACGGCAGTGAATGTTTCCTTACAGCACAGGGTTAAGTCTGAATTATACCACCAAAATAACTGCTGTGCCATTAGAACTAATTAGCACCCTGGGTGGCAGTGTCAGCACAGCATTCAAGGGCTGAGACTGCTAGGAAGACTGTCAGCCCTGTCTGCCTTCCAATCAAGGAAAAGGGATGGTGGCTGGGGGCATCCTCCTGCCCATGATATAGTCCTGGTGGGTGAAGATTGCTCTTGAGCAAACAAGGCGTATTTGTCACTTAGGTCCTCAAAACAGATCTCAAGCGGGACACAAGAAACGGCAGGTCTCAGGCTGGTCCCTCTACGCAGGGTGAATTTCACCCTGTATTTAGAAACAAGGGACCTGAATCTCCAGCAAAGACGAATGGACGATTTTGTGGACAATGAGCACCACTTCTCTTTTGTCTTTGTTAGTCCTCGTACGACTGCCGCTACAGGGTACCTGCCACTAGAGACCTGCACCCTCCAATCTCTCCCCTACATGGAGTCTCTCCTGCCATGCCTTTGATGTTCACATTAGTAGGGGAGGCTGCACAGAGGACGAGGTGCGCTTCTGAAGACATGGGCTGTGTCTGATCCAAGGTTCCCCCTTGACCTTTACTTTACAGAAAGTGCCAGTTTGCTTTCTCCTCACTCAGGGCGGCCTCCTGAGGCCTCTCTCCGGAGCCCAGGGTCCAGTCCTCACATGGCTCGGAGAAGGTCCCGTCCCCGACGGCGTCCACAGCCAGACTGCCTCCCTGGGCTTATATAGAGCTCCCTGGCCATCTTGCTTCTGGCTCCCCTGCCTGGGAGTTGGCCCCTGGGCAGCACCGGGCGTGGGCACAAGAGACACCGACATGGAGCGGAAGGAAATGAGAGGGAAGGGGGCATCAGAAACCCATACCCAGGAGACTGCGGGGAAGGGACCGGCCAGCACCCCAATGGTGAGAGAGGAAAAGGTGAAGGGATGGGGGTGAAGGAGGGGAAAAGTGCCACGTACCCCTGCTTCCCTTCCCATTCTTGCACGGGGTCAGGGCCCCGTGACGCACCTGCCCCGCCTAAATCTTTCTCTGTGTCTGGAGCCACACTCAAACTAGAGGCATGCCTACACAGCTGTGAGCACAGGAGATTGTGGGTATATCAGAGCTGGCTATAAACAAGCCACACTTGGTTTTTGCAAGAGGCCAGACAGAGTAGCTACCAGAATACATAGCTAACTTCCTTGGTGGGTTTCTCAGCTGGGAAACCAGTATGATCAGACAGGATATTTCCCCTTCTGGTTTCAGACTGACACTGGGTCCCGAAGTAACAAAAGTTGAAGGGGAAAAAAATGATTCGCAGACTATTTCTGCCTTGAGCAGAAAGGGAAGCTCTGGGTCTCCCTGGAGAAATCTTGTGCTTATAACACTGCTGTCTCAGTTTGGCTGATTCAAAGGTTTATTTAGACACATTCAACCTTTTGGTGCTTTTCTGGGCTTAATCTGATTTCCCAGTCGTCTGAAGTTTATTGACCGTGGAAGCCAAGCCACCTGCCTAATCCTCAACTGGTGCAATTATGTGCATCTCCAGTAAAGTGAATGATTTGGCCCAGCAGTTTGTACCAGACCCTAGGACAACTTCAGAAGAATAATTAGAAGGAAGCCTAAAGAGAAAACACGATTTAAACGTAAAGAGTCTAAAGCGTTAAAAAAAATGCTTGAAATGGCAGTGTGTGATTTCAGCCTGAAAAAGCAGCGTGCATGGTGTGAGGGGACTTGTGCAGTGTGCTGTATTGAGAAGTCTTTAGACAGCAAAGGACTAAATCAAGGGGCACATGCACCAGAAATGATTTTACGCCCTGGCCTTTGCAGCGTCTCAAATGTTTTATGGCTGCCTTTCCGAGAGCTGATATTTTTCAAACCAGGAGACAGCTAACAGAGGTATCAATAAGCTAATTTGTGCCTTGTTAGAGTCTTACACTTGTTTATTGGCATTTAACTAGACAAGACATTGATGTTAAGGCAGTGGGAGGGAAGTTGTCTGAGCCAATAGAGTGCCTTGCCGGAAAATTAATGAGAGCCTGGTCTTCCCTCTACCCCAAACTGTGGAGATAATCCGTTACTAACGCACGGACGCTGGGCTGAAAATGAAATCAGTAACATGGAGAAGTCGGCAGCTCCGAGCCCAGAGACCCAGGTTAGTTGTAATTTAAAGCTCACGCTGGACATCTAACAAGGGCCTTTGATCACAGAGAATTTAAAAGGAAGCAACAATGTTTTCTGACATAAATGTCTTTGCTAACAACCCCAAAACAGAAGTAGCTTGTGGCCAAAGAATAAATGTTTGAAAGCTTAGCAACAGCTCATGCAGCCTTGAATGTCATTGCCTGCTCCTGAAGGATAGCACTGTATCTTCAGGATTATACGAAATCATCCTGCACACTGCTTATAAATTGGGGGGTTTTTCCACCCCCTGTGCATCTTATCTTTCTGTGTGCGAAGGTCAGTGGAGAATTATTCATTCCTATTTCTGTTCTTGCCTATGGTGTTTGTGATTAAAAATCTGTAAATGCTAGGTGGTATTCTTAGTATTAACAGTTTCTTTAAAAAAACAACAACCCAGCATCTGCTTCTTGAAAATTTTACAGTCCTAAAGATCACACTGCATTTTGTGGTATTGATTTTAATTACTCAATTAATCAATAATGGCTGCCCAATGGGCCAAATTCTGTTGTCATTTACATTGATATTAATCTGGAGTAATTCCACTGCTGCTAATGGGATTACTCTAGATTTCCACTTGGAGGAAAAGCTGGTCCAGTTTATCCTGTAACTCTTAGTTTTCTGAGCACTCCTTCCCACTAAAGATGAGAATAAAGCTATTCCCATACACGCCATACACATCTTAAATGCACAGCCAGTTTGTTAACCCCAAATCCATGCCATGGCCAAGGCCGTTTTTGGGCGGAGGGCTCTTCAAAGTTGAGTGGAACTGTTTATATCTCTTAGTACTACTGTTTCAGGCTGCACGTGGAGACTCAGGCAGGCATCACGTTGAAGATAGGTCACATTTTGAAGCTTCTCTCTACATCCATGAAGGCAAAAATGTTTTTTTTTTAATAAAAGCTGGCACTTTGGCCTTATGTGTCTTACTCACTCGGTACTTAGACCTTCAATGCCACCTAGCTCCTCTTGATTCCTCTGGAGAAATGAGCCTGGTCTCAAGACATAAGCTCATAGTGCTTATGCCTTAAGGCAGACTTGTTAGCGGTGATGTGTGTATATGCAAGTATATATCTATTTAAATCATTACCTATCCACTTAAATGGTATAGAGGTGCAAAGAGTATGCTGGAGGTCTCGCCACTCATTTCAGCTCGACTGCTGCTTATGACGGCAGAAGGCAAATCAAAGGCCCATCTGAGCAGCTCCATGCTGCAAGCAATGAGGTCCCCAGCCCAAGCCGCGCAGAATAAACCAGCCACCAAGGAACTGTACAAATTAGAGATGATGGAAAGGACTTCCTTAGCTCACCCAGGCTCGGTTCTCCTTGTCAGTGCAGCATTTAGCTAGGAACAGGATGGGTGGAAGGAGTTACGGACAAGCCAGGCAGCTTGCTGCCGTGCTGGCGGATTCTGGCACTCTCGTGATGGGTAACGAGGCACGATGAACATGGCTTGTGTTTACAGTATGCTGTTCTCCCGTCCTCCGTAACAATAGGATGTCATCAAAGAGGTTTGAGTGTTTCATCCTCCAAGACACATTTTCCCTCTATGAATAATAGAAGTCTGACCCAGAGCATGAACTCACTGTGAGATTTTTCCTGTATTTTGCCAGATCTGAAGCCACTGATCACTAAAGAGGGACTTAGGAGACTAACTTTTACACCAGGCTCTGCCACTGGCCTGCTGTGTGACCTTAGGCCATTTTCCCCACTCTCTGTGCCTCAGTTTTCCCATCATATAATGGTGGAAATCACGCTCACCTTTTTCTGGAGAGTGTTTTGAGATCTAGGGGGGAAAGTCCAAGATACCGTCTACGTGCTGGCAGTGTACGCACTGCTGAGAACGGCAATCACAGCACTTTTTTTCTCCTTTCATGTAAGCATTGAAGGTGCTGCAAGGTGTCCACAGGTAGCTTCCTAGATTTCCTATGTCACAAGTAAGGCTGCAATTTCTATTCCAACTGTTTTTTCAAAGAAATACACTAGCTGGCAGAGACTGATTGCAGGGCATGGCATAGTCCAGAGTCTTGGCCAACAGTGCCAGTAGCTATATGTATGCTCTTCCTCATTACTTTGACGTGACCTTTTCAGAGCTAATTATTCCTGTGCCTCATTATTCGATTTTCTCTTCTCAACGGGCTACAAATTGTAAGGTTTACCAAACAGGGGACTAGTCTCTTTGGTCCATATGTCTAAGAGTGACCTCCTGCTGAAGCTATGAAAACAGACTCACCAAAGTCAGTGGAGCTGTACAGGATCAGGGTCCCTTTGGCAATAAAATGCCCTACGTGCCAACATTTTTTATTTCTAAAAATGGATTTATAGAAACCCGTTTGGTGTTTGATTAATTAGCACATAAAAGGGATCATTGCCCACTTGTCACTACTCTTCACATGCGATTAGGTTACCCTGCTTTCTAAATTGTTGCATAAGAAGCTCTAATATATTATCCTAAAGCCATGTTTAAGTGGCAGTGAGCTACCATCAACATTCACATTTTACTATGGACTCAATCCAACAAGGGTCCCATGTTAGATGTGCCCATGTCTTCACTGTGACTATTTAGATGCGTAGAGTGAAACACATGCTCACCTATTTCCTGGACTGGAATGAAAACTGTCAGCAGAGGCATAATCTTACAGGACTAAGTGCTCAGTGCATTAATAAAGACAGACGCGGTAGGCCACAGTGTCTCTATGTAGACCTGTAGGAACTTGTCTGTTGAGCATGCAGGGGCTGGAGAAGGGTGCTACCTGCAGCCCGTGCCCGGGGGTGGTTGTGATCCAGCACCGGGCAGGGGTCCTGCCAGGGCAGAGGAGCTGGTGTGCAGTCCTGGGGGGCAGCGCCGGTCCCCTGGGCTCAGAGGTGCCTCCACAGCCGGAGCAAGGCTCTGCTTCTTGGAGGAGAGCGTCCCACAGCAGGGGCTGCTGGCCTGCCCCTCACGCAGATCCTGTGCACCTTTGCATGGCACAAGCTCGCTGGGGCGGTGAGCGGTGTCGGTGACCCCTCCACGAGGACAGCCGCCCTGGGGTGCTGGTCCGTCCGGGTGTTGCCCAGCGCCCGTCCGGCTTGTGGACCTTTGCCTTTTGGGGCCCCAGAGGCAGCTCGACCTTGGAAAGGGTGCCTGCATGGAAAGAGTCAACGGGCCCAGAATTGGAGGCCTCAACGAATCAGGTCCTGTGGAGCACAGTGCAGGGCTTCTTGTGGGGCATGTGGAAGTCCTGGGTTCAGGTCCCAGCCTCTCTCCTTTTTGATGGGGAAGCACCTTCCTCTTGCAATGGCGGGGCCTGGCCACTGCACCTCAAGGGGCCCACGGCCGGATTAACTTGCAGCCTCCCCTGGGACTCCAGTGGTAAGGGTGCTACCTGAGATGGCCGAAGTTGCAGGTTCAAGCTGTGCCCTGCTACCTGTGCTGGGGGGGGACACAAGGAGCCTGTGCTGGGCTGTGTGGAGACAAGGATACCCTTCTTGGGTGTCTGACCCCCTGCTTAAACAGCAGCAGGGGTTTTTTGCGCTTTGAACATCAGCGTTTATCCCCCGTTCCCGCCACTGTGCCCCAAAACCACACCAAAAAAACCAAAACCCAGCCTCGGCGCGGGCACGCGAGGGGCTGCGAGGCCAGCGGCCGCCGGCTCCGGGGGGGAGACAGTTATGTCGCGGGGCACGGCCCCCGGGCTGGAGGGCCCCGCGCTACGGCCCAGCTCAGCCCCGGCTTCGCCTTCTCCCGCCCGGGGCCTGGGGCCTCCCCCCCGGGGCCGCAGCAGCGCTCGTGCTCGGCGCAGGCCTGGGGAGGCGAGCCCGGCTCCGGCCGGCCCCCGGCGCTGGGCTCTACCGCGCATGCTCGGGCTGCGCCCTTGACTGACGGGAGCGAGCCCCTCCGCCCGCCAGGCGCGGGCTGCGCCCCCCCGCCCCGGGGGCACCTCGTGCGGGGCAGCGGCTCCCCCCGCCGAGCCCGGCTGTGCCCGGCCAAGCGCCCCCGGGGCCGGCGCTCTGCGGGGAGCAGTCGCGGGCTCTCGGCGCAGGCCGGGCGGGCGGGGCTGCGGGGGTCGGGATCCAGCACGGGGGGCCGCCAGGAGGGCAGCGGAGCTCTGGGGGGGGGGGGGGCGCCGGTCCCCGGGCTCAGCGGCCCCGGCCGGAGCAAGGCCGTGCCCCAGCGCAGGGCGGCGGGGGCGTCCCGTGGCGGGGCCTGGCCTGCGTCTCGCGCGGCTCCTGGGCCCCGCGCGGTGACCCCCCCACGGGGCCAGGCGCCCGGGGGCTGCTCCCTCCGGGTACTGCCCGGCGCTGGACCTTGGTCTGAGCCGGGCCCCGGGGAGGGTATGTGGGCCGGTGGCCTGCCCCGAGTCCGCGCTCTGCAGCACACGGCTGTCCAGCTCCCGAGGGCAGCCCGAGGCCTCTGCTGCCCCCCGCCCCGGGTCTCCCCGAGAGCCGGGGGCCCCGCGAGGCCCGGTGCTGCGGAGCGCGGGCTGGGGCCGGATTCCCTTGTGCCTGGAGGCCTCCGACCCCCTTGTCTGCACCCCTTGGCTGGGGTGGCACAGGAGCTGGGACCCCGCGGCGGTCCCCGCACCGTTCCCCGCAGCCCACGGGGACGTGCCGTGCAGCTTCGCTCTTTCCGGGCAGGTCCCGTGCCTGGAAACTAAGGCAGAGCGCCCGGGCTCCAGCTCAACATCTCCGGACTCGAGCCCGGGCGGCTGGAACGAGTCCTCTCGGCACGGCAAATGCGATGGCCCCTGGCCCGCAGCGGCTGGGCAAGCAAGAGCGAAAGCCGGGCCCGGAGGACGCTGCCCCTGTGCAGTCCGACCCACGGGCCCTGCCTGACAGCGCGGGGCCTTGGCCGCCAGGGCCCGCGGCCTTCCCGGGGCTCCCCTTGCAGTGGGGCCAGCGCGTGTGCGCAGGGAAAGAGTCAAGGGGCCCAGAAGTGAGGGCCTGAGCCAGCCAGGGCCTGTGGTGCACGGTGTGGGGCCTGGGTTCAGGTCCAGGTCTCTCCCCTTTTGTGGGGAGGCACCGTCCTCTTGCAGTGGAGGGCCCCGGCCCGTGCGCATCAAGGGGCCCAGGCCCGGAACTGCTTTCAGCTTTCCCCAGTGGTCTGGTGGGGAGGGTGCCACCCTAGGTGGTGAAGGTGGTGGGTTCAAGCCCCCCCAGTGACTGGAGCCCTCAGGTTCCTGGGCAATTGGTGAGTCCCTGTGACTGGATGTGGACAAGGGAGTTGACCAGTGTGATGTGGGGGGAAGGGCAGGGGGTTAGGGTTAGGGTGGTGGGGCTGGCATGTGTGTGGAGCTAGGCTGGGGGGAAATAGGAGGGGAAGTTTCTACCTCTGCACTCCAAAAGTACAGCTGCTTTTTTTTTTTTTTTATAGTGCCACCCTCCCCCTTTCTGCCCCAACTTCCCACCACACAACCTCTTTTCCTTGTCTGTACCTAGCCACAAGCACCAGGGACTCATCCACAACTCAGGAGTCTGAGGGCTTCAGTCACTTGGGGGCTTTGAACCCACCACCTTTGCCACCTAGGGTAGCACCTTCACCACCAGGCTACTGGGGAGAGCTGAAAGCAGTTCCGGACCTGGGCCCCTTGACACGCACCCGCCGGGCCCCTCCATTGCAAGAGGAAGGCGCCTCCCCACAAAAGGGCAAAGACCTGGACTTGAACCCAGGCCCTCAGCACCCAAGGGGAGAGGCCCTGCACCACAGACCACAGGCCCTGGCTGGCTCAGGCCCTCATTTCTGGGCCCCTTGACTCTTTCCCTGCGCACACGCACACGCGCTGGCCCCACTGCAAGGGGAGCCCCGGGAAGGCCGCGGGCCCTGGCGGCCAAGGCCCCGCGCTGTCAGGCAGGGCCCGTGGGTCGGACTGCACGGGGCAGCGTCCTCCGGGCCCGGCTTTCGCTCTTGCTTGCCCAGCCGCTGCGGGCCAGGGGCCATCGCATTTGCCGCGCCGAGAGGACTCGTTCCAGCCGCCCGGGCTCGAGTCCGGAGATGTTGAGCTGGAGCCCGGGCGCTCTGCCTTAGTTTCCAGGCACGGGACCTGCCCGGAAAGAGCGAAGCTGCACGGCACGTCCCCGTGGGCTGCGGGGAACGGTGCGGGGACCGCCGCGGGGTCCCAGCTCCTGTGCCACCCCAGCCAAGGGGTGCAGACAAGGGGGTCGGAGGCCTCCAGGCACAAGGGAATCCGGCCCCAGCCCGCGCTCCGCAGCACCGGGCCTCGCGGGGCCCCCGGCTCTCGGGGAGACCCGGGGCGGGGGGCAGCAGAGGCCTCGGGCTGCCCTCGGGAGCTGGACAGCCGTGTGCTGCAGAGCGCGGACTCGGGGCAGGCCACCGGCCCACATACCCTCCCCGGGGCCCGGCTCAGACCAAGGTCCAGCGCCGGGCAGTACCCGGAGGGAGCAGCCCCCGGGCGCCTGGCCCCGTGGGGGGGTCACCGCGCGGGGCCCAGGAGCCGCGCGAGACGCAGGCCAGGCCCCGCCACGGGACGCCCCCGCCGCCCTGCGCTGGGGCACGGCCTTGCTCCGGCCGGGGCCGCTGAGCCCGGGGACCGGCGCCCCCCCCCCGAGCTCCGCTGCCCTCCTGGCGGCCCCCCGTGCTGGATCCCGTCCCCTGCAGCCCCCCCCCCCAGCCCGGGCCTGCGCCGAGAGCCCGCGACTGCTCCCCGCAGAGCGCCGGCCCCGGGGGCGCTTGGCCGGGCACAGCCGGGCTCGGCGGGGGGAGCCGCTGCCCCGCACGAGGTGCCCCCGGGGCGGGGGGGCGCAGCCCGCGCCTGGCGGGCGGAGGGGCTCGCTCCCGTCAGTCAAGGGCGCAGCCCGAGCATGCGCGGTAGAGCCCAGCGCCGGGGGCCGGCCGGAGCCGGGCTCGCCTCCCCAGGCCTGCGCCGAGCACGAGCGCTGCTGCGGCCCCGGGGGGGAGGCCCCAGGCCCCGGGCGGGAGAAGGCGAAGCCGGGGCTGAGCTGGGCCGGAGCGCGGGGCCCTCCAGCCCGGCAGCTGTGAGGGGCTCTGGCAGCGCGGGGGGCTGTGCCCCGCGACATAACTGTCTCCCCCCCCCCGCCCCGGGCACCGCGGAGCCGGCGGCCGCTGCCCAGGGAGCCGCTCGTGTGCCCGAGCCGGGCTCAGGCGCCGGGTGCCCGTCGGGCGGTCGCGCTGGTTGCGGGGCAGAAAAGCAGGGCCCTGCGCAGGCGGGGGGGGGGGGAGAGGGGAGCACAGTCCCCCGTGCGGTGCAGCCCCCGCAGCACCCACCGCCCCATGCCCGGGGGGTGCTCCTTCCACTGGGCTCCCCTGTCGCGGGCCCGGGGCAGGCGAGGGGCTTCCCCGATTCCCCTGCAGCGCTTGCCTGGAGCCGATGCTCAGGGGCCATCGCAGTTGACAGCCGGAGGGGACTTGGAGCCGTAGCCCACTTGCCTCTGTCCTGAGCAATGTGGTGCTGGCTGGGTTTTGGTTTTCTTGGTGTGGTTTTGGGGCACAGTGGCGGGAACGGGGGAAAACGCTGATGTTGAAAGCGCAAAAAATCCCTGCTGCTGTTTAAGCAGGGGGTCAGATGCCCAAGAAGACATCTGATTCCCACCACAGGCTCTCTGTGCACACCTAGACACAGGCAACAGGGACTCATTGATGGGTCAGCGGGCTCCTGCCAGGCTGGGGCTGGAGCAGCACCCTTACCACCAGACTACTGGGGAGGGGTGAAAGCTTCTCCGGCCGTGGGCCCCTTGACATGCATGCACAGGCCAGGCCCCTCCATTGCAAGAGGAAGGCGCTTCCCCACAAAAGGGGAGAGACCTGAACCCAGGCCCCGCACCATGCATCACAGGACCCGGCTGGCTCAGGCCCTGACTTCTGGGCCCCTTGACTCTTTCCCTGCAGGCATGCACTGGCCCCACTGCAACGAAAGTCCCGGGAAGGCCGCGGGCCCTACTTGCCTTGTGGCCCGGTGGCCAAGGCCTCGTGCTCTCAGGCAGCGCTGGTAGCACGTGTAGACTGGGAAGTGATTCTGGTTTACTGGCCAAAATCTGACCTCCATTCCCCATGGATTTTGCCTCTCAGCAGGGAGTCCATAGAAGCTGCAACCTCCAGAGCTCCGTTAGCAGATTTGCCAGTTCTTTTGCTCGCATGTTTTGAGTTCCTTAGCTGATTTATCTGCTCAGTAAAGGATTATTTTTCAGTCTCCCTTAGCCAAAAATGTAAGCTTTATCAAATGGAAATCAGAATCCATTATTCGGATCAGCAGCTTAGATCAAAGCTCAGGTGGAAAGGAGGTCACAGTTGATGGAAACCACTTTCACGAATATTTATCTTGATTTTTTGACTCTTTACGATGAACGTCCTGATTCAGAATGGACTTCAGTACCCTCCACATGGGCTCCAATGAAGTCAGTAGCAACCACCAAATAATGCCCTGGATGTCTGCAAGGTCTTGCACAGTAAGATGCTGGAATTCCTTTCCTTTTCCTGTTATTCTTTGTGCTCAAATGCCTGCATACTTTAATATAATTATATATGTGAAATGTATAATGGTTACAGCTGGAGACGAATGTCAGGAGACCCAGGTTTTCTGCAGGGTTTGTGACTTGTTAACAACAACAGGGACAGGCAGACTTTTCAGTCTTTTGCTGAGCATTTGAATATGGGTGAAGGAATGGTGGCCACATCCCCGTTTCCTCTCCTGTTTTAAAAGCAGCTTTCCTACCTCAAGGAGCCATTGCAAACTGAGCCTTTAGGCACTCTGAGATATTCAAAGAAAAGGTAGATCACACTGTGGAGCATCAATCTGAATCCAAGGTCTTGTATCGAACTGTCACTTAAACAAGTTATTAATTTCAAACCATCTGGGAGTCCTCTCTTCTTTAAACTGGTCTGCAGGTCAGTGCTGCTACACAGTTCAGAGCTCTAGGCCCATGATCTTGGTATGAACAAGGGCAGACACACACAGAAATATATTACTTGGGCAAAGTTAACCTTATCCCGTATTAACATGTTTTACACAATGCATTTTCCCAGTGTAGACAAAGTCTCATAGTCCCTCCCTCCTAGAGCACAGAGCATATGTTATCTTCATTTGAACAGCTGCACAGTCTAAATTAGGTGGAGCTCAGTTACAACTGAAGCTTGGGAAAACACTTATTTTGCTGCCCCATTAACAAAACAGCTCCAGTAACCTGGTTAAAGTGTTCCTTCTGTACCAGTCTGTACTTCTGGGTGGGCTGGAGATGGATATGATTGTACAGTTTAGGCTTTTTTTATTATAAAAAAACAAAACCACAAGCTAGAGAATTTTGCTCCTCTTTTGGAAGTGGGAGGTCTTGCGAGCAAGCAGAGGTTATTAAACAGTGGTAAAATAGCAAAATGTCCCAGCATACCAAAATCTCTTTAGCAGATCGGCAAGCTTGGTGTGCAGCGAAGACTCAGCTCACTGGATTCACCTCTGGTCAAGAGAATCTCAACCTCAAAATAATGTTGAGTGCAGTGGCTCCGATACTAAACTTTTTATTAAAAAGTGGCAATGGGCTGATCGAGACCCAGAGGTCAATCCAAACACCCTGTGACACCGACTTGGCCCCAAATAACTCTGCATGTGCTCCCCTTCAAGGGCCTGGCACATCAATGCCGGAACAAAGGACCAGCGGTCAGCATGTGGTGGCAGAGCATGTCCGGCCCCAGCATGTGCTGCAGGGAAGAGGAGGGGAGGTTGTGGCACCCCCTGCCCTGGGATGGGGCAGCCAGGAAGCCTGGTCACGGCCCCGTCCCCCTCTCCCCCTGCCCCCCAGCTTCTCATGGCTGTTTAGCCCCTGCAAGCCGAGCACACGCATCAGCCTCTGTGTTGCCGGCCTGGCCACTGAGTTCCCCTAGCCTCCCTAACCCCCCCCACCCCGTCCCTTTCCCAGCCCTGGAGAACAGGCAACCTCCCCCTGCCCGTGTTGCAGCGCCCGCGCCCGCTCCCAGCCCACCTGCCCTGACCAAATGTCCAGGGTTTTGCTGTGCTCCGGGGGTGGGAGCAGGGGGAGACAGTGGGAGGCAGCAGGGAGCACCACATGGGCCTGTGCCTCCACAGCTGCAGGCAGGTCCCTGTGTGCTCCCTGCTGCCTCTGATCACCCTCCCCCTGCTTCTACCCCTGGAGCAAAGGAAGGTCCTGGACATTTGAGCAGATTTAAAAAAACCCGCCTGGATGGAGAGCAGAGGGCTTAAAAAAGAGGACACGGATGTATGGTAACACTACCTTGGTGGTGCACGCGCACTTAATGAAAGGTGTTAAGGACAGACAAACTAAGCCCTTTATTATATTAGAATGCCACTTGGGAAGCTTGAATGGAAGATTTTCCTATCCTGAAGTACTGCATTTAATGGTGAACTGATCCAAAAACACTAACTTAATTCCCTTTCAAGTTGCGAGCTACTGCTTCTGCCCCGAACAAGTTTAAGTTAATGTAATAATAAAACCCCTTTTTATATATCAAAGGTCTCTACCGAGGCTTAAGACTTGAATTCTAGGTTAGTCTTTAACAAATCACACACATACACACACAAAAATGTCCCTGTGAGGAGACTGCACCTAGCTAAGGATACGCAGTAGTAAAGATCTTAGTGGATCAAGTCATTCAAAAGTCAGCTTATGCATGAATTCTAGTTATGCAATTTGTCAGCAGGTGAAATTATTTTAATCCCTTTCAAAAGGAAAATGTAAACCTGTTCTGGCTTATTAATATCTTTATGTGCAGTGGCTCTTGGGGTTATAGATGGGTCTTAGGCTGGCATCTATCCCTGGGATGCTCTGTTTGAGCCCAGTGGATTTGAAGCATCTCTCTCTGCTATTAGGAAACAGGCTAAGAAACAAAAGCTGTGCCTGAGGTTTTTCCTATTACATAAATGCAAAACTCCCAGTGAGTCCATGTTTTTCTAAGTGAGTTTACTGTTGGTGAAAGATGCCAGATTGATTGCCTTGTAGACTGACGTGTTTAATTTATCAGCAGTCAAGGAAGTGGCAGTGCAGGCTTCCATCCAGGCTTGTCAACATGTTCAGCCCCGGCTAGGAGGGCCCAATTCCAAGTCTGAACGGACAGCATCCTTCTCCCCAAACTAAGCTAAATGTGCCAGAAAACTTGTTATGTGTATGAAAATGGGGTTTCTGTAGAAATAAATAAAGGTAAAATTAACGTGGTGATATCACCATATGAAAAAGCAATAGAATCTAATGGACAATGTGACCTTTTCTATTGCTGTGATGAGCCCTTCTGTAGAAGTCTATCAGATGATACTCATTTCTCTAGGTTGGTTTAATCTCTTGGAGAAGGACTGTTCTTAAGGTTTACGTGTTCTTTCTTGTCATTTTGGGCTTTTACAGTGCAGACACCTTCCATTACAGAGGCCCAGTTCTTCCACATCCTGACCCTATTTCCCCTCCTCTTGTACAAATCAGCACAGACCAAACAGAGCGTTATTGATTTACTGTTGATAAGGATCTGGCGTAAAATTTCTTCAGAAGCACAAGAGAACGTCAGGTTTTATGTACTGTAGACTCGGTGCCCCCCGTGTCATGAAAGAAGAGGACAGGGAGTATAAGGAGGTGGAGTGGAGACAATTGCAAAGGGGCCATGACTGGCAGTACAAAGCATTCATCTCCTCTTCAGCAAGATTTTATTCTATTTTTATTCTCAATGTGATAATTAAGCAGGAGAAAAAAAACAGCGTTTTAGAAGAAGTGGGGCCTTTCTTTTTTATTTTCAATATTTTGCTTGCCTCATTAAAAGTTTGGTTGGGGGAAAGAAAGAGCCACTTCCTGAGCAAATTCATTACCATAGTAACAGAAATTCACCCCTACACACATCATGCCCAAAGAGTTGCGAATCATGCAGTCATTGAACTTGAGGATGGAAGAGAGAATTGAGATCAAAGCCCTGGCAACGAGGCTACGTTTAGGAGTTGCGAAGAGTGAAGAATTATAACTAGGACTCTCTTACCCTGGCATGCTTATTCCAGCAGTGCTACTTCAGCCTTCCTCTCCCACTTCACAGCCAAAGTATTCCCAGGGCTTTCATTGCTCCCAGTACAGACTCTGCAGTAGCTATCTATACCCCAGCCTGGCCCTTAAAGAAGTCCCCAGTCCTTGCTGGAATCTGAACTGGGAATTAAACAGACTGCTCTCCCACCAGTGGGACTTGCCTGGAGCAGCGAAGGTCTCCTTCAAGGAAACTATTGCTCTAAACCATTGCAAAGGAAAGAAATGCAGGCTTTACAGTAATAATTATCAGGAAGCCCTTGACTACAAGAGATTGGGATCCACAACTTATTAGACGAAAGAAGTTCCTACCAGGATTGCAATCAGCACTTGAGCCTCAGAAACCATGGTTTTAGAGATGATACAGTGGGCTGAAAAGACTGGCTGTCTCTGGCATCTATGTCGCATGTATTCTGACCAGCTTTACCTACATGTCGGTTACAAAAGGTGCTGGTAGTTTCCTGCTAATGGTTTCATGTTGCTCAGTGTCTCCAAAGAGAACTGTACATTTTTGTCCCAGTATTGTGGCAGCCAAAGAGTGTAGATTCCCAGCCAAGAGCCAATAAAAGACCCAGTACCTGGCTATTGGCTATGTGGCAATCTGTAAAATGGGCACTGTGTGACTCTGTAAAGTGGCCACAGCAGTAAGGAAGGACAGTACAGAACACCGCTGTATTAAATATTATAGCATATGCAGTCAGCATAGCCTGGGGAGTTTGTAGTCTCCAGAGGGTAGAACGAAGGAGATAAGAACTCTCTTCCTGGCCCTGTTGCCATCTGTGATTTGACCGTGAGCGATCGATAAATGAGTTGAGTGGTTTGTCTAATGCGTCATGGGAAGTCCAAGTCAGATGCAGAAAAAAGAACTCAACAGTCCTGACCCCTTTTTCCTCTCCCTACTCGACTGCACAAGCTGGCACTACAGCATAATGGTCTTGTGTGCTGAGCAGAGGGTGGGAAAAAAAGGCAATGAGTTTGATTCCTCCCTGCCATGCATACTGTGCACCCACATGAAGTACTCATGAGTCAGGGCAATAGCCTTTCACATTAATTTTGCCCAGAGGTGAATGACTACCCATAGTGCATGGCCTTGGATGAAGCAGGCTAATATATCAGGTTAGCTGTACGTGCCAAACATTTGACAGAAAAAAAAGAGTCATAACTAATACCATGAAATCAGCAAAATGAAGGAAAAAGCTCCCTTGCAGTGAGCAGCATGCATTTTCCCAGACTGAAGCAAGGCATGCCGTCTGCTTTCCTTTATGGCTGTCGACTTGATTTAAAAGGCACACTTAAAAAATGAGAGAACAAGTCCTTAAATTTCTAGTCAATGTATAGTTCCATAGATCTGATTTACTACTTATGAGCCA